>NW_027397070.1:5247981-5282826 GCF_003265705.2 Callorhinus ursinus | reverse complement strand
AGATCATCTAAGCAAAAGATCAACAAGGAAATAAAGACTTTAAATGAAACACTGGACCAAATGAACATCACAGACATATTCAGAACATTCCATCCCAAAGCAACAGAATACACATTCTTCTCTAGGGCCCATGGAACATTCTCCAGAATTGATCCCATCCTAGGTCACAAATCAGGTCTCAAACGGTACCAAAAGATTGGGATTATTCCCTGCATAATTTCAGACCACAATGCTTTGAAACTAGAACTCAATCACAAGAGGAAAGTCGGAAAGAACTCAAATACATGGAGCCTGAAGAGCATCCTACTAAAGAATGAATGGGTCAACCAGGAAATTAAAGAAGAATTAAAAAATTCATGGAAACCAATGAAAATGAAAACACAACAGTTCAAAATCTTTGGGATACAGCAAAGGCAGTCCTGAGAGGAAAGTATATAGCAATACAAGCCTTCTTAAGAAACAAGAAAGGTCTCAGGGCACCTTGGTGGCTCAGTTGGTTGAGCGACTGCCTTTGGCTTAGGTCATGATCCTGGAGTCCCGGGATCAAGTCCCGCATCGGGCTCCCTGCTCAGCGGGGAGTCTGCTTCTCCCTCTACCCTTCCCTGTCTCATGTACTCTCTCTCTCTCATTCTCACTCTCTCAAATAAATAAATCTTTAAAAAGAAAAAAAAGAAACAAGAAAGGTCTCAAATACACAACCTAACCCTACACCTAAAGGAGCTGGAGAAAGAACAGGAAATAAAGCCTAAACCCAGCAGGAGAAGAGAAATAATAAAGATCAGAGCAGAATTCAATGAAATAGAAACCAAAAGAACAGTAGAACACATCAACGAAAGTAGGAGCTGGTTCTTTGAAAGAATTAACAAGATTGATAAACCCCTGGCCAGACTTATCAAAAAGACAGAGAAATGACCCAAATCAAGAAAATCATGAATGAAAGAGGAGAGATCACAACCCACAGCAAAGAAATACAAACAATTATAAGAACATACTATGAGCAACCGTATGCCAGCAAATTAGATAACATGAAAGAAATGGGTGCATTCCTAGAGATGTATCAAGTACCAAAATTGAACCAGGAAGAAATAGAAAACCTGAACAGACCTATAACCACTAAGGAAATTGAAGCAGTCATCAAAAATCTCCCAACACACAAAAGCCCAGGGCCACATGGCTTCCTAGGGGAATTCTATCAGACATTTAAAGAAGAATTAATACCTATTCTCCTGAAACTGTTCCAAAAAATAGAAATGGAAGGAAAACTTCCAAACTCATTTTATGAGGCCACCATTACCTTGATCCCAAACAAGACAAAGACCCCATCAAAAAGGATAATTAGAGACCAATATCCTTGATGAACATGGATACAAAAATTCTCACCAAAATACTAGCCAATAGGATCCAACAGTACATTAAAAGGATTATTCACCATGACCAAATAGGATTTATCCCTGGGATGCAAGGCTGGTTCAACATCCGTAAATCAATCAACGTGCTACAATACATTAACAAAAGAAAGAGCAAGAATCATATGATCCTCTCAATAGATGCAGAAAAAGCATTTGGCAAAGTACAGCATCCTTTCTTGATCAAAACTCTTCAGAGTATAGGGATAGAGGGTACATACCTCAATATCATAAAAGTCATCTATGAAAAACCTACAGCGAATATCATTCTCAATGGGGAAAAGCTGAGAGCTTTTCCCCTAAGGTCAGGAACGCGGCAGGGATGTCCACTCTCACCACTGCTATTCAACATAGTATAAGAAGTTCTAGCCACAGCAATCAGACAACAAAAGGAAATCAAAGGCATCCAAATTTGCAAAGAGGAAGTCAAACTCTCACTCTTTGCAGATGATATGATACTGTATGTGGAAAACCCAAAAGACTCCACCCCAAAACTGCTAGAACTCATACAGGAATTCAGTAAAGTAGCAGGATATAAAATGAATGCACAGAAATCAGTGGCATTCCTATACACCAACAACAAGAAAGAAGAGAGACAAATCAAGGAGTCGATCCCATTTATGATTGCACCCAAAACGATTAGATACCTAGGAATAAATTGAACCAAAGAGGCAAAGGATCTGTACTCAGAAAACTATAAAATACTCAGGAAAGAAATTGAAGAAGACAGAAAGAAATGGAAAAACGTTCCATGCTCATGGATTGGACGAACAAACACTGTGAAGATGTCAATGCTACCTAGAGCACTCTACACATTCAATGCAATCCCCATCAAAATACCATCCACTTTTTTCAAAGAAATGGAACAAATAATCCTAAAATTTTTATGGAACCAGAAGAGGCCCCGAATAGCCAGAGGAATATTGAAAAAGAAAAGCAAAGCTGGCGGCATCACAATTCCGGACTTCCAGCTGTATTACAAAGCTGTCATCATCAAGACAGGATGGTACTGGCACAGATACAGACACATCGATCAATGGAACAGAATCAAGAGCCCAGAAATGGACCCTCAACTCTACGGTCAACTAATCTTTGACAAAGCAGGACAGAATGTCCAGTGGAAAAAAGACAGTCTCTTCAATAAATGGTGTTGGGAAAATTGGACAGCCACATGCAGAAGAATGAAACTGGACCATTTCCTTACACCACACACATAAATAGACTCCAAATGGTTAAAAGACCTAAACGTGAGACAGGAGTCCATCAAAATCTAAAGGAGAACACCGTTAGCAACCTCTTCGACCTCAGCCGCAGCCACTTTTTCCTAGAAACATCGCCAAAGGCAAGGGAAGACAGAGCAAAATGAACTATTGGTATTTCATCAAGATAAAAAGCTTTTGCACAGCAAAAGAAACAGTCCACAAAACCAAAAGACAACCGACAGAATGGGAGAAAATATTTGCAAATGACATATCAGACAAAGGGCTAGTATCCAAAATCTATAAAGAACTTATCAAACCCAACACCCAAGGAACAAATAATCCAATCAAGAAATGGGCAGAAGACATGAATAGACATTTTTCCAAAGAAGACATCCAAATGGCCAACAGACACATGAAAAAGTGCTCAGCATTGCTCGGCATCAGGGAAATCCAAATCAAAACCTCAATTTGATACCACCTCACACCCGTCAGAATGGCTAAAATTAACAAGTCAGGAAACGACAGATGTTGGCGGGGATGCAGAGAAAGTGGAACCCTCCTACACTGTTAGTCGGAATGCAAGCTGGTGCAGCCACTCTGGAAAACAGTATGGAGGTTCCTCAAACAGTTGAAAATAGAGCTACCATACGATCCAGCAATTGCACTACTGGGTATTTACCTCAAAGATACAAATGTAGGGATCCGAATGGGTATGTGCACACCAATGTTTATAGCAGCAATGTCCACAATAGCCAAACTGTGGAAAGAGCCAAGATGTCCATCGACAGATGAATGGATAAAGAAGAAGTGGTATATATACACAATGGAATATTATGCAGCCATCAAAAGGAATGAGGTCTTGCCATTTGCAACGACATGGATGGAACTGGAGGGTGTTATGCTGAGTGAAATAAGTCAATCAGAGAAAGACATGTATCATATGACCTCACTGATATGAGGAATTCTTAATCTCAGGAAACAAACTGAGTGTTGCTGGAGTGGTGGGGGTCGGAGGGATGGGGTGGCTGGGTGATAGATATTGGGGAGGGTATGTGCTATGGTGAGCACTGTGAATTGTGCAAGACTTTTGAATCACAGATGTGTACTTCTGAAACAAATAATGCAACATATGTTAAGAAAAAGAAAAAGAAGATGATAGCAGGAGGGGAAGAATTAAAGGAAGTAAGTCGGAGGGGGAGACGAACCATGAGAGTTGATGGACTCTGAGAAACAAACTGAGGGTTCTAGAGGGGAGGCGGGTGGGGGGATGGGTTAGCCTGCTGATGGGTATTAAAGAGGGCACATTCTGCTTGAAGCATTGGGTGTTATGCACAAACAATGAATCATGGAACAGTACATCAAGAACTAATGATGTAATGTATGGTGATTAACATAACAATAAAAAATTAAAAAAAAAGAAAACAAGTCTTATGCAAAAGATGATAAATCAGCATGGCATTATTCCTTACCACACCGGAAATGATTTCTGAAATAAAATATTATCTACCTAAAATTCTGTGATGACCGAACTTATCATTTAAGGGTGTCTGGAAAATAAAGATACTGTAATATTTATAAGTTGCAAAAATTTACCTATAAATACCCTTTCTTAGAAAGAGTCTGAGAACTACATGGGAAACAAAAGAGTCTAATGGAAACATTATACTTTAAAATACTTATTTAGGAAAAAAAGCAAATATGTAAAATATATTGCCCTTATCTTTAATCAAATTTATATCTAGCTTTTGGGGTTTGTTTTGATTTCAAGGATACTTGAGAGTGATGACAGTATTAATGGTACCTTTGCTTTTTTGTGTTTGTCCTTTCCTGTTTATCTTACCTGTGACTTTTTTTCACCTCAGTAAATATTTTTAAATAAAACTATTTAAATAAATACATATTTCCTGGTTACTGTGGCTAGGACTATGTTAAATAACAGTGGTAAGAGTGGACATCTCTGTCTTGTCTCTGACTGTTGAGGAAGAGCTCTCAGTTTTTCCCCATTGAGGATACTAGCTGTGGGTTTTTCATACATGGCCTTTATTATGTTGAGGTATGTTTCCTCTAAACCTACTTTGTTGAGGGTTTTTGCCATGAATGGATATTGTACTTTGCCAGTTGTTTTTTTCAGTATCTATTGAAATGATCATATGGTTCTTATCCTTTCGTTTATTAATGTGGCATATCACATTGACTGATTTGCAAATACTGAACCACCCTTGTAACCCAGGAATAAATCCCAGTTGGTCATGGTGAATGATTTTTTAAATGTAATGTTGGATTCGGTTTGCTAGTGTTTTATTGAGAATTTTTTATTCCATGTTCATCAGGGATATTGGCCTGCAGTTCTCTTTTTTAGTGGAGATAAAAGGCATCCAAACTGGCAAGGAAGAAGTAAAATTTTCACTGTTTGAAGATGACATGATATTCCATATAGAAAACCTGAAAGACTGCTGAAAAACAGAACTGATAAATGTTTTCAGTAAAGTTGCAGAATACAAAATCAACATATAGAAATCTGTTACATTTCTACACACCAATAATGAAGCACCAGAAAGAGAAATTAAGGAATCAATCCCATTTATAATTGCACCAAAAATAATAAGACACCTAGGAATAAACCTAACCAAAGGGGTAAAAGATCTTCTGAAAATTATAACACTGATGAAAGAAATTGAAGATGACACACACACACACACACACACACACACACACACACACAAATGGAAAGACATTCCATGCTCATGGATTGGAAGAACAAATATTATTAAAATGTCTCTACTACCCAAAGCAATCTTCACATTTAATGCAATCCTTATCAAAATACCAACAGTATTTTTCACAGAGCTAGGACAAACAATCCTACAATTTGTATGGAACCAAAAAAATCCCAAACAGCCAAAGCAACCTTGAAGAAGAAAAGCAAAGCTAGAGGCATCTCAATTCTGGACCTTATTCAAGCTATATTACAAGGGTGTAGTGATCAAAGCAGTATGGTGCTGGCACAAAAACAGACACATAGATCAACAGAACAGAATAGAAAACCCAGAAATGAACCCACAACTATATGGTCAATTAATCTTTGACAAAGCAGGAAAGAATATCTAATGGGAAAAAGACAGTCTCTTCAACAAATGGTATATGGAAAACTGGACAGCAACATGCAAAGAATGAAACTGGACTACTTCCTTATACCATACACAAAAATAAATTCAAAATGGATTAACAGCCTAAATGTGAGATTTGAAACCACAAAAATCCTAGAGGAGAATATAGACAGGCTCTTTGACATTAGCCGTAGCTACTTATTACTAGATATGTTTCCTGAAGCAAGGGAAACAAAAGCAAAAATAAACTATTGGGACTACATCAAAATAAATAGCTTCTGCATGGCAAAGGAAACAATCAACAACACTAAAAGGCAACCTATGGAATGGGAGAAGATATTTGCAAATGACATATCTGATAAAGGGTTACTATCCAAAATATATAAAGAATTGATACAACTAAACACCCCCAAAAATGAATAATCCAATTAAAAAATGGGCAGAAGACATGAACAGATATTTTTCCAAAGAAGACATCCAGATGGCCAACAGACAACATGAAAAGATGCTCAACATCACTCATCATCAGGGAAATACAAATCAACACTACAATGAGATATCATCTCCTACCTGTCAGAATGGCTAAAATCAAGAAATACAAGAAACAATAGGTGCTGGCAAGGATGCAGAGAAAGGGGAACCCTCTTGCACTGTTGGTGGGAATGCAAACTGGTGCAGCCACTCTGGAAAACAGTATGGAGGTTCCTGAAAAAGTTAAAAACAGAACTATCCTAGAGCCAACAATTGCATTTGCAGATATTTGCCCAAAGAATACAAAAATACTAATTCAAAGGGATACATGCACCCTGATGTTTACAGCAGCAGTATCTACAATACCCAAATTATGGAAACAACCCAAATGTCCATCATCTGATAAAAAGATAAAGAAGTGCTGTGTGTGTGTGTGTATGTGTGTGTGTGTGTGTGTGTAATATACATATAATGGAATATTAGTCGTAAAAAAGAATGAAATTTTGCCATTTGTAATGACATGGATGGAGCTAGAAAGTATCTGGTTAAGTGAAATAGGTCATTCAGAGAAAGACAAATACCATATGATTTCAATCATACATGGAATTTAAGAAACAAAACCAAGGAAAGGGGGGGGGAAGAGAGAGAGAGAAAGCAAGAATCAGATTCTTAACTATAGAGAATACACTCATTGTTACCAGATGGGAGGTTGGTGGGAGGATGGGTAAAAGAGGTGATGGGGATTAAGGAGGGCATTTGCTGTGATGAAACTTGGCTGTTGTATGGAAGTGTTGAATCACTATATTGTACACCTGAAACTAGTATTACACTGTATGTTAACTAACTGGAATTTTAATAAAAACTTAAAAAAATATATCTTCCCCATGGTCCTCAAAGTTCATATAACTCCCTTTGAGGTAAAAATCAGAAAAGTCCATTAATGCTTTTTGCAGAATCTTACTGAGTTCCAAAATATCTGAAAGAGGTTTCATCTTGAGTGCCTCCTAAACACTATCTAGACAGTGGAGTAAACTATAGAAAAGACTAGTAATATGGAAAAGTACAGAAAGTTCTGTTGACTTTCTATAATTGCTTTTAGGTAGTGCATGAAAAGCTATGATTATAATGAAACACTTATTTCCCACAGAACACCACGAGTATTTGTTTTTTCTTATACTTCTTATCAGATATCTATGTAGAGGTGGAAAATGTTATTGAAGGGAATTCTCTTTTGACTGTCACTGTAATATAAAGTCAATGAGAGTAATGAATTTTATTTCTTTTCCCCCCTTTGGTATATAGCCAGCACCTAAAACAGTACCTAACAAATTACACACACAGCCAAAAAGTATGAATAGATGACTAATGGACAGATGAATGAAAGGCAAAACATAAGAGAGTGAGGAAAGTGTCCTGAGGATGATGCAGAGGAGAGATTCCAGGATGATAGCTGTACCATAGCTGTCATAGCAGCTGATAGCAGCTGATAGCAGCCCATCCAGATTGTAATAGGTGAGATTATTCTACATGAGACTTTTTCATAAAGAGAAAGCGACAGAATACCTGATGCACCAAAATGTCTTGACAGATGACACAGGTAATAGGTAGTAGACAAAAGTCTGGGTTGAATTAGAGACATGCACATATGAAAATGAAACAAGAAAGAAAAATTAGCTCTAGAAGAAAAATTTAAAAGTAGAGAAAACAGGAAAGAAAACAAGAGCTAAGCTAAGCCTTTATTTTCCATAGTTGGATGTCACTCAACATTCTCATGACTACACTCATTATAGTTCCATTAGAAATTATTTTAAAAATTTGAAAACTTCTGATAATTTGTGAGGAATCTATACTGCTCCTTGACGCTTTTGTTTCTATATTTTCTTATAATTTTCCATCTGTCATGCTGCTAAGGATTATCATTAACTTTTTTAGCATAGCATTCTTCCTGTACTCCATCTTGAATTTTTTTTGTATCCAGTCTTAGAACTCTACTTCTTACTTTTGAAATTTGTTTTGTATCAAGACAATTTTCCTTCCAAGTCCATTAATTTATAATCTCAAGCAGGAATAAAAACATAGCACCTATATTTCAAATCACTGAAATAAATAGCTTGGTTTGAGATTTTAAATCCCTTCTCCATATATTTTCCTCCCAAATAGGCTCCATGAATGATACATTAAGAAAGATCATGGTTCAATCTATCATCCTCACATTTATCTCTCTATGTCCAGTTTGCTAAGAGGTTACTCTCATAATTCCTGTTTGTTTACTTCTTCTTCTATCTTGAAGATCTCTTTCTGGCTCACTTTGCTCTCCAGTAATTCTCTAATAAGCTGGTAATATTCAAATCATACGATTTGAAGCCACTTTCAACCCTAACTTAACTTCTCTGCAGCATGCAACCCTAGTAACCATTCCCTTTTACTTTAAATCCTCACTTCATAATTTCTAAGACACTGATTCTTTTCCTGCCACTATAGTTATTTATTCTCAGTATCTTTGCTGGATATTTTTCTTCTTCACTTAACCCCTTTATCTTTACCTTTGTTGTTGTTGTTGTTGTTAAATGATCTCACCTATCTCCCTAGTGTTAACTGCCGCCTACATTTTATTCACTTTCCTGTCTGTATCTCAAAGTCAGGGATTTCCCATTACCTCCGGGTGTGAATTTGGCTGTCCCACAGAACATCGTTCTTAATTCATCAGTGTACCCAGACTTCTCCCCCTTCTATACTCTTTATCTTGTTAAAGAAATCCCTGACACTAATACTATGTTTATTCCTAGGGAGGTAGAAGACTAGGGCAGATGTTTGTACAATGCAAAAGATTAAAAAGAAGGAAAAGAGATAGGGAAAGAAAAAAAAATAGTGAGTTAGAACTGGTTATAAACTCCGGTTCATAAAACATTTAATTATATCCCTTCATCAGGCTTTTGTGGCTGAGGCCAGGATTTTTCCTCATCTTCCTTGTGGCCTTAACTTTTGTATGGTATTTATGATTCCTTTTCCTCTCTATGAGGAAACTTTTCAAAAAGTACCTTTTTTTTCTTTTGCAGGTAGATTACCTTTAGTAATATTTTCAACTTTTGTTGCAGTACTTTTAAAATAGTTGCATTTCTACAGATTAGACTAGAAAGTGATTTTCTGTCAAACAAATCAGATTTCACACTGAATTCTAATTTAATTCAGGGATGTGTTCCTACCTTGCTGATGACAATTGTGGTGAAAAATGCCAAGATTGAAGCTTCAGCTATCATCAGCACAAATCAGGAAGAGTCAGCTATGTAAGCATCAGCTCTTCACATAACATTTTCTTTTTTTCTGGGATGCAACAGATGTGAACAGCAGGGAAACAACTTTTATGTCTCTAGCAGAATTTCATTAATTTAAGTCTTCAGAGACCACATTCCAACTCTGTCATTGATTTTCTAATCCCTTTTGGCAAGTATTTATAATGTGCATTGCCAAATAATGGGGATATGCAGGTATATATTCCACCAAAAAGTTTATGGGTATGGAAACTCACATCTTTAAACTCCTCCATAGTAAACAAATCAGTTGAGACACAGGCAAATCAACATTTATAAAAGAAATTATATTGTCCTAAAGAACAGATTTATTTTAATTTCACTTGTGGATAGAAAGACAACTTCTTTATAATTCAATTTTGCAGTGCATTTTCATGCTAATTATCCATCAAAAAGAAAATAATGCCAAGAAGTACATAAACTTGTTCATGTACATTTCAATTTGGCTTAATTTTTCTCTTGGTTCAGGCTTTTTAATTGAAACTGGTTCATCCTTCCAAAAAATATTAACAGAAAGGGCTACAATTAAACTAATAAAATGGTGCTTGAAGGCTCTACAACCTTTAGCAAACCCTAGAACTTTTTAAGCTACTCCAAAAACAAACAAAAACCAAAAAAACCCCCAAAAAACAAAACACACACAGCAGAAATACTGAATTTTCTGCCCACACATAAGCAATGGGCCTTCCCAGTGTCTCAAATCATAGCAAATTTTTCATTTTATCCCCACAGCTTCAGTTAATGCATGTAATAGAAATGGATATTAGAAATCTATTCTCATTTATTGTAATATGAATGCAAGCAGAGAAAACAGTAAAAATCTGCAGTGTCTGCACATTTACTAGCACTCTGGTTTGTGGGAGAGTAGGAATTATTTATGGTCATTCCAGCACAGCTCTAATATTTAAAGGGCTACAAGTCTTTCTCAATCAAGAGAAATGTCCTATAGAGATTTCTATGAATTAACCTTGTTAAAAGTAAAGGGAGGAAAGTCTGCTTTCACATGGATTAAAAAGGATTCAGATGTGTAATGTTGGCATAAGTCTTTTATTATGCATTTCTTTATACTAATTTACCATGTGACATTATTATAAAGAAATAGAAGTAGTTATCTTCAGTAGGAATGATTAGAGACAGAAATACTGTGGCATTCCAGAATCCCTGAAATCTTGTGTTTACGCCTGTAGGTCTGTGTCACTTGTTCTCCACATACAGAAACATATAAAAACAGGAAAGTAAAGTTTTTAATAAAGTAGCTCAAATTTTTAAAAATATGTTGGAAATAGTAGAGTTCATATTCTAATTAAAGACTATATTCCCTGGTCTACTGGCATAAAAGGTAGTTAAATTGATATTCTGCTTTTCCACTGATTATAAACTAGGTCAATTTCTACATTCTTATTCCAATCACCCATGGTGACTCACTTTTCTCTTTTGTTTTCATATTAAGCTCTAGGACTAAACACTAGTACCCCCAGAAAATCTGCCCAATTGCCTATGCTCAGGGACAGAGCCATGTGTTTCTATCAAAGAAAAAAAGTCCTGAATAAGCTGGTGATCCTTTCTATCTTAATTCATACAGTTGAGTATTTATATGCCAATATAATTTTCATAGGGAATAAACTAAAAATCTATGTAGAACGTGATATTAAAAATGGAACAGGTTAAGTGAAATATTTCACAGTACTAGAAACTGTATAGCTGGGAAGGAGGAGCAGAAATCTTGCTAAAGAAAGAGATTCTTTTAAGACAGATGGTAGAAACCCATGTTGACTGTCCACACCTTTACAGGTATCTGAGGGGAAGTTTGGGGGTGGTTAGGTATCCATAGAATTAAAATCTCAGTTTCCCATGGCCCTTGACAAAGAATAACTATATTCACTATAAACATCAATCTTCAAGGAAAGCTTTGTGATATGGTATTATAATATAACAGAGACTTCCTAATCATATCTTTTTTTTTTTCACCTTATTCACTTTATAGTATATAGCATAGGCTTTTCACTTGGTATATGCACTATAGGTATGAAATACAGATTTAAACTCTTTCAAGGTATAGTCTGGAAAAAATACTTGGAAGAGTAACAAAAATACAGTCTAAAGCATTTTTGGTGCTTCTGCTTACCAACTTCTCTTCTTTTGCACTACTCAACACAGAAAATAAATCCTGTGTGAAACTAAGATATTCTTTCCATCTCTTACTGCCTCATATAATCAATTACCCCAAATGGCCCTACTTCAAGCTTGCAGCATGCATAGATGGTTACTTAAACAGATTTCTGTCTTAATTTCTGTAGTTATACTCTAAAACACATTTTGTATGATATTTCAATAAAATATTACCTGAAAAATGATGTAGGCTCAGTGTGTGATCTGGAAATTAGCAATTACTTGCTTTAATAGCAAGTTACTTATGCACACTGTCCAACTTTTCCCCTTATGAAGCCATATCCCTATTTAATAGGGACAATGGAAACATCTGGAGATTGCCTTTAGGATAAAACAAATAAATAAATACTACATTATTAGATATGGGCATTATAAGTTTGAAACAGAATTATATATATTTAATGGACAAATAAACATATATTTGAAGAGTGTTTAAAATCATATTTGACATTGCAGAATTAAAGTAAACACAAGTGAAGTGTTGGTATGTTTGCCTCTGGAATGAACGTTCATTAGATTTGGTAGCTCATAGTACAATTTCAGCCTTAACTTTCTATAATTCTCTGATGGTGTATTTTCAGAAATGCAAAGAAATTTATAAGCAAAGAGTAATAAGCAAAGCCTTAAAATCACCGTAATTTCTAGTTAATCTTTCGAATCCAAAGTTCCACAAGATTTGGTTCACAATTGGACATTTTAGCTGTTTACTTCATACTATTAATTTCAGTCATCACTGCCAAGAAATTGGCCTTTACTCAACAATGGTTCCACTTCTCATCTAGAGTCTAGAGCCTTTCTTTCCACAAATATCTAAATTGGTTATATTTAATATTTCTAATGGAAACTCCTGAGCTAAACATATTCTTTGCTTTGTTAATAATTTATATATGTGCCTTTATTATTAGACTCCTTTGCTAACGTAGTTCCTTCCTGAAGAGTCAATATTTTCATGTTTTCTTGGCATGGATGCTGTACCACTTGCTGAGATAACTTACTTTTTCAGTCATAATGAAACAAGTACTCCATGTAAAATGCATTCATATTTGGAGCTTTAAAAAAAATCTCAAGTAACAGATCAAAAGTAATACAAACAGATTACTCATTTGAGAGAGAAAAATAATAAAGATTTCCTTCTTTCTATCATTGCTCTGTTTTGGTCACTACTGCTTCCACTGTGCAGTGCGTTTAATATAATTAGATATGGCAAGGATGTGACTTGCGCAAACTCCTTTGTGTCTCTCATATAAATGAAACCTGAAATAAGAAAAATATTGGAAAAATGAAAAAATAATCAGGATAATATAGAACACTATAGAAACCAAATATAGTTGGAATAACTGTAAAACTAATTATGGTGAATATTCCCTGGGCTGGGAGTCCTTTGAAAACATGAGTGAACAAAATAGTGATAAAATAGTTCCACCTAGGGGCGCCTGGGTGGCTCAGTCTGTTAAGCTTCTGCCTTCGGCTCAGGTCATGATCCCAGGGTCCTGGGATCGGAGCCCCGCATCAGGCTTCCGGCTGGGTGCAAAACATGCTTCTCCCTCTCCCTCTCCCTCTGCTTGCCGCTCCCCCTGCTTGTGCGCTCTCTTTCTCTGTGTCAAATAAATAAATAAATAAAATCTTAAAAAAAAAAGAAAAAAAAAGAATAGTTTCATCTATGGAGATGAAATTTTAGTAAAGTAAAAGTGTAATAACAAACCTTCAAAGAATATTCATAGTTGCATCTAAGAATCAAATGGACATCTTTAGCAAAATCTATAGAAGAAAATATTAGAATTGAGGTCATTTTCAGGTGATGTCACCACCCTTTGATAAAAATTTAGAGGCAGGGCAGATAAAGTTATATAGCCTATAAGCCTTGAACAGCTTCAGCAATTTTCATTGCTCTTTGAACTAACTGGAAACAATATCATAGGGTACAAATGGCTAAAATTAGAGGTAATCACGAAAAGCAAGCATTGGCAAACAGAGGATTTTGATTTAAGATCATGACAATCTCATTCTGAGAATATATACTGGGCTAGTACAGTAGATTTTGTTTTAATTTTTCCTGAGTTCTCCAGTCTAAAAAATACATGCTACTCTTCCTGTATGTCAGGAGTAGACTTTGGCCTTGAGTTTGTGCCTCAGCTGAGCACTGGAATGAGAGTTATTAGAGTAGTTGAAGATGGAGTGGATGACTGATGAGGCAATTTGCCCTTTCTATACCCACAAAAGCCTTCTTGAATCTCACCTTCTATCCTGGAAAGAAAGGCAGAAAATCTCTGAAATGTGACATTTTCCAAATAGAACAATCTGAAAAACCCAATTACCATCTTATTCACTCATTCTCTCTTTCTCCCACTCTCTCCTCCACAGTAACTAAAGTCACAGGTTTAGTTATAGTCTCAACAGAACAGCCAGTCTCTAATTGTATTTTTTCTATTAATGTTTGATGAGGCAGATTTCTTCAACTTTTCATCCAGCCTAGGCACAAACCAGCTGCATTTGATCTACACTTTTAAATTATAAAATTCTGTATTGTCACCATATTTTAGAGGCAAATCAAGCAGCAAAAGAGAACAGTTTGCGGTCAACGAGTTTACAGGATGAATATAATTTGCCCCAAGTAAAACTAGAATGAATATCCATGAAATACTCATCAGTCTTTCTTTTCAGCTCAGTCCCTGACAAATGCAGATAGTATAGCGTGAACACGTTTATTTTCCATGTGACCTGGTGAGATACTTGATAAGGGTAGTAGCTGACATTTCTTAGGGAAAAATCTAACAGCTTAACTTTAATTGAGTGCACTGCAAGATAGCCACCAACATGATTTTATTTTTCAAAGATTTCCCAGGATGGGAGAAATGTTCACAGACCTGACAAGCATAGTGATTGCTTTCCCTCTGGGTAATAAAACCAGCTACATTTCTCTCACTTTTGCCTGTAGTTCCTAAATGCAAAAGAAAAGCAATTATCACATGAAATGTATGCCTAAGGTATTCTTCCTGCATTAGTCAGTAGGTATCTATTTCCTTTTCAATTCAGGATCTTTGGAAGGAAAGAAAAAATTCCAGGCTCTGTAAGATATGTCCCCCACATAAAATATTTGTGAGACTTGAAGGGTTTCTTTTTAATCTGCTTTAGTGACTCTAATCTAGACAGAAGTCAATTTTTCTCTAATTATAGAAAGAGAGATTCCCATAAGCTTATTATTTTATAGAAAAAAAGGTTTAGAAAAAGGAAAAGTCCTCACAGTTTGTCACCTTCCAACAGTTATCTCTTTACTTTTTGAAGCCTTAACATAAAACAAGCATTTGAGATAGGTAATTAGCGGATTTGAGATTTATATAAAAATTGTTATGCTCTCTTTAAAAATTGAGTCTATTACTTACAGATCTTTTATAGATGTTTTCGCTTCATTTGGAGCAGGAAATTTAACTTAGTGTATCACTGTTTCCTAAATAATATTCATAAATAATATTCATAAGTGATAAAAAACTAAAACAAAAGAAAATTGTGACCTAGGCTTTGAGTATTCTATACTAAATCCCAGGCTGAGAATAAAAAGAATACCTCAAATACTTTTGGGAAAAAGTAATGAGTTTGATCAGACAGTGAAATATTCAGTTTTGACTTTGGCATAAAAATCAGTAATTTTACTTCTCACTCAGATTTGGAGGGCTACCCGACATGGATCTAATACAAATTTTGAATCTTCAGCATCAAACATAAGGCCAGGCAAAACAGAACTCTCAATAAACATGTGTTTAATGAATAAATTAGAAAATTAATTAAATTTTAAAATGCCCAATATTTATCCAAGTAGCCATACACACTGAAATATATACCTGCACACACATCAGAAACTGTGCTAAATGTAGAGAACAATGTCACGTGAATGAGATGGACATTATCTTAGCTGTCTTGAAACTTACATTCTAGTGAGGATGAAAAATCGTAAACATATTTTTGTAAAAGACCACAAAATCACAACTTCTGATAAATTCAATTAATTGGTGAAGGGATAAAGATACGAATGGCAAAATGTGTGATTGTATGAATAACTGATGGAATGTACTGAGCATTTGGTGAGCATTTGGGTTGTATGAGAGATGAAGTTCAAGAAAAACAGAGCCTTGGAATTTCAGTAAGCAATTCTTACAAATTGGATATAGCTAAGGTTAATTGGATTTGTAATAGTTAACAGACATTCTTAGAAGTGTATATTAAGGTTGCCAGTGGGAATCTGGAGGTTAAAAGGTCAGAAGAGATACATGATTATTTTCCAGTATAGGCTCAGCACACTCTCAGAATCATAGATCCTACAAAATCCTGAGGCCCTAAGGAAAAATGAGGGGATTCTGATAATCATCTTAAGAATTACAAAAGAATTTTATACTGTGGGTATTTGATAATGATTGTGAATTGTTTAAACAGCAAACTGATTATAAGATTGTCCTCATCATAACAATAATTGAGAACAGTTTCATAATAATGCAGTTTACGAATTTGAAAGCCAAATATATGTCATGCATTTTACATATATAATTGTTTTTACTCGTACAAATACTGAAAGAGGTGTTTTTATCTACATTTTTAAGGAGTACAAAATTGGCAACATTTATTATTATTATTATTACTTAAAAGTATACCCCCCCATGCACACATACTAAAATGCCTCCAAAAGTAAAAATTACCCACTTAAGTGAAAGAAGTGAAATTTTCTCTGGTGTTTCTCCACCAAAGGAAAACATTTCTAGGTTTTTGATATGTTATTCAATATTTCCCTCTAGGCCTCCAAAATTTATATTTCTCATATATTTGTAAATGAAGTCAGATACATGCATATTTACATATATATGTATATACATACATATACTTTCCCAAAGTTTTTTAACACAATGGAATTAAACTGTATTCCTTGATGCTTTTTAAAGCTAAAAACTTTTCATGTACATCTTTCCAGATTATTGTGTCTACAAAGATTCATTAATTTTAACTGAGATAATACATTGCATATGTGTACCATACTTTATTCAACCATTTTCCTACTGAAGTCAATTTAGGCAGGTTCCAATTTTTATTAAAAGCAAGACTGCAACAAATGCTGCGATGTATATATTTTTCTATATTTTTATTCATCACGCTATTGTTTTTGTAGAACAGCTTCTTTAGATTGGTCATAAAATCTGAGAAATTTTTACAGATAAAAATTGCTTTTTGAAATACTGTTGCAACGTATACTCCTATCAAAACTATATTGGAGTATCTATTTCTATATCTCCCCACTTTTAAAAAATGTCATTAAAATTTTCTTTTTAATTTTGCTAATTTGTTAGAAAAACAAAAGTGACATTTCATTATTGTTTTTAGCTAGTTTTTAGAGAGACAATTTATATTGTCTAAAGTCAACAGGCAGGTATGTGAACTGCAGGATATAGATAATGCATGGATATAGATAATAAGGCATTTAGATTTGTTCTGAGGAGATGATTTTGACCAATATTTCAGCAATAGACATTGTGATTATCAAACAGCAGTGAACAATGAACATAGCACTAGTTTAGTTTACCTTTGATACCTCAGAATCTTGTATTGACCCTACCATTTACTTCCTTTTGAGGGGGTTCAGTCTAGGTTAAAACACCAAGGTATGTGGATAAAATCTTATTTACCCAACTCATATCAAATACATTAATATTTTACCCTTGACATGTTTGCAGTTTAATGATGAGTCTTATAAGTAAAACAAATAACATTTTAAAAATTTAAACCAGTGTGGATGGCGCTATATAGACTTCATGGATATAGAAGAAGTAAAATAGAAGAAAGTTGGATGTGTGACAAAGCCCCAAATTAACGGAATTTGTTTTTGTTTTTAAATTAGAGAAAGCACCTTCAGATCTTCATGATCATCCCTGTTATCACAGATAACATTACAGGAAGTAAGAAAATTGTATAGTCCTCAGCAAGTAAGCTAAACTCATTGTGGCTAGTAAATTGGGAAAGATAAGAAAGTAAAGTTTGCCACACAAATAGAAACTGCTAAAAGAAAGCTACACTTTCCCTCAACATTGGTCATCAGCATAGTACAAAAAGAAAGCATTAAAGACCTGAGCAGCTTTAGGATTGCAGCTGTACTTACCATGTACTCTATCTCTGTTGCTGTTGTGCTGACAGATTTTGACCTTAAGAACCACCTCTTAGAGATAATAACAATGATTTATACACACTTAAAAATCCAAGAAAAACTTATGAGTTTCACACAAACAGTTGTGTCTTCAAAAAATTAAGGTTATTTCCAAATATAATGCTATCAAGTAGAGGTCACAGGCAAAATGTATGTATCTTTGTAAAATAGACTTCTATTACCTGAGTTACATATTTGATAGGGAGTAGAAGCACTCAAAAGCCGACACATGTGCAATATTTCCACACATGGACATAAACACACATGTATACATACCTAGTTTTAGCCGCTGAATCTCTCATCACCTTTGATCCCAAGTATGGATTCATGAATCAGTCATGTTTATATATGGATGAATTTATTTAGCTCTATTTCAAAACTGAAGTCTTGTTGCTGCTATTCTGACCTTGATTTTATGCTCTGGGCACACAATGGAAAAAAATCCCCTTCTGGTGTCTCAACTTCTTGTGCTTGAGTATCTGACTTGGTAACGTACCAAATAACTAAGTCTCTTTCTGGGATGGAGTATTTGCTCTCTGAACAAGGCCACGCCAAGGACTGGAGTCTTGCATCTGAATCTGGGTTCTGTGGCCAGAATTTCCTAATGGCCCATATCTTTTTAATTCTGTAAGGCCTTGTGAGTATTCTTTGCTATGAGATTCTTTTTTTTTTTAAAGATTTTATTTATTTATTTGACAGAGACAGACAGCGAGAGAGGGAACACAAGCAGGGGGAGTGGGAGAGGGAGAAGCAGGCTTCCCGCCAAGCATAGAGCCCGATGTGGGGCTCGATCCCAGGACCCTGGGATCAAGACCTGAGCCGAAGGCAGACACTTAATGTCTGAGCCACCCAGGCGCCCCTTGCTATGAGATTCTTAACAACCTCTTACTTATTCATCAACAATGGCCAAGGTAAGGAGTGAAATCATATGGACTTGTGAGGATTTTAAATTTAGGAAATTTAACCTAAAGATTAGTTTATTCCTTAAATTTTACTCTTACACTAGCAATACAAGCTTTCCCTCTTTTAAATATATGGAGGAGTAGATTGCTTTATGGTCTCGATAGAGACCATGAAACCATGGAGCCATAGAAGTGCCACTGATAGCCAACTCTATGAGGGAAGGCTCAATACTTCTTCATCAGAGCCTCCACCTGTCCTTGGTACATTATGCCAGGAAAAATTTCTCATACTTCCCTGGTGCACTACTGATCTACAGAACCCAAAAGACTTTTTTTTTTTTCCAGAAAGATACAAGTTTAAATGTAAAGCTAACAATGTAACAATATAAATTTTGTAGTTTGGACCTAAACCAGCACAAACATGGAAGGTGAGGTAGAGAAGACAGTGGGTGTAGGGAAGGGATACCTGAGTTGGCATTCACAGGCAATTAGCCAGAAAAACAGGTAAGGCTCATGTAGTATAATGCAAGCTTATGTTAGCACTGCCATGAACCACAGACCGTTTTTTCCAACAAGAGCAGGAGTGTGCTTTAAAAAATTAAGAGGACTGAATGGAAAGAACATTCCAAACTTGCATAATACAAAGCACATAAAATGGTAAATGCCTACATAGACTGTGAAGACTTCCTTAGAATGAAAGCAATTCCACTTTCTCCAAAGTACTTCATTTCAAATGGCTGGTGTAGGCACATTCCTTATTTTCAGTACTACTTCATTTATTGTAGGCAGTCTAACAACTGTCAGATATTTTAGAAATAGTGCTAATATGAGCAAACACTAGAAAATCTTTAAAGCTTAACAAGAGGAAAACTTTATAGAGTGTGAAAAAATCCTATTGCATTCATATCTTTATTTTTCCCTTGGTGATTTTTATGTTAGAATGACTGCTGTGATTTTAATACTAACACAATCTGTTCATCCAGACCTAGGAGAGAGAGTGATTAGAGTTTTAAAATAATATACAAGATTTTTTATTAGAAAGATTTAAGATTGTCAGAAAATCTTTAAGTTGCAACTCTTTCACTCTCCAAAGGTTTATTTTCTAGGTATCTCCTTATTCAAATGTAATTGATGGAGGATAGAAATGTAAACAAACATGTAATTTATTACTTTTGCATTACATTTTTCCTGACTTCTGGCAATAACTAGACACAAAGGTTAAGTTTCTGTCAACTTCATAAATGTTCCCTCACAAAATTCCTATACAACGACAATCAGTAAGTTGGATAGGAGAAAACTGATCACACAGGTTTTGTTTTAAATTATCTGCTGAACATTTCAGAGTGAGCACACCTCCAATAAAGGACTGCTAAAGGATATATTTCTTGGTTAAAAAGATAAGTTTAGAATATAACTAATCATTAATCACTGAGTCATTTAAAATAAGTCTCTGCATATATGCATGTGTGTGTGTCTCTGCATATATGCATGTGTATATATATATACATATATGTACATATATATATATATATATATATGTGTATATATAATATATATAAATATATATATATATTTATTAATATATATAAATATATATAAATACCCAAGGGTATTTTTGAGCACTCATGTTGCATAGTGGTACTGGAGGAAGAGGGCGGGGAGGAACAGAGTTGGATGTAACACTTGGCTCTGCCTTTCAGGAACATATATTCTAGTAAGTTTACAAATAGTCCAGCCCTTAAAGAATATGTACTCTATTTAAAGTGTTAACACAAGTGAACAAAATTACAGAACAAATAACAGTGTAGTATAGTGTGGTGGAAAGCAAATGTGCTGTAGAAATTCAGATTCTGGTTGGTTTGTCAGAGGAGGCTTCATGGAGAGGGCGAGACTTGAGTGGACTTGAAAAATGGCTGAGATTTGGAAAGGCTAATGTCAGTAAAAGGAACCTTTCTTCAGAGTGAGTAGTAAGGGGTAAAAGTACATAACCCAAGACAGAAATGGAAAGGAGTAAATTCCAATGGCATAACTGAAATGTGGGGTAGGGAAGCTGGTAAAAAATAATGCTGAATTAGAGGAGCATGTATCAGTTTAACATAACGTGCAGTTGCATGTACCAGAGACTTCACTGTAGTGGCTTAGCTGAAGAACAGATTATTTACACTACACAATAAGGAATCTGGAGGTGGACAGCTCAGGGATAGTATGGCAGCTCTAGGACACCATTAGATCCTGGATTCTTTTCTTTTTCTGTTCCGCCAATCTTACCATCTTTAGCATGCTGGTTACAACATAGTTCCTGCACTGTGAGAAGAGTATCTGTGCTCCAGGCAGATGAAGGGCAAATAGAAACTTACCACTCCCAAGAACTTCTGGTAAACTCACCTGCTTTTATTCAAAATTCTGTCACATGGTCACCTCCATGTACCAGGGACCTGGGAGATCATGTTCTGTTTTACTTTATCTTCAACTGGCCACAGTGGAATACTTATGTATCAGAGAAGAAGGAATAAGGGGGAAATGTATGTTTGAAAAATGGCATATGGTATCTGCTTCAGATAGGTCTAAAAGTTTCAAAGGAAGAAAAGATGTAAATGTGATAGGTAATAACAAACTATGGTAAATTCCTAAACAAGGCAATTGGGCGAGAACCAGAGTTTCATTCATTAAACTGAGTTTGGCAGCGCAAATATGGAAAAAAGAGAGGCAACCATGGAAGGAGGAAGTGGAACGACCTAGAACAATGCTGCCGTCTCAAAGAAAATGTAATGAGAGCCTGTGTGTGGACACTGAGAGTAGAAATGGGAAATAGAGGAGGCATCTCCATTTCTGAACAGGATTCACCATGTTACATCAGTGCTGAAGGACAACGAATATTAAATATGCGTTTTTCAGCCTGTAAAAAACTTTTTAAAGTTTTAATTTATTTATTTGACAGAGAGAGAAAGAGAGAGCACAAGCAGGGGGAGCAGCAGCAGAAGGAGAGGGAGAAGCAGACTGGCAGACTTTCCGCCGATCAGGGAGCCCGATGCGAGACTTGATCCCAGGACCCCGGAATCAGGACCTGAGCCAAAAGCAGATGCTTAACTGACTGAACCACCCAGGGGCCCCAAGCCTGTGAAAATTTTTAAAAAGTACTGGTAAGACCTGTTTCCTCATTTGACAGCTAAAACACAGGAAGGGCCAGAGATGAGTTCCATGTTACAAAGCATCAGTGCCATCATTCCAAACTGTAATAAATCCCATAAATATAAAGCACAGGCTTCTAATTCTTACTCCAGTGGTATAGATTTTTACTTCCCGTGAAGTGAATGTCATTCCCATGACATATTTTACTATATTACATATACTTTTATATAAATCTATACATTTTAATAAGAATTTATATTTTATAGATGTAGTAAATTCTTTGGAGTTTCATAAAGATTAGGAATCTAGAGTCTAGTAGATTTTAGATTATTTTTATTACTATTTCTTATATTAAAAAATAGTTATAGTGTACTTCTGCTACTGTGTTATAAGAATATTGCTGGAAATTACATTTCTAGCCTGCAGAAACAAGAAATAAATAAGATGTATAGGCTCCCTGTAAGTGATCAGAAAGTGAAGAGAATTATCCTGTACTAATCCAAATTGAGAATGTTTTATTTGCATATTTATAGAAAAGTTGCAATAAGGAATAAATTATTATAGAAGGGTTATTTTAACAGTCCTAATGTTGGCTCTTTGATAAAAAGCCATGCATTCTCATTGTACTTATTTTATTCAAGTTGTACCTGTATTCACCGGCCCTATTGTGTCTCCCCATCTCTAAAACTCTCCAGACCCGTTTACTTCAAAGAGAGAAGACATTTCACAGAAGACATATCTTGTTATCTAGACCTTCCTGCTATAGAATCCAGCTAAAGTAGCAAAGGATCGCTGATTTCCCAAAGTCATTTCTTCTCCAAATCCTATACCCACCTCCCACTCATCAAAATTGACTGGGTGAATAAATTTGAGTTAACATGTTTACTTTCAATAATGGCATGATATATTATCTCCTCCTAGACAATGTTTGCTTTTAATCATATATTTTAATAGAATACATAAAGTGGGATTTCAGACTTAATAGGGAAGTAGCAATTGCTTATCTCTTCAGGTACAACCAACAGATAACACATCATTCATTTGTGCAAACCACAAAGATTTCTAGATTGTCTACTGCATGCCAAACACCAGAGATACGATTTCAAGAGAAATGGACAAGGCCCCTGCTCTCACCGAGTTTAGAGTGTGGTGGAACAAAGAAATAGAACATTCCAAAATGTGATAAATTCCATAAATATAAAGCACAGGCTTCTATGAACAATCTTAAAGGTGAGACTTCGGGGGACAGAGAGCAGAGAGAAGTTTGCTAATAAACACCTCTGCTCTTGATACCAGTATATACATATTTTTTTTTTCTTTTACCAAAACTTCCACTTAATGTGCACATCTGGTCTTTTCTACTTCATACTCTGGAATTGAATATTACAAAACTTATACATTGATATGAGCACCTTAGATTTCCAGCTAAAACAGTCTTTCCGCTAAGTGTGTAATTCATCCTGCAGACTGTATATGGATTGAAGCTTATGGAATTTAGAGACAGAAGACCAATAGAAGTAGAGAGTATTTTTTTAAGCCCATGTTGGAAAGAATTATCCTGGAACTAATATGGCATTTTGGGTCACAGTTTAAAATGTTTCCAGAGCATAAACTCTGAAAAGCATATTCTCCACCTGCTCATCAATGATGACTATAATTTTTATAAAACTATGTCTTTTATAAAGTTTCTAATTTTAAATGAGTTTGAAGAACTAAAGAGGTGATCCACAAACCATAAAAATGATTTTAGAGTTGGTAAATTGGTCTTTTGAGTAATGATAAGATTGAAGAAATTGAAGTAATTTAGCTTGCAAGAGAGAAAATTTGGTGGTAATTTATTAATAGTTTTCAAATGTGTAAAGGATTAGTAAGGAGGAGATGGTAACCAGATGTTCTTGATCTCTAAAATGGAAAGAACAGATTAAATCAGGGTAAAGTGCAGCCAGAGATCAATGATAGACATAACTTTCAGAAAATAAGGGAAGATAAGCACAACAGCAGACCACCAAAGGAAATTATGCAGTTTCTGACATCTGTCAGATACTGTTTAGATACAGATCTGTTTGAGGGTCCCTCCTGCCTTATATATCTCTGATTATTTGCATACAACATTGGAAACAAGATTTCCTGGGACAAGATTAACTAGAAACCAGACTAGTAGTAAGACTTAAGCAGTCAGAAGAGGAAGAAAAGCAACATATTTCAGAACAATAATAACGATTTCATATTTGCCTTCAAGACACAGAATAGGAGCTGAATGCAAAATTAGCTGAGTTCATGTCTTAAAAATTTCTTTACTGTAGTATCCAAGATTATTTGGAGGCTAATTCCCTTCCTAGCTGCTATGGAAGAAATTTGATTAATGAACTCTGGATATGTAAGCAATTCTTCAACAATTCTTGGATCTTGACAACTGGGAACATATGCTCTCAACGTTGAGCCTTTTAGAAACAAACTTGATGACCCAAAACTAGTTTATTTCTCATTCTTTTATAGGTTGGTGGTTAAAAACTGAAGTAAATGGAGCAAAATGGGACCATGAACAATTCAGGCACAATGAATGGAGATTATATACCACTGTTTGAAGCTTAATGTTAATGGTAATAATAGCAGTTATAATAATATTATTTTATATACCAGGCAATGTGATAAATATATATTTTATTTTCTTTAATCTTCACAATAACCTCATGAGTTGAGTACTTCTATTACCTCTAACTTACAGATAAATAAGCTGACTTAGATGAAAAGGTAATTTGCCCAAGGTTACATATTCAATAAATAACAGTCTCTGAATTGAACACAGGTCCTTTTGATCCCTGAATACAAATTCTCAACTGCTATAAAATGAATTTATCAAAATCCAATAAAGTCTATACTAATCTCTTTTGGAGAAATTTTCCAGACAAATCCCCCTTGCCATTCAGGTGCTAGAAATGACTATTTCTTTTCTTTTTTTAAGATTTTATTCATTTATTTAATTGACACACAGAGAGACACAGCGAGAAAGGGAACACAAGCAGGGGGAGTGGGAGAGGGAGAAGCAGCCTTCCAGCCAAGCAGGGAGCCCGATGTGGGGTTCGATCCCAGGACCCTGGGATCATGACCCAAGCTGAAGGCAGTCGCTTAACCAACTGAGCCACCCAGGTGCCCCTAGAAATGACTATTTCTTGAAGAAATGGAAGGAAAGTAAAATTATAATTTATAATGATCTATTTACACTATAGTTTAACATGTGTCCTAAATTAAATTTTGTGAAATTCAATTATTCAATTGATAGGATTATTACTTGCCACCTGCCAACCTTTGAAAAGCCTTATGGAAATTGATTGAGATGAAGGTTTTAATTACTTTAATGCAGAACACAAGAGAGACATGGCTAGAGTTAAAGGGGTGCCAAATATTTTGTAAAATATAAGCAGTAAGCAAAAGGAACCAGATTTCCTAAAAAATGAATTAGAGGCTAATTAAATATACAAAACTTCACTCTATCTAAAATGAAAAAATTTTCTCCTTGACTTAATATTGTCTCCATTACCCTTCCCACAGTCATTCTTCAGTATTGTCCCTACCCTTAATTGAGCCTTTCAAAAAAGATATCTACGATATTCTTCATAAAACTATCCTCCTTACTTCCTAGATCTCCATTGTTTTGTTACATTTACATACCATTCTTAAATTAATTTTCTTGAAATATGACTATAATCACACTCCACTGCTCAAAATTTCCTGATGGCTTGCTATTGTCACAATAAAATAGTATTATAATTGTCATCACTACCAATATCAGCTTTCTTTTTCTTACTGAGCACTTTCTATGTGCCAAGAACTATGGTAAACACTTTGTACATTCTATTTCACTTTATCCTCACAGATATTTTGAAGCCTGTATGTTGTTATCATGATCTTGTAGATGAGAAACTGAGGCTTAGAAATGTTTCTGTAGCTGGCCCAAATCTGTAAGACAGTACTTGGGTTCAAACAAGCTTTTGCTCTGCTCCTGCCAGAATAACCTTCAAAATCTTTCTACTGGCATCTAAAACCTTAAATAATATGTCCCAATGCCCTGGATTTCATACAACTCTTCTTCAAGCATTAATACATCTTGAGCTCAGCTCTTCTCAAGAAGTCCATGTCCCTCCAACTGAAAGAAACTGAACATTTCACTGAACAATAATAGCACTATGTGAATTTTTTTTGTTATAAGGTACTTTCCATAGTTATTAATCACCTAGCTTACTATCTCTTTTATAAAGCTAAAACATTTTATTTTATTGTATTTTATTTTATTTTATTTTATTTTATTTTATTTTATTTTATTTTATTTTATTTTATATGTATTTAAGTAATCTCTACATCCAGTGTGGGGCTCAAACACATAACCCTGAGATCAAGAATCATATGTCCCACTGACTGAGCCAGCCAGGTACCCCTAGAAGGCTAAAACATATAACAGCAAGATCAGTGTCTGACTCAAATATGCATGCTTTACAGAGACTAGCACTGTGACTTGCTAAAAGAACTGTTATATTTGCTTCTGAATGAACAAAAGAAATAGACTCAAATTATTTTTGGGATTTTAGTTAGGCTTTAGAAAACAGTGTCAGTAAGCAGTGAGTGATGTAGGATCATTAACAAGGAGGTAAGTGGACTTCGCTCCTCTGAGAGTCTTAACAAACAGGATAGATTTTTATCTTCTCTGGCAATTTCCAATTGGTTCTACTGAAGAATGGGGATGGGATTTAAAACCAACTAAAACTACTTTCCAATTATTTAACTTTATGTATAAATGAGGAAGTTTGGGTCCATTGGAATTAACTAAGCAGAAAATTTAGAAGAAATAAGCTACTAAACACATGTGTACATCTTCATGTTTTTGTTTTGTTTTGTTTTATTATTATTACTTTTTTAGCTATGTAAGAGCCTCAATAGATTTAGAGAAATTTGACTGTAGTTTATTCACTCACTTAAATCTTCAGGGATACGTTTGACATTCCATAAAAATTTTACATCCATATTTGAGTTTGGAAAGAACGGATGGGAAGAAAACTGCTCATGTCTTTTTATCACTGTCCCCTTTCTGCTCAAGGCAAAAACATAACCATATGAAATATAGGACACAGGAAATAGACTATGTTAATATAGGTTGTAAAAGTGTAACATCATTTGCAATGCAGGCTGAGGCTAGGAGGAAGGCAGGAGTTATTTCACTGAAACTATTTAACCTATAGACTCCTTGCCTCTTTCTTTGTGTAGAGATATGGCTGAGAGCATAGTGTTGAATGATGATGAAGTAATACTAAACATGAACCTCTGCTCAGTTCCCAGTATGAAAACATGCTTCAGTCACAAGTAATAAAGTAAATACAGAAGCTGCAAAAATCCATCACCAGAGGAAAACAATAATTTAAATGATTGATAAAAAAAGGCATTTCATCTATGCATGATAAGAAACCACTGAACAAAACAAATTACACACCACACCAGAATGGCTCAATGCCCCCAAAATTACAAACAGCTTATAATGAGAGAGAAAAGAAAACCAGAGACTCCGAAATGAAAGGAGAGTGTCCCTTATATAAAGAATGCAAATGTTCTGTTCCCAAAAACCCTACCTATTCTACACAGTTGCAGAAACTGTATGCAAGGAATACATGGCCATTGGTTATGAATATTTTGGATGGTACTTTGGATGAGAAAACAGTACCATTTAAGTAGGTACAATTTTCCTAGGAGGCAAATACCACTTACTTTATACCAGTATCTCCAAGTTACTGTTTCTTTCGGGTAAAGTTCAAATATGGACAAAATATGGCATGGCTTTTTCTATTTAGAATGATATTTGTTACTGATAACCATGGCTTTATGCAGATGTTTTATGCCTTAAATATTATAAGAGCAGTTTCCACTATAGAAACTAAAGAACAGAACGACTCAGAGATTTTCTATGCTATGTAATAAGTCCATTTCTATGCACAGACAAAATTCAGATCTCGGGGCACCTGGGTGGCTCAGTCATTAAGCGTCTGCCTTCGGCTCAGGTCATGATCCCAGGACCCTGGGATCAAGCCCCGCATCGGGCTCCCTGCTCCGCAGAAGCCTGCTTCTCCCTCTCCCACTCCCCCTGCTTGTGTTCCCTCTCTCACTGTGTCTCTCTCTGTCAAATAAATAAAATCTTTACGAGACCAGTGCTCTAACCCCTGAGCTACGGAGCCTAAATAAAATCTTTAAAAAAAATTCAGATCTCATGAATTCCTCGGACATTAACTATAATAACAACATGTTTTTATTGTTTGGCTTTTGTTACTTTGCCATTATAAGCA
Source organism: Callorhinus ursinus (assembly GCF_003265705.2). NCBI lineage: Eukaryota > Metazoa > Chordata > Mammalia > Carnivora > Otariidae > Callorhinus > Callorhinus ursinus. Next base: position 5,254,631 of record NW_027397070.1, on the reverse strand, counting down.
TTTGTAGATTCAAAAATGAGAAAAGAAGTTTAGAAATTGGAAAATTCTAAATGATCCCATATTTAAAATATATCCTCAGGGCTAACAGATAATAATCTATAGAGTATATACTGAGTTGGAGGTAGACAGTAAGATCTAGGCTTAAGTGGTAATCCATACGCATTGAGCAAATCCTATGGTAGTTGTTGAGCATGAAAAACAACAATGGTCAACTGAGAAATAAGACTGAGGATTTTTATCATTTATTAAATGGAAAAATATGGTAAGAACAACTTCTGAGAAAAAATTAGGTGATTCAAAAGTCATGTCACTCTGTATTCTTTGACTATCATCTCCCCATTTCTCCCTTCCCCCAAGCCCTGGAAATAACCATTCTGTTCTCTGCTTCTATGAGTTTGACCATTTTAGATTCCAAATAAAAGCGAGATCATACAGTATTTGCCTCTCTGTGTCTGGCTTATTTCACTTAGCATAATGTCCTCCAGGTCCACTCATGTTGTTGTAAATGGTAGGATTTTCTTCTTTTTAAAGGCTGAAGCTGAATGATATTCCCTTATATGTATACACCATGTTTTCTTTATCCATTCTTCCACTGATGGAAACTTAGGTTGTTTTCATATATTGGCTATTGTGAATAATGTCCCTATGAACATGGGAATGAAGATACCTCTTCAGGATCCTGATTTCATTTTCTTTGGCTATATACCCAGGAATGAGATTGCTGATCATATGGTAGTCTTAGTTTTAAGTTTTGGAGAAACCTCTATACTATTTTTCACAATGGCAATACCGATCAACAATCCCATCAACATGTCAGGGTTCCCTTTGTTCCACATTCTCTCCAACACTTGTAAGTTTCTCTCTCTCTTTTTTTTATACCCATCTTAAGTGTGAGGTGATAACTTATTTTGGTTTTGATTTACATTTCAATTATTGATGTTGAGCATATATACATGCCTGTTGGCCATTTGCATACCTTCTTTGAGAAATGTCTATTTAGGTCTCTAGCCCAATTTTTATCAGGTTGTTTTTCTGCTCTTGAGTTATAGGAGATCCTTATATATTTTAGATATTTACTCTTTGGCAGATACATGGTTTTCAAATATTTTCTCCCTTTTTGGAGACTACTTATTTATTTTGTTATTTCCTTTGTTGTGCAGAAGCTTTTTAGTTTGATGTACTCCCATTTTATTTTTTCTTTTGTTACCTGTGCTTTTAGTGCATTATCAAAAATCATTGACAAAACCAATGTGAAGGAGCTTTTTTCCTGTTTTCTTCTAGAAGTTTTATGGTTTCAGGTCTTACTTTTAAGTCTTTAATCCACTTTGAATTGGTTTTTGTGTATGGCAAAAGATATGGGCCAAACTTCATTCTTTGCAAGTAGATATACAGTTTTTCCAAACTAATTTATTAAAGAAATTACTCTTTCCCCTTTTTGTAATTTTGGAGTCCTTGTCAAAGATTAGTTGACTGTATTATGTCTCAGTTTATTTCTGGGCTTTCTATTCTTCTCCATTGGTCTATGTGTCAGCTTTTATGCCAATACCATACTGTTTTCTTTTTTTTAAGATTTTACTTATTTATTCAAGAGAGAGAAGAAAGAGTAAGAGAGAGCATGAGCAGGGGGAAGGGGCAGAGGGAGAAGCAGACTCCTCACTGATCAGGGAGCCTGATGCAGGGCTCGATCCCAGGACCCTGGGATCATGAGCTGAGCCCAAGGCAGGTACTTAACCAACTGAGCCGCCCAGGCACCCCTACCATACTGTTTTCATTACTATGGCTTTGCAGTATAACTCGACATTAGGAAGTCTTATGCCTCCAGCTGTTTTTCTTGCTCAAGATTGCTTTGTCTATTCAGGTTCTTTTGTGGTCCCACAGGAATTTCAGGATAACCTTTTCTATCTCTCAGAAAAATGCCATTTGAATTTTGATAGGGATTACACTGAATCTGTAAATTACTTTGGGTAGTATGGACATTTTAACAATATTATTCCTTCCAATCCATCAACAGTTGGGATCTTTCCAATTATTTGTGTCTTCTTCAATTTATTTCATCATATTTTTATACCTTTTAGTGTACAGATCTTCCATTTCCTTGGTTAAATTTATTCCTATGTATTTTATTTTTGATGTTATTGTGAATGAGATTGTTTTTGATGTTGTTGTATCCTGTAACTTCATTGAATTTGTTTATTACTGTGATTTTTTTAGTAGGATAGTTAGGATTTTCTATATATAACCAAGTAAACTACAAAAAGAGACAATTTTATGCCTCCCCTTTTGATTTGGAGAATTTCAGTTATGCAAATAAATAAGTCTGAAGATCTGTATGACATAAAGCCTATAGCTAACAATAATGTACTATATCCTTAAAATTTTCTAAGAGACTAGACTTTATGTTAAGTGTTTTCCAAAGAAAAAATTAATACTAATAATGGGGGCAAGAGAAAACTTTGAGAGTTGATGGATATGTCTATGGACTTGATGGTGGTGATGATTTCATGGGTATGTGCTTATTATTAAGCATACTGATTTATATATATTAAAAATGTTCAGCTTTTTACATGTCAAAAATAAATTAAATAAAAATAAAAATTACTACAAAGCAGATAGAAAGAGAGAGAGGGAGAGAGAAAGAAAGAACTACCTAGAAGTAAAAGTAAAACAAACTAACTAAAAAAGAATTGGGGAGGGAGAATTCAAATGTCAAATGGGTCAAAGAAAGGAAATAAGAGCTAAAGAAGCTTTGGAAATTAGAAGAAAATTATGTTATGGAATAAAGGATTATTTAATTATCCTTTGCAATGAAAACACACAAAAAGAAAACAGATTAAAAATGGCAAAAATGACTGCAAGAGTGTAACTCACAGTCTTAAATCTCCGGCATCAAAACTACGCTCAATTTTTTTATTAAAAAATCTGTAATAACTATAAAATACCAATAAACAAAGTCTATCAGAAGAGGACAGAGTTTTAAAAGCTCCATGAGCTGAGTAGGTTAGTCCCTTTCTGAACATTGTATCTAGCATTGGCAACAGAAACACTTGCTTTTGATACTATAACAACAGGTAGAACAATTTGTTCCAAAGGGACAGGCCTCTGGTAAGACTCTAGAAGAGCAATAAGGTCTCATGCTTAGAAGTCAAAATTTTGGGGGCACCTGGATGGCTCAGTTGGCTAAGCCTCTGACTCTTGGTTTCGGCTCACAGTGTGATTTCATGGGTTGTAGGATCAAGCCCTGCTTCAGGCCCCACACTCACTGGGGAGTCTGTTTGAGATTCTCTCCCTCTGTCCACACCCCCCTCAAATAAATGAATAAACCTTAAAAAAAATAAAGATGTCAAAATTTTGGTATATGGTAGCTCATCTCACCATTACCCATGACCCATTGAGACAGGATTTGAAAAACTAGTAGAGCATCAGAAAATAACTAGTAGAAAACTCAAAAACAAAGATGAGCATACAAAGTTTTAAATAATATTATTAAAGGAGCACCAAACTCAATAATCAGAAAAGCTAACAGAGAAAACAGTTATTAGAACAATAACAAAAATGTAAAGAAAATGTAAATAATACACCTAGCAGATCAAAGAGAATATTAAATCCATGATACTCTAGTTATAAAAAAAAACTATGGCCTTTGAACTAAAAATACAAAACCCTTGTATATAAATACCTGAGGTACAAAAAGATTAGTACTTAGGTACTGAAAAAGATTGGTAACCTAGAATATTTACATGGAAGTTTCTGGTAAAACAAGATGGAAAATATATATTTTCCTTTTTATATAACTAAAATATTACTAATATAACTAATTTAATATATATTATATATATATAACTAAAATTATATATAACTAAATACAATATATTAATATATTAATTATTACATTATTATATATAATATATATATTACTTAATAACAAAAAAAGAGAAAGAGACTCACAGAAAATGGTTTCAGAAATTCTATCTACCATCTATGATGCAGAGAGAGTATAAGGGAGAAAATAAAGTTATATCACACTTGTTTTTTTTTTTCTTAAAGATTTTACTTATTCATTTGAGAGACAGAGAGAGAGAGCACAAGCAGGGGGAGAGGCAGAGGAAGAGGGAGAAGCAGACTCCCCGCTGAGCAGGGAGCCCAACATGGACTTAACTCCAGGATTTGGAGATCATGACCTGAGCCAAAGGCAGACGCTTAAACATCTGAGCCACCCAGGTGCCCATATATCACAGTTTTTAAAATAAAGATAAATTTTCACAAGTCAAAAAAGCTACCCTTCAGTTTTAGAAATTTCAAAAGAAGTAAACTAAAAATCTAGACATTAAAAATCCTGCTTTAAAAATTTTAAACTGAATAGCTGAATGAAACAGCAGATTGGAGAGAACTGAAAAATCAAAATAATGAAGTAAAAGAGAAATCTGAAGAAATTTTCTACAAGTTTACATTAACTTATAAACTAATCAAATTAAAGTGAAATTGGCAAACACGAAAACAGAATGAGAAGTTCTAAAGAGAGGTCTCAGAAAAGGGCTGATGTTAAAGAATTATTTTTAGAAAGAAATGGCTAAGAATTTTTCATAATTGAACAAAAACATGAATTTTTAGATCTGAAGGAAACACACAAGCAAGATAGATACCTAGAAAAATAATATAACTATAGAAACTGAAGACAATGGCACATTCTCAAAGTAGCTAAAGGGAAAAGACAGATTACCAATAAGCAAATGAAAATGTACAGTGAAAGCAGATATTTAATATGAGGGTTCATGAACAAGAACCTTTACAATTGAGTGTTAAAAAGGAAAATTAGAAAGGAGATATCCTAAATTCCATCATCAGGAAATTTAGAAAATCAATATCTGAATATACATGTAATTTCAACGTAGAAAGCTGTAAAATGGAAAAAAAAAAAAAACTACAGCTGAAAGTATCCTAATAGCGATCATTTTTATGCAGAGTTATAGGTATGCATAAATGTACATAATGTAGTTGTCTGTAAACATATGAGCCTGGACTTTTAGGAATCCCCAAGTTAGTTTAGGGAAGTTTCAAACTACGCAAGTGTAGGCGATCTGAAGAAGGGGTGGGGTTATAGAAGGTTCGGCCAAAGAGTGAGACTTACTGTTTTCCTCCAGAGCTGCCTCCAGGGGAGGCGCGTGCTAGCCAACAGCCGCAAGTCTCTGGTCCGCTAACAGACCCCAACCGACAGTCGCCTCAGAAGCTTCTGGCTTGCAGCTTCAGAGTCTCAGGCATTAAGGTCACTCAACAAACACCCCACCCAGTTACATTGAATTGGAAGGAAAAATGAAGAAGGAAAGAGACCAGAATAAGAGGGGATTAAATTTTGAGGATTTCATTATCATTATTCTTCATTTTTGGAGAGTGGTACAGGTATATGTACTTGCTTAGGGGGGAAAAGATTGCATTATGGGTGGGGAAGGGCCTGAGAAGAAGAAGGCCACAGAGCTACATTACCAGTATTTCAAAGGAAGGATGAGACTTCTTTTTTTTTTATTGTTATGTTAATCACCATATATTACATCATTAGTTTTTGGTGCAGTGTTCCATGATTCATTGTTTGTTCATAACACCCAGTGCTCCATGCAGAACGTGCCCTCCTCAATACCCATCACCAGGATAACCCATTCCCCTCCCCCCTCCCCTCTAGAACCCTCAGTTTGTTTTTCAGAGTCCATCATCTCTCATGGTTTGTCTCCCCCTCTGACATACTCCCCTTTTCTTCCTCTCCTGTTATCTTCTTCTTTTTCTTTTTTCTTAAAATATGTTGCGTTATTTGTTTCAGAAGTACAGATCTGTGATTCAACAGTCTTGCACAACTCACAGCACTCACCGTAGCACATACCCTCCCCAATGTCTATCACCCAGCCACCCCATCCCTCCCACCCCCAACCACTCCAGTAACACTCAGTTTGTTTCCTGAGATTAAGAATTCCTCATATCAGTGAGGTCATGTGATACATGTCTTTCTCTGATTGACTTATTTCACTCAGCATAACACCCTCCAGTTCCATCCACGTCGTTGCAAATGGCAAGATCTCATTCCTTTTGATGGCTGCATAATATTCCATTGTGTATATATACCACTTCTTCTTTATCCATTCATCTGTCGATGGGCATCTTGGCTCGTTCCACAGTTTGGCTATTGTGGACATTGCTGCTATAAACATTGGGGTACACGTACCCCTTCGGGTCCCTACATTTGTATCTTTGGGGTAAATACCCAGTAGTGCAATTGCTAGATAGAACGGTAGCTCTAATTTCAACTGTTTGAGGAACCTCCATACTGTTTTCCAGAGTGATTGCACCAGCTTGCATTCCCACCAACAGTGTAGAAGGGTTCCCCTTTCTCCACATCCCCGCCAACATCTGTTGTTCCCTGACTTGTTAATTTTAGCCATTCTGACGGGTGTGAGGTGGTATCTCATTGAGGTTTTGATTTGGATTTCCCTGATGCCGAGCGATGTTGAGCACTTTTTCATGTGCCTGTTGGCCATTTGGATGTCTTCTTTGGAGAAATGTCTGTTCATGTCTTCTGCCCATTTCTTGATTGGATTATTTGTTCTTTGGGTGTTGAGTTTGATAAGTTCTTTATAGATTTTGGATACTAGCCCTTTATCTGATATGTC
>NW_027397070.1:5234368-5242981 GCF_003265705.2 Callorhinus ursinus | reverse complement strand
AAAAAGGGAGAATGTGATCAGGCAGGAGACTAGAACAAAGCCATACACTAGTGATTTAGGGTATATTTTGATCTGTTAGAAGAAACTGTACCCCAAAATTTTAAAGAGAGAACAACTTATATATATATGCCAAAAATAAGGGTAACTACTATGAAGGGATAAAATATGACTCTAAAAATGAAAAATAAAAAATGTTTTTTTTTTTTTAAAAAAGGGATTGATAAGATGTTGGTTGAAAAAGGGAAAAAGAAAAATTAAAAAAAACAGTCAACAAAAATTAACTTTGATGAAATAATGGATCATGGTAAAAAAAAAAAAAAAAAAAAGCCATGAATCCATGTGCAGTATTCCCCTAGCGCTGGAGTTCTCCCATTCTCCTTGATCGATCAACTTGGTCTTGGCTTGCTGGCTGTTTGTGTTGATCTTCTGGGGGAGGGGCCTGTTGCTGTGGTTTCCAAATGTCTTTGTCGGAGGCGGAATTGCCCCGCCCTTGTCGGTCCGGGCTAAGGAAGCTGCTCCGGTTTGTTCTCAGGAGCTTTTGTTCCCTGCAAGCTCTCGGTACAGCTTTGGAGGACCAGGGCAGAAATGGTGGCCTCCCAATCTCCACCCGGAGGAGCCGAGAACTCGCGGCCCCGCTCCTCAGTGTGTCCCCAGAGAAAAGCAGTCACTCCCGTGTCCCCGGTCTCCAGCCGCACTCCGTGCTCACCCGGCCTGTGATCGAGCGTTGCTATCTCTGGCACCCGACCCTGCACGGAGTCTCCAAACCCAGCAGATCCCTGCAGTGCGTTCCCGCACCACTCCTCCCCGGGAAGGAAGGGGAGTCTCCCCGGATCTGCTGCTTGTTGGGTCCCTGCTGGGGGAGCCGTGCCCCGACTGGGCCGCAGATCACAGTTTATGGCAACCCCGAGCTGAGAGCCCGCGACTCTGCCCCGTCTCTGCAGCCGGCTTCCCCGCTCTGATACCTGGGAGCTCTGGCGCACTCAGGCACCCCCGGTCTCTCCGTGACCCCAAGGGTCCTGAGACCACACTGTCCCAGGAGGATTCCACCCCCCGCTTAGTCACTGCAGCGACGTCCCTCCGCCGAGCCAACTTCTAAAAGGTCCGATTTTGTGCTCCGCGGCTCTATCACTTGCCAGAAGCGGCCGGCGGAGGCCCCTCCCCCGCCGTCTATCCTCCGAATATCGCCTCGGATTCACTTCTCCGCACGCCCTACCTTCCAGTAAGTGGTCGCTTCTCTGTTCAGAGAGTTGTTGCTACTCTCCTCTTCGATCTCCTGTTGAGTTTGTAGGTGTTCAGAATGGTTTGATCCCTATTCAGCTGAATTCCTGAGACCAGACGAAATCTAGGTCTCCTACTCCTCCGCCATCTTAGGATGAGACTTCTTGTACAATTTGCAGATCAGGCAGAACAAAGGATATAAAAAGAAAACAAAAATGCCGGGCGCCTGGGTGGCTCAGATGGTTAAGCGTCTGCCTTCGGCTCAGGTCATGATCCCAGAGTCCTGGGATCGAGTCCCGCATCGGGCTCCCTGCTCCTTGGGAGCCTGCTTCTCCCTCTGCCTCTCTCTCGCTCTCTCTCTCTCTGTGTCTCTCATGAATAAATAAATAAAATCTTTAAAAAAAATTAGTTGCATAAAACCTTTAAAAAAAAAAAAAGAAAACAAAACAAAAATGCCATTGATGTTAGAGCACATCACTGAGAAAGTTCGTTGCATCTCTTGTTTTGAAAGCAAAGTAGGAAAATGATCAGTTACTTTGAGGAGCAAGTGTAGGGATTATGAGGAAAGCAATAATGTTTTTTAATAGACCCGGGTAGGGTCTGGCTCCCTGCTCAGCAGGGAGTCTCTCTCTCCCTCTCTTTCTGCCCCTCCCCCCTACTCGTGTGCTCTCACTCTTTCTCTCTCTCTTTCTCTCTCTCTCAAATAAATAAAATCTTAAAAAAAAAAGTAAAAGGCCTTCACCTGAGAGAATTACAAGGGAAACACTGATGGCAGAGTTGAATGCAGTATCTCATTCTTAAAAGATGTACTACCATATATTAGTTTACAGGTAGGCCTCTGGAAGAAATTTTAAATAATGGACTTGGTGCTGGATTCACAATGCTTTAGCAATAGGATACTGTATAATGAACTTAATTATTGTGAGTCCCCATTTTCTTATTCACAAAAGGGTGTAAGACCTTCAGGACATTTTTGTGAGGATAAAATGAGATAATTTGGCATATACCTTGTGTCTGGCATATAGGAATGCTCATTGTATTTTAGGATTTTAAAATGCTCTTTGGGGCATCTGGGTGGCTCAGCTGGTTAAGCATCCGACTCTTGATTTGAGCTTGGGTCATGATCTCGGCGTTGTGAGATCAGCCTTGAGTCGGGCTCTGCACTGGACGTGGAGTCTGCTTAAGATTCTCTCTCTCCCTCTGGCCCTCCTCCCAGGGCCAGATAAAATAAAATGAAATGCTCCTCAAATCACTGTGGTATAATCTATATCCCCGTTAGGCACTTATATTATTTACTAAGACATTAAAGATCCTAAGGAAATTTAAAAACTTACCAGCTCTAAGAGTTAAATAATTGCACTTACTGAGCATGAAAAATGCATCTCTTAGTATTTTCATCAAGGAGCAAATCACCATGGCAATGATATTAATGGGCCCAACTAATTGTGTGTTGTATATAATGAAGAATTTTGCACTACAAAGCCACTAAGGGCTTACATTGTGGGTGTCAATGTTCAGTCATACCAATAAGTTCACAGAACACTTCTGAAGAAAGGTAACTCTGTATCTTTAAACTCTGATGTGTCTCATCACTTTGGAACACAGTACAGCATCACTCGCTTTTCCAACATGTTTACAGCTATTATATTCAGAGATGATGTCTTGACTGCTTCTATAAGGACTGCTTCACTGAAAGGACAAGTGATCCACCTGGGAGGGCAGAGTAGGAGCATCAGACTTTGGTGGCTGGATGCCAATTTTCATTTTAATCTTCCTCTTTAGCTTCCTATAAACTATCCTGACTTTAAAAAGCAAAAGGACTTAAAGTATCACCTAAAACACATTTAAATTGTATTCTGCCTTCCATTTGGCCAATCAGAAATGATGAATCTAAATAACTCCCATGTGGAAAAGGCATGCACAAAAGTACATTCCAAATTCTTTATAAAGGGCACTTCAGACTGTCAAAATATGACTGTAGATAAAAAGGAATAAAAGAATTCTCTACCATGACTCATGGAAATTCACTCATTCCTTGTTTAAGAGTCTCAATTCATTAAATAAAACATTTAAGAAATTGTGTACACATACACACAAACATGTTCACAGATAGAAAAACCCGCTAATAAAACATGTTTATGTAAGGAAAAGACTAATATCCAAAAGTATATGGATTTTACATAAAAGTAATGTAATATATGTTTCTTCTTGAGAAGAAAAAGACTATAATAGGAAAAGATATGAGAATAAATCATTTTTTGGATGATGCCTTCTTTTACTGCACCTCTCATTACCAATTTTTCATCCTTTTACTGTCTCATGGCTATCTAGCATTCAAGCTCCACTTAATACATTTAAAACAAAATAGAAAAGCTAATCAATCATAAGAGCACTTTGAAATACATGGAAATTGTTCACATGCACAAGAGATGCAAGAGTAAAAGAGATGCTATCTCTTGATTCCTTTTACTGGCATGCATACAAAAGAGAAACATTTTGGGTTCATCCAAACATGGGACACAATTCAAAATTTTTCTATGATTTTTCTAGGAACTGTTTTGTCAAGTAAATTATTGAGTATGTCTTTTCCTGAAATTAAAATGTCAAAGTATCAGTTTTTATAGCATATTAATTTAGTGTGCCTCTAACTGAAAAGTCATCATACTGCAACAAAAGGAGACTTTGTCAAAAACACAGAAATATTCAAGGGCTATTATGGTAAATAGTTGTTAACTGAGCAGGCATTATGTTAGATAGCTCTGTTTTCCACAATTTATTTTTAGCTCTCTATATTTTTCTGAAAGAGAAAAACTGAGTCAGACACATTAATAAAATAACTGCAAAATTTTGTAAGCAAGTACAGATTTCAAAACACTGAGCTCTGAAAGACAGTTCACAGCAATGTTTTCGTAACAGAAACACACACACGTAATTACTAATGTAACAGTCTGTTCATGGTGGAAAAGCAACAGTTTTATCACATGCTTATATGTGCAGACATCAGATTTGTGAAAGTCAAGGAAATCTTTGTTTCCACTAAGGACTCAAAGTAGTTTCATCTAATTTGAAGACTACTGCTGGGCAAGGTGCAATTACTTTTTGTAAAGTTTATTTCAAGAATAAATATGCTGTTTTCCCTACCCCACACTGTGGTATGATGTCCTTAATCATAATGGCTGTGGGGCAAGGGTCAGTTTGCTTCATTAGTTTATTATCTAGAAGACCAAAAGGACTAGATGAGAGATTTTACCCAATTCAGCCTTAAAGAAGATGTGCACTATGTTGCTATAGGCAGGACATGGTATAATCCACTGACCTATGAGGTGAATATGCTGTTTTTCTTGGGCCCAGAATACTTTCAGCATCATTACTAAAGCACAAAATCTGCATGTCAAATTAATTTGTCCTCTCTTAACCTCACATTGATTAACACAAATTAAGTTTCATACTCATCACCTAGAGCAGTTAACAAGTAGTAGTATCAAAATCCATGACTTTCCCTCACTATAATTCTTTAAACTGCTCCTTTCTCAATTCCTATTTAATAGAATCCTGTAGTGTTCATTACAAAGAAATCATGTAAAAGGAAGGTGCTCACAGCATGCCTGATTTTCTCAGTGTTGAAAGATAGAGTTTGGAGACACGTGTATTTCACAGCCAACTTGGTTTCAAAAGATGGATCCAATAATTAGTTAAATAACAAGTGTGGTTTTAAACATCTTAAATATTCTATGAATTTGCATCAAGAAAACCCAGAGGCATATCATCAAACCCTGGATTGTATTCATTTACATAAAAAACCAAATGTAGAGGTATCACATCAAAGCAAATCCTAATATGAAACAAAATGTGAGGTTTTAAACTGCTCTACTTATATTATGTTTTCTATTACCTCCAAAGTAAGTTATTGAAGGAGGAATTTTGTTGAGAGTCTACATTTCAAGTGTTCTCATAACAACTCCCTTTAGTTAAGGTTTCATACACACAAACCCATGGCGAGATACCATGAAAGACCTACAATAAAGTATATGTTAAATACCATTGGGGAAATATATTTTGTTAATACAGAAATATGGTCTTGTATTTTATGATATTATTCAGAGAACACGAGACTGATACAGTAATGAAAAGTCAAATTAAGCAGCTGTGTAAAGTTATAAACAAAAAAATTATTAAAACCTTACATAAAACTAGAGTGCAAATACTCTTTAGCCTTGATAGTATATTAACTATTTGGAAAATATTTGCTAATTCATTTTGGATAATATGTTCTCCTGTAGGCTGATAAATTTATTTTTAAGAGAGAGAGAGGAGAACAGTTAGAAAGGATTCCTTTCACATGTCAATGGTAAACTCCAAAAATGGGTTTCAGTGGATCCATATCATAAATATCACAATATTGATATTGTGTTCTGTATATGATACTGTGTTTTGTGATTGCTCTATCTTTCTATCTGGACATTAAACTGGAAACTAAACTCAATAACCGAACCAGTGTCTTTCATTTGCTTGTCTGAGTATCTTCTATTTCCCTCAATGTCTTGTAAAATCTTGACACTCAAGAATTATCTTCTGAATTCAGTTATAAAACTAGATGTTCATTTCTCTTATGCTTTGTTATGAACTGAATTTTTTATCCCTCCAAATTCATATGTTGAAGCCTCAAATGCCCATGGTGATGGTATTTGGAGATGGGGCTTTGGGAGGTAATTATATTTAGATGAGTTCATGAAGGCAGGGACTCACTGTGGAATTAGTTTCTTTATAAGAAAAGGAAGAGACCAGAGCTCCCTTTCTCTCTGCCATGTGAGGATACAAGAAGAAGGTGGTCATCTGTAAACAAGGAAGGATACTCTCACCAGGAACTGAATCTGTTAGCAGCTTAATCTTAGACTTCTCAGCCTCCAGAACTGTGAGAAATAAATGTCTGGTGTTTAAGTCCCCTGTCTATGGCATTTTCTTGTAGCTGCCTGAGGTGACTTAAGACATTTTTGATCCTTAAACAAAATTATCAATTTGTTAGCCATTCTGTTTTCATTCAAACGATATCCATTTCATGTATTCAACCACACCTCCTTTTTATACCCATGGAAATGGGATATGGAATATGTCTATTATCATGAAATGCTAATTCTGATATAATATTCTCTACTCTATTCTTGTTGAAAAGATATATTGTCAATACAGAATGCCATGAAGTTTTCTGTATCTTTCAACTGCAGAATACAATAATTTACATGTAAGGCCAGGATACTTTTAATAACCAAATTGTTTGGAGGATACCAAAATATTTTTCTTAATTTATATTTAATAACTCTTCACTTATATTTAATTTCCTCAGCATGTTACTTTCTTTGCTTATATTTAAAAGTCTGTAAGATTTCAAATTTTAAAAGGAGTCCAATCATTATTATTGATGAACTTGCAAGTTAACTAGAACATTTCAGCTGAATGTAGTAATAACGTTAATGCTTGGAACCAGCCTCTTTATGGATGTCTAAGCAATGTATACATTTTCATAAATGTACACATTAAGCACACTGTAATACCTTACATTCGGTATTCTCTTATGGTCTCACTCAGTCTCTCTTAGCCATCCATACTACTTAGTACGATGCAGGAAAATTAAACACTTACAGAATTATAATGTGTTAATAAAATAAATGAAGAATATTCATTAAATTTATAAGAGACATGAGGTCTTCAAGAGCAGACTTTCATCTTATATCCCTGGTATAATTCACAGTGATTGTGTACTAGATTCTTAATATATTTTCTGAATTGATTAATTAACAAAAAGTACCAGGCACTTTACAGGACATGAGGTATTAAAAACTGAATACACTGAAGGCTAAGCCCTCAAAGAAATTAGAATCTAATGGAAGAGCTCGTAGATACTGAGAACTAATCAAAAAAATTAGTAATGAGAATAAAATACAGATCTATGTAATTCATTTAGATAAACACAAGTCCATATTTTAAAGCACTAAAATGGTGAGCCTAAAAATCCTACCGGAACAGTTGGAGCTATCATTTATAAACTTTGAATAGTCAATGAAGTTCTTCTGTGGCATTCTTTAATCTATGGAGTTGTAAAATCACGGAGCAATGGTAGTGTTCCTGAAATACCCTAGTGACTGAATAGGTTTGTTCCACTGCCTAACTCTGGGAATAAGGCGTACTCTGAATCCTCTACCAAGTTCTTTCCTATCAACATAACTTGAGTGATGATCTCAAATTCCTACATGTAGGGAAATATGTATTCTTTATTTTAGAATTAGGTTATTAAACAGAGGCAAGTCTTTCTGAAATGGTAAAGACCTTTGAAAAACTGCTCCTTTGTAAGAGCAATCAAAACACAGGAAACATTTGTCAAAATCAACTTTTTCAGAATTCTGTAAATGACAAGAAGCTTTCAAAATCCAAAAACATTTACTTCAGAAAAATGGCTGAATCTCAGTAAGATGAGTGAATTTGTGGTGTTTTAACTTGCCCTATCATATTCTCCTCTTGCCAGATCTGTGGTAATCTTAAAAGCCAGTAACCTAACAGTCACTGGAGGGAAAAGAATAGATTTGAGCTGCCATTAAAGCCCCATTTCCAGAGAACTGTCACTATTTGAGCTCTGCAGCAACTTTCTGGAAGAGGCCCTCTTGCAAGGCTTGTCATCATTTGACCTCACTCAGAGCTTGTCCAGTAGAAAGCCTTATCTTAGGGTGTCTGTTAAAAGCAATCAGCATTATTTATTTAATCTTGAAGCTGCCAGAGACAGTGATACCAGTTGGACCAAATAAGAGGATAGCCAAAAAATTTAAAAAAGGAAAATATATTTTATGAGATACCCATATGGGATATTAATAGATAAAAAACATTACTGGGTTTGTGTGTACACCCCAGAATCCCTGGCAGTCCCCTAATCCATCACTTCTAGGTGACCTTTAGGATTTGCACAAGCTGGAAATGTATAATGCATACTTGTAAACTCAAGAGTTGAAGTCATGCCCCATCACACACACAGAGCCCCTCTAACAAAGGTTGGGAAACCCGTAGGTTCAAGCCATTTAATGAAATATCTGTCCAATTATCAGCTGATTACTAAATTAACTGAAGCAGGGACAGTGGACAAAGAATGAAGACTTTACAGAATTAGTCCAGTAAAAACATTACGGAAACAGCAACAACAAAGAACCCTGGTGATGAATAGGTATCTGTTTTCCAGAGTATCCACATTATAGTATTTCAAATGTTCAGTTTTCTACAAAAAAAAAAAGAGAGAGAGAGACAGAGAGAGAGAGAGACATTCAAAGAAACAAAAAGTATGGCTCATATACAAAAGAAAGAAAGAAAGAAAGAAAGAAAGAAAGAAAGAAAGAAAAGAAAGAAAGAAAGAAAGAA
>NW_027397070.1:4940679-5234268 GCF_003265705.2 Callorhinus ursinus | reverse complement strand
TATTATAAATATTTTCAGGAAACTAAAGGAAGCCATGTCTGAAGAATTAAAGGAAAGTATGAAAATATATCTCACTACATAGAGAATTATCAATTGAGACAAAAATAATTCAAAAAGTACCAAATAGCATTTTTTAGTTGAAAAGTAAAATTGCTGAAATGAAAATTTGCTAGAAATGTTCAAAAGTAGACTTGAGCTCATAGGAGAAAGAATTGACCAACTTTAAAATAGTTCAATTGACATTTCTTAATTATTTTGGAGGAACAGAAGAAAAAAGAATGCACAAAATTAGGCAAATCTCAGAAAAGTATTGGATACTTCAGATGTACCAAAGTATGCATAATGGTAGTTGAGAAGGAGAGAAAAGAGGAGCAGAAGAACATTAGAACAAATAATGACCGAAAAATTCCAAAATTTGATGAAGAATATTAATTCATATATCTGAGAAACTCAATCAACCCCAAACAGGTTAAACTCAAAGCTATCCATATCCA
Source organism: Callorhinus ursinus (assembly GCF_003265705.2). Lineage (NCBI taxonomy): Eukaryota > Metazoa > Chordata > Mammalia > Carnivora > Otariidae > Callorhinus > Callorhinus ursinus. The sequence goes on along the minus strand of NW_027397070.1, from coordinate 5,233,774 downwards.
CATACATTCATTATCAGAAGTAGTGAAGGCCAGAAGACAATGGGATGATATATTCAAAGTGCTGAAAGAGGCTGTCAACCAAGAATTTCACACCCAGCTCCTGGACAAAAAGTTTTTGTATATTATTAAAATTAAATTGTCATTAATCTAAACTAGATTATTTTAGGTGGTTATTTTGTAATCCTCAGGGCAACAATTTTAAAATATATCTCAAAAATATAGTACAATAAGCAATAAAGAAATTAATAGAGTACACAGGAAAAAATATCTAGGCAGTAATGAAGAAATAGAGACAAAAGAAAACATAAGACATATAGAAAACAAATAGCAAAGTGGCAGGTCCAAATCTAAACTTTGTTGGATTATTTATTCCAACTGAAAAGCAGAAATTGGCAGAATGAATTTAAAAAAATGATCCAACTTTGTTCTGTCTACAAGAGATGTACTTTGTATATTCAAAGAGATTGGAAATAAAAGAACAAAAAAAGGAATATCATGCAGACAATAACCAAAAGATTGCTGAAGTGGCTTATATTAATATCAGATCCAAGAGACTTTAAGACAAAAATTGTTACTAGAGGAAAAGGAAAACATTCTCCAATGAAAAAAGGGTCAAGTCATCAGGAAGACAATTATAAGCATATATGCACATAGTAAAAGAGCCCCCAAAATGCATAAAGCAAAAACTGACATAAAGAGATAAACAGATAACAATAATAACTGGAAACTTCAATATCCCACTTTGAATAACAGAAAACGAGACATCAGAGTGGCAAGGAAATAGAAGACTTGAACAATACTATAAACCAAGCAGATCTAACAAACATCTATAAAGCACTCTACCCAACAACAGAGGAAAACACATTCTTCTCAAGTGCACACAGAATATTCTCCATTCAGGCCATATATTAGGCAATAAAGCAAGCCACAGTAAATGTAAAATGGTATAATACATACAAAGTTAAAATGGCAGAAATGATGAAAAATACGTTCTCTTACCACAATAAAATCCGATTAGAAATGGCAGAAGCAACTTAGAAAATTTCACAAATATGTGGAAATTAATAATGCACTCCTAAATTTCCAATGGGTTAAAGAAGAAATTAAAATGGAAATCAATAAATGCTTTGAGATGTATGAAGATAAATATACAATATGCCAAAACTTAAGGAACGCAGTTAAAACTGCACATAGAGAGGAATATATTTATGGATACCTATGAATAAAAAAGATTTCTAATCAACTTAATCTTCCACATTAAGAAACTTGTAAAAAGAGTAAAATAATCCCAAAGCAAGTTCAAGAAAGGAAACAATAGAAATTAGAGTGGAAATAAATAGAGAATAGGAAAAAATAGAGTAAATCAACAGAATCAAAAGTTGGTTCACTAATCTTCCATTAGACTGAACAAAAGAGTGTTGAGAAGGATGTGGAGGAACTGCAATCCTCATACATTGTTGGAAATGTAAAATAGTGCAACGACTTTGGAAAACTCTTTGGCATTTCCTCAAAATGTTAGAAATTGACGTGCCATATAACCCAGGAATTCCACTACTGGATATATACCTCAAATACAGGGGAAAAAATACATGTGCCCATTTATAGTGGCATTATTCATAATGGTCAAAAAATGAAAACAACCCAATGTCCACCAGCCAATGAAGAGATAAACAAAATGTGACAGACCCATTCAACGTAATATTCAGCCATCAAAAGAAATAATGTACAGATACATGCTGTAATATAGATGAACCTTGACAACATCCTAAGGAAAATAAGCCAATCACAAATCACCACATTTGTACGATTCGATTTATATGAAATTTTCACAATCCCATAGACAAGGCAAGCCCGTAGAGACAATAAATAGATTAGTGGTCAGAGGGTTGGAGAGAGAGTTAGCATGTGCTAATAAATACAGGGTTTGTTTTGGGGGTGATAAAAAGGTCCTAAAATTAGACAGTGGTGAGAATTACAAAACACTGTTAATATACTAAAAAACTAATGAGTTGTACACTTTAAAGGGGTGAGTTTTATGCTCTGTAGCTAGCTAGCTACCTACCTACCCACTTAAAATAATTAGGAAAGATGAGAGTGAGGTTGCTACAGTCTTCTTATATTTGAGGTTAGGTCTTTGTATGATTGCTTCAGTCTCCATAACTATCTTTCATTTCCTGGTCATGCAAAGCCAACAAATTCCATTATAATTACAAAGTAAAGGCACTTTTTGACATGTCTGAAAAATGTGTTGTTGAAAAAAATTGACATAAGTTAACAATGTATAAGCCAAAAGCAACTTTTGAATAGGAGATATTGCTAAAGAACTTAATGACATCCAGGCACCAGATGAAGCTGCTACCTCCCACATTTGATCCAACAATGAGAAAACAAAGCCAAATCAGGATTGGAAGACTGGAAACATTTACCTGCATGATCCAACTTTGGTGACTTTAGACAGTTCCAAAGAACTCTCATGTCTTCCCAGGATCAGGGTTTCTAAGTGAAGTAGGAGAATTTCTGGATATGAGACGAGAAGTTGTGCTTTGTTAAGGATACAAAGTTATCCTCTGAAGCAAGAATGAATAAAATATAGAACAAATGAGAAAAGAGGATCAAAAGTTAAATAAACGTTTTCTAAACTATTTTATTTGCAATTATTTTTTCCATACAGTCCATAACAGAGTGATTGCTTTTTTTTTATTATGTTATGTTAATCACCATACATCATGGAGTGATTGCTTTATCTGTCATGTAGTTTACAGTGAATTTCAGACCACTACCTCATAGGTTTATATGTGTATAAATAAATTATCTAAATTACTGTTTTTCAATCAAGTGGATCGGGATAACCTGTGAAAATATCATAACATATAGATTCCCATAATCATGTCCCAAATTCACAGAATCAGAATATCCAGAGATGGTGACTAGTTGATGATGATGACAGTGATGATGATGATGATGATGATGGTAATCATTAAATACTTGGAGTATGCTTTTTGTGATCAGTCAGGTTTGCAAATCAGCAGGTACCATTATGAAAGACAAAACATACAAACTGTAAAGTGCACATAAATACTTAATTTGAAATCTGGAATGTGTAAATTAAGGGTATATAGTGAGGAAGTAGTTTCCATAAAGATATATGGCCAGTTAGTAGCAATATTGCATAAGAACCTAGGTTTATTAAAAATAGTCTTCTATGGCTAAGATAGGGAATATCTCCTATTCCCTTTACTTCAATTCCCACAGATAAACCATGAAATTTAAGACTTAATGTTATACAGCATGGTACAGTTTCTAGCATTAGCTTTAAAATATCTTTAAAACCATGGGCTAATAAAACTTGTTACTTTTGAAAATGATAAATATCAGGAAACATTTAAAAGATAAATTATTCTTAAATTTTCATATATATTTATGAATTTGGAAGACCATTTTATCAGAGGTGAAAACATGAAACAGTAAATGATGGCTGCCTCTGGGGAGTGTGATGAAGGTGATGTAGGTGTGTAGAGTGGGAGGGATGCTTATTTATATTGTACATGTGTTATAAATCATATTTTCACATTTTTTAAAGGCATACAGAGAAAAGGAAAGAAAATATAACTTAGCCAAGAAAAGTCATTAGATTCGTTTTTCTATTGCTGTGTAACAAATTTAGCAGCTTAAAAAAACATGCATTTATTATCTCACAATTTCTGTGGTTCAGGAATCCAGGTACATCTTAATTGGGTCATCTGCAAGAATGTAATTAATGCAATGGCAAAGCCTGGATTCTCATGTGGAGGATAGACTGACTAGGAAAAAGTCCACTTCTAGTCTTACTCAGATCGATGGAAAAATTCATTTCCTTGTGACTGTACACTGAGGTCCCTGACTTCTTGCTGCCTGTTGTCTGGAAGCTACCTTCAGCTTCTAAAGGCCTTCCCCAGTTCCTCCCTATCTGGATGTTTACTTCTTCAAAGCCAGCAAAGGAGTCTTACATAATGCAATCATGGGAGTGACATCTCATTACCTTTACCATATTATATTGATCAGAAGAAAATGACAGGATGCGCTATGACTCAGTTTTTCTAGATCTTGTCGATATAACAGTATGTTTTGGAAGAAAACAAATATTCTGTGTCAGGAACTCTGTTAAGCATTGTAAGATACTGCATATATTTCTTATGACATTCCTATAAAATACTGGTACCACCAGTTGTATTTTCTGATGAATACTCAAGAGTCACTTTTTTTAAACCAAAAACACTTATTTTAGTCTTCAAAGAACAAACCGTTCTTTTTCTAAGATAATAATGATTAACTTACAAGGAGTCCCTTTACTTATGTGATACAAGTAGCAAGCTTTAGACCAGGAATTTACACAAGACTTCTCTTAATCAGAGTTTTTCTATTTCCATTCCACTACATTAGTATATTAGCAGACTAGAGGCTAAAAACAGATGTTTTGCTTCCCAGTTTGAATAGAATAGTACATGTTAAATGGGCAGAAGTGAAAAGAAGGGGATGTGAAGAAAATGAACAGAAGCATGATTAAATCAACTTACGTAAGACTTCACAATGGAGTTAATTCCGTTTACACTATTTTTATTTATTTTTTATTTTTTATTTTTTTTTAAGATTTTATTTATTTATTTGAGAGAGAGAGCACGAGAGAGAGCATGAGAGGGAAGAGGGTCAGGGGGAGAAGCAGACTCCCTGCTGAGCAGGGAGCCCGATGCGGGACTCGATGCCGGGACTCCAGGATCATGACCTGAGCCGAAGGCAGTTGCTTAACCAACTGAGCCACCCAGGCACCCTACACTATTTTTAATTATTGATTCCAAATACACAACTTTGACACTTAAATAGGCATTCTTTAGAAATAAGCCTTGTGGATTATGTAGCTTAATTTCCATGGGCACATAAGCAAATCTGGGTCGTTTTAAGGAACAGGTGAAGAATTTACAGCTTTCTCCAAATGGACTTTCCTTTGACTGTTAGATAGTAATAAAATCCACTTAGAAGTTTCCATTTTCTCTTGTAATTGGCAACAGTAATTTCTACATTTCAGATTAATTACTAAGAATTTTCATTTCCCATAGGTGGCAGCATAAACTTCAATAGAATATTCATTACTAGCAATATTAGTTCAGAACTTCTTTACTCATAATGGCAAAGTACTATTTTGAGGGCTTTCTGATTCCACTGAGTCCATCTTTTGAATCTATTTAACATGCTTAAAGTAGAGAGTAATTTATTTTGTTAAAAGTACAAGTATAATTATAAGTAAAAGTAGATGTACAAGCACAATTTTGCATCATTTTTTTGAGACAGCCTTGGCATTTCATAATGAATAAATGAAAGAAAGAACTAAGATTAAAAGCTAAAATTATTGTTTTAATTGATATGGTTGGGTGGTTAATATACCACTTTCAGAGTTGACAACATAAGATGATTTTACAGTGATCAATGAACACTCTTACCATGCACTGAACTCTCCTTTTTGCATAAGTATGTATGCATGTAATGTTATATGCAATATTGTCTGATTGAATCAGCTCTCTCAAACTCTATATTTTAAAAGTTTGCTTGTTTCTTTGGATTTCCAAAGCAGTCAGAGAAAGGGTTCACATGTGCATTTTAAGGAATGCAAAATAATTAATTGCAAGCTTATTTTTACATACCTTTTGAAATTAGTGGAAAATTTTGCACTCTCCAAAGTATAATATTTAAATTCTACTTACTGAAATTCTAAACAAAACAAAACAAAACAAAACAAACAGAAATAAATAAGACTTCAGTTGCAGTTAACCTTAGGTTAATGTTCAACTGGAAAGATGTTTTACTTTGCACTGCATTTGTCACCTTTTTCATGTTTTGATAGATTTCTCTTCTTCTGTCTTTTATATAAATTAGCTCTTGAGAATCCACTGTATTCGAGAGAAATCACATACTTCAGAAAAAGCCTACTGGATTTTAGGATGGGCTATTTTAACATGTTTCTCTACCTTTAGGTGTCTTGCTTTATGTTTCAAAGGTATGGTAGCAGATCAACACTCAGATATTTGCCTTTTATAACTTATCTCCTCAGACATGTTCCAAAACAATGAAGTATATTATTGACAAAGAATTAAATGGAATAATAAAGCAATTAACCAAGGGTATTTGCAGCACTATATAGAAAGACAAATTAAGAAGACTACCATGGTATCCGGAAGCCATCTGTTAACCAATGTCAAACTGATGATAAAGAAAATTGAGTTCCCTTGGCAGTTGGTTTTCCTCCAGCTGCATACAGCTATAAAAGCGCCATCAAAGACAAATCCGCATTTGTTGTTAATTCAGAAATGCAGTAGATAGGCACTGAGAAACCTCCAGTGACAAATTTTTATTCTGAAAGTTGATGCTAAAATTCCTGGGAAAGTTACACATTGGGTCTTGGATCAGCATTTAAGACCATCTTGATAGGGTAAAAAGATGATCAGTACAATTCTCAAATGCATGTGTGTACACACAAATACAATAAAAATCTGCTCAGAGCATGAAATAATGAGTGAATTACTTCTAAAGTAATGAACTATACAAAGTTAGTTGAAAACTTACATATTTACCGCATTTATTATTGCACATATTCTAATATGAACCTCACTTTATGAAAAGCCTACAATGAAGCAGTACTAGAAAATAATCATAAATTTGGATGGTCTTTATTATTACTAAGCCTTGACAAAGACTAATGCCAAAGACTTAAAAAGGTATCCTCCAGAATCATTATAATAGTAACACTCAAAGGAAACTTTAAAAAGTTAACATAATGCCTTGAAAGAGGTTGGGATCTGGAGTCAGGCAAAAGTGATGTTTCAAATTCACACTTCAATCCTTATTAATTATATGACTTTAGGCATATTACTTAATCTGTGGTAGTGTATATAGAAAAATGAGAATGATAATAACCTTGCAGGGATGTTGAAAGGATAAAACGAATTAATGGGTGCCAAAACTTATTTCTGTCAAATAAAACATTAAATGTCTTATCAATGGATTATTGAAGTAATACTAATTGCTAAGGACTTCAAGCTTATTGTGGAGAGGTCACTGGGCTGAGGATGAGGAAAGCTAGCCTTTTCTTCCAGCTTTGCCATAAATTAGCCGTGTGACCCTGTACAAATCATTTAAGTTCTCTGGACCTCAGTTTACTCTTTGCTAAACTGGAGGTTGGGATGGGAATGGAATTAAAATGACTATACTAATTCTAAAATCCACTTATTCTAAGTACTTGAATTAGATTTCAATAAATAAAAGCAAAATATAAAATCACGTATTTGTAGAACACTGTTGAAATCATTGCAATCTGTTGTATGTGTGTTTATTGCTGATTTTTAAAAGAAAAATTAAACAATGGGAACAGTCAGCTTTTAGAGTCCACTTAAGGTTTATGTTTTTATTAGAATGCATTTAATGTTAAGTAAACATGTGTTTAATTTATTCACTAAAGCTGCCTAGTTGAACCAGATTAACCCAGAACTGCATCTGACTTTTCTTGTACTAACAGCTTACAATTTTAGAGTTGAAGAAAATTAAAAAAAAAAAAATAACTACTTATCCATTCCCCATTTTGGGGTTGAGAATATAAAACATTAAGTAAGAGACAGATGACTGTGAGAGATAACTGGTTCTAGAACCTAAGTCTATTGATTCCTAGACCAATCTTTGTTCCACATCACATTTCACTATTTTTAACAATCTTGAAAATGCATTCTATCTCAGTCACTTTCTCTGTTCCTGATACCTTATCTCATTTCATTAACTTGACTGAAATTACCACATTTAGTTTACTACTGCTACGCTGAACAAGTATTTCACATTGGATGATCTCAAAATACAAATGTGTTTGGTCTACCACTCCTACTTTATAAGGCAACCCCCCACCATTGAATGAACACTTGGCAACCCTCATCATTTTTCAGTTCATTCCTAAGTATCAGACATTCAATAGTCATTTCAGGTTACAGCATACAGTTTCAAAATTCAGAAATATTAAGTGCTATTTCAAGATAGCAACCAATATTTGGATATTCATTAAAAAGTAAGAATCTTTTTTTTCTTAGGCATGGTTGGCTTCTTTATGCACTTCTCCTTCCACTAGTTAGCTGCTGTATTGAACTTAAATGATCAGTGAATTCAGAATGAGAGAGAAAGCTAAAGAGCAGGACTGTTTCTATTTGGCTAGTTACTGCTAATGTAGTAGCAAGCTTAAATTAAATTTAAATTATAAGAAAAATATGCAGGATACAGTAATATTTTGGACATAGAGATCAAATAAAAACAAACAGTTAAGAGTAAAACACTGATCTTTGACAAAGGAACAAAGGGAATACAATGGAGAAAATGCAGTCTTTTCAACAAATGGTATTGGAACAAGTAGACACACATGCCAAAAAAAAAAAGGAATCCAGACATAGACCTTATACCTTTCGTAATAAAGATCTAAATGTAAAATGAAAACTATAAAACTCCTAGAAGGTAGGACAAAATATGGATGACCTTGGGTTTAGAGATATAACATCTAAAACATCATTAATAAAATAAGTAATTAATAAATTGGACTTAAAATAAAAAAGGTTCTGCTCTGTGAGAGACACAGTGAAGAGAATAAGAAGACAAGCTATATATTGGGAAAAAATATTTGCAAAACACACATTTGACAAAGAACTGTTATCCAAAATATGCAAAGGACACTTAAAATTCAACAAGAAAATAAACAACCTGATTTTAAAAATGGGTCAAAAATCTTAACAGAATCTCACAAAAGAACATACACAAATTACAAATAAGTATATGAAAATATGTTCGACATCATATGTCATCAGGGAAATGCAAATTAATACAATGAGACACCGCTGCACACTGATCAGAATGGTGAAATTCCAAAACATTGCCTGCACCAAATGCTGGAGAGGATGTAGGGCAATAGGAACTCTCATTCATTGATGCTGGGAGTGCAAAATGGTAAAGCCATTTGGGAAGATAGTTTGGCAGCTTCTGACAAAACTATCATGATCTTACTATACAAAGCAGCAATCACATTCTTTGGTATTTAGTCAAATGAACTGAAAACATCCACACAATCATCAGCACACAGATGTTTCCAGTAGCTTTATTCCTAATTGCCAACACCTGGAAGTAACCAAAATGTCTTTTGGTAGGTGAATGGCTAAGTAAACTGTGGTAGAGCCACACGATGGAATAACATTCAGTAAGTAAAATAAATGAGCTATCAAGCCATAAAAAGACATGGAGGAGGCTGAAACACTGTAAAAGTAAAACACTGTAAAGTAAAAAAAGCCAATCTGAAAAGGCTGAACACTGTTTGATTCCAAATATATGACCATTTGGAAAAGGCAAAACTATGGAGAAAGTAAAAGGATCAGTGGTTTTCAGAGGTTAGAAGAGGAGGGATAAGGAATCAGAGCACAGAGAATTTTTAGGGCAGAGAAACTATTCTCTATGATACAATAATGGTAGATACATGTCATTATACATTTGTCAATACCCATAGAATGAACAAACCCCAAAATGAACCCTAATGTAAACTATAGACTTTGTATAATAATCATATGTCAGTGTAGCTCATCAGTTGTAACAAAGGCACTCGTTTGGTGAGGAATGGTGATAGTGGGGGGTGAGGCAGAGAGTACACAGGAACTCTGTATCTTCTGTTCAGTTGTGTTCTGATATAAAACTGCTCTAAAAAATAAAGTCTATTTTTAAAAAGGTAAAGCAGAATTTAACTTCATACTTTAAAAAAAAGAAACTGAAATTTTTGCAAGATACTTGTATAAAGAATTAGCTTTGGGCACAGTTAGAGGTACAGGTAAGTTTTAAATAAAGTTTTAAAATAGATAAATGTCCTACTACAAAATGAATTACACTATAACTGGGAGGAAGAACAAAACAAAGACAACACACCAGCTGTAATTCATGTAGGCCGACCTATCAATCTCGGGTCTGTTCTAAACAGTCTCTAAGGTAAAAAATCATTAACCAAAACACACAATTACATCAAAATCACTAAACAAATGTGATTTGTCACAGAATATAAGCCAAAATATATCTACTTCATATTCTAGAATAAATTAGATATGACTGCTTCATAATTGCTAAGCAAAAGTGTGAGGTTAGAAACAAAATGTGATAGTAAGCCGTGGAGATTCAACATTAGAATGTTTGCCCTCAGACTAGCCTTAATAAACCATATTCATTCTTTAGAAGCCAAGTAATGGTCAATCAGTGTAGCATGAAATAGAAAATGTACATACTTCCATGTGTTTCAGTATATACCTCTATAATAGCATTTACTACAATATATTCAACACTTTATTTGAATATACACATAAACTCCTATGGAAGAGATTTGTAGGAATAACACTTGTCACCTTGGCTGGCATAGTCAATTCTCAAATGCATGAATAAATGCATAACCAGAAATTGAGCTATAGGGGAGAGTAAGGATAATTATACTATATATTATTTTCTAAATGTATACTTTTAGCCAGTCATTATATACTTTAATAATATTATTCTGCTTGGGGTGAGTGGATGGCTCAGTCAGTTAAGCGTCTACCTTTGGCTCAGGTCCTGGAATTGAGCCCTGCATCTGGCTCCCTGCTCAGAGCAGAGTCTGCTTGTCATTCTCCCTCTCCTTCTGCCCCTACCCCCACTCATGTGCACACATGCACTCTCTCTCTTTCAAATAAATAAAATCTTTAATGTTGGGGTTAATGTAGAGTATGAAATCAGCCATAATACCTGACTTGCTAAAATGTAACACGGAGGCCGCTGGGGGAGAGGGCAGGTTTTGGAGAAGGGCGTGGGCCTTTGGAATGTCAAAGCCCACAGGACCACATTGCCTTGGAATGCCACGGGGGAGTTGCCTTCCCAGAAAGTTTCTTAGTGCAAACAGCAGCCCTGGGATCTAAGAGATGTATGTATTGTCTTAGGCAATGTTTAGCAGAACTCCTAGAACACGCAGATTAGCATATCGTATCTTTCCCATAAATAGATCCTCCCAGTTCCAGTAAGACCCCTTGTCACACATCCCGTGCTTAAGAAACAGTGATAAATGGAACAGTCCATAAATGGAACCAACAAGTATTTTATCCAGGTATATATATCCAAAGCATTTGCACTCCCATTATACCATACACCTAGGAATTGTATGATTTCACTAACTCTTTTTACTTGAGAATAAGAAACAGTAAGTGGCATGACCACAGTAACATAGGCAAAACCTTAATCCAGTGTTCATTTGGCACAAAAAAAGAAAGGATTATCACTCAGTCTGTATTCTTTTTGTGTTCTGTCTGTATTAAAGAACCCTGACTAATAATGTCTAGCTAAGCAAATGGCTACAAACCTCTAAGACATATGAAGTTAACAGAGTTAATGGGAAGGGGAAAAAAATGGCCAGGGCAGAGTAAAAACGGCATGCCAAAGAGCCCCCAGCAAATAGCTGAAGCGAATAAATAAAAGGCTATGACGAGATTTACGGAAAAATGTTCCCTGAGAGCTCCAGGAAAAGTCACAAAGGACTGCAGTTTTGATGTTACCTGTAGGGGACCAGGGAGATTATTATTCCATTGACCTTGAAGATATTTACTACATCGGTCCTTCCTGCCCAAGGTAGGTACCACTGATGTGCGCTATTAATACAAGCTGGTCCCTCTGATATGGGAGATGAACAGGTTTAAGGGGTGATGTTCTATTCACTGGTTTATTACAGAGAATGAAGAGATACTAGTGTGATAGAAGAAATTATGCACAAAAGGCTAGAAAGAATAGTCTGAGGAGAAAAAAGAGAGAGAAAGCTGTAGTTTTGATATACATCTTGGGCCTCTTGTGGGGCTTTCTTGAGTCTTCATAGCAGACATGGTTGAGAAATTTTTACAGGCTTAAAATGAACATTGAAGAGGTGCAGACTGCTGCCCAACTATGGGTATTTTAACAAATAAAATTAGGGAATAATAGCTAACTTGAAGTCACTTGCTGCTAAAGAACAGAGACAAGCAAACACTGCCACCCATCACAAGGAAAGAACAGGGCTGAGGCTCAACCATTTGGTACCTATTGTGATCCCTGTACCTGTGCAGGAAGAGAAAACTAAAGAGGGTTAAGTGTGGCAGCCCGTGGAGCCCAAGAATTTGTCATTGGTAGGTCAAAGACAGCATAATGACTGGCTATACCTAGAACAGTGCCAGGGAATGGAGTTTCATAATTTTGCTCTCTTTTCATGTAACTTCTGCTTTGGCAGTTCAGATGTATGCCTAAAGTCCACACACAATATTTTAAGTGGCTGTAACCACTCCTGCCAGACTGTAAACTAGCCCATTTTAGATTGAAATTTACTAAAGAAATCTGGGTCAAGTTGACAAATAAATCATACGTCACAGCAAAGAGAAATAGCAGTAACTTTATACAACTAGTATGTATACAGGCCCATCCGAGGGAGAATCTGAAACTTCTGAAGTCAAATCATGTCATCCAAAGCAAAAAATCAGAAGTTGGAATGACTTTTTATGTTAACATATAAATTGACAAATATTTGAAAAGTTAGAACAATAAAAGGGCCTAGCTTAGCTTTTTTTTTTTAGTATAAGAACAAAGAAAAGATAAAGTTGGCTGCATCTTCTCCAGGTGAACTTTACACTGAAAAGAGCAAAACAAATATGAAAAACAGACAATTTCAAAATAGAGAAGAACACAGTAAGAGATTACCTTGGTACTTAGTTTATAGATCTATGCCATAATTACTTATAAAACAGAGAACTGGGGGGAATAAGTGGTATCATTGCAAAATCACTGTTCACTACATTTTGGGTCTAATACAAAATAGAAAATGTATAAGACAGACCAAAATTACCCTAGTAGTGAGTTTCCTATTTATGGAAGTAGCCAAGAAAAAGCTACCAGAGATATTGGAAAGAGACAGTTTTCAGTGGCTGCAAGTTCTAATAGATGAACTCTAAGGTATCTTCCAAATATTAGCACTACTAAGTGCTAAGAAATCATTGTTATCTTTATTATCATAAGGAAGCATGCTATTTATTATACTCTATTTCCATGTTAACATTAGTATACATAAATTTAGGCAGAAAACTCAAATAGGCTGCTTTGTTCCTGTCTCAGAATAGGCCCTTAACCATTGGATAACTCTGAATGACTCAATTCTTTGCTTCTTTCATTCTTGTCTAACTAAACATATATTAAGCAAACACATATAGGCTTTAAAGTCAGAGCTCATGTGAATACAAATGATGATAAAAAGATGATGTAATTATATCACCCTTAATGTTTATATAAAAAATCAAGATAAGATTTTTGGTGTATCATGTGGTTTAGCAAGCCATATGCTTGTCAGCTATTTTAATTAATAAAATACATGAGAACCTCTCACTAGAAAGAATAAATGTTGAATTTGAGTACTTCCTATTAATTCTACCACCCACCCCTACCCAAAGTAACACCACCAGCATCAGCACCTCCACAACAGTTACATCTCTTACAAATGAGTGGTCATAGTGTTATGGTGGGAGGAGACTGAATTAGGAGAAGATGGGAGAAACTTGGCTTATAAAAATTGTGAACAATTTCTTTTTGAGATTGGCTCTTAAAGAGGAACCCATGTTACCCACAAAATTTCTTAATTTTCTGTTTGATAAGCAATCTCCTTATTTTTGAATAGAAGGACCACCATTAAGACATCTGATTACTATAATATATATCCTTATATAAAGTATAAATATTAATTTCTATATAAAATTTTCTCAAATGTAGAAGATATGCAAAAGGCACTTAATAAATATTTTATTTTATTTAGTTCTTTTAGAGAAAAAGAGACAGCAAGCATGCAGGTGGAGAGGGAGGGGCAGAAGGAGAGGGAGAGAATCTTAAGTACACTGGACAGCCAGAGTGGAGCCTGAGGCAGGGCTCGATCTCACAACCCTGAAATCATGACCTGAGCTGAATGAAATTAAGAGTCTGATGCTTAACAGACTGAGCCACTCAGGCACCCTAATAAATATTTTTAAAATAACACCTCTTAGTTGTTCACTGAAACAGCATACATGATGAATTGTGATCTCCCCGACCCAACTCTCAAAACAAATGGACAAATACACGGATATAGAAAACAATAAATTGTTTAACATGTCTATACTAATTACAATGTACAAAATCCTAGTTACAGCTCTGAAAGTGGTGCATAAAGTCCAGTTTTAGGCATACATATAAACAATAAGAGCAAATATTAAAATAGGAAAATTTCCTGTCACCCCGAATTAAGGTCAAGAGTATCAAGAGACATGGGGCATCTGGGTGGCTCAGTTGGTTAAGCAACTGCCTTCAGCTCAGGCTTGATCCCAGCGTCCTGGGATTGAGCTCCCGCATCAGGGTCTATGCTCAGTAGGGAGTCTGTTTCTCCCTCTCCCTCTGCCTGCCTGCCTGTCTGCCTACTTGTGATCCCTCTCTCTCTCTCTGTCAAATAAATAAATAAAATCTAAAAATAAAAAGAGTATCAAGAGACAAATAAGACATAAGGTGACAAATATGAAGGAGAAAGTACAGGCCTTAGCTATTACACTAGAATTGCTCCTCAAAATAAAATTTAAGAGAGATTATACCTTCAAAAATTACCAATGGCTTCTATTAATACAAATTTAATTGCAATTTTCTATACAGTATGTTGTTGGGCATGATTGAAATTCCAAATGCTCTTCATTATATTAGAACTGCAGGCAAAGACTTTTCGAAGCCTCCAGATGCAACACTTTTGACGTCTACAGTGTGAGGATTATTTCAACAAGAGACATTGGGTAGACAAGCAGAAATACAGTTGACGGGCAGAAGAATGTAGGCTACCATGGATTTAAGGAGACAACAAGCAACTAACTTAAGAAAAATAAGAAAGGACAGATTTAAGAGAAATTGAATACATTTAAACTTAAAAAAAAAAACCTCACAATTTCATGACAAACAATAGCACTATCTTGCCCGTTTTACATACACCAAATGTGTTGGTAGAAATTATCACATTAATGCACAGAATAGCTGGTCTCTGATATGGACTGGAAGTGGGAGGTATTATTCCTGCTTAGAAGTTGCTAAAAGTCACACAACAATTCAGTGATTTTCTGAGTAAGATCGGAATCCAAGCAATCATAAATTTTAATTTTCTAATTTATTTCTTAGCTTCTATTGCCAATGCAAAATATTTTTAATTTCTTCCCCTATTCAACTGGCTGAACACTTTACCATTTGCTGATGTTAGTTTGCTATCTTGGAATAAGGATTAGCCGCTTATGAAAAGCATTATTTCTCTTTAACTTCTGAGGACTTCAGAGTACACAACATTGCAAAAGACATATGAGGTAGGGTGCTATTATCATAGGCTAGAAACACCCAGAAAACAAAAGACATTATTACTTCTCAACTCTTTTGAAAGGCAAATATGTAATATATGTCTAAACATCAAACTGATGGAATAATATGTACTGATCTATGACAATGATTTAAAATATTCCCTTAACACTACTTTTCATATTAGATCTTAATTGAGAGAGGACGCTAACATAAATCACTCTTTTACAATAAAAGCCAGTGATTGCCTCTCAACTCAAGGCATAAGGCTGTGTCACTTCACTTCAGTGTATCCATCACGAACATAACCAAGGTAGCCGTTTCTCAAGTCATGTCATAAAATTAAATTCAAAACAAAAACAAAAACCAACAACTTCATAATGACTGACGGCCTCAGGGGAACTCTACATTAAATAAACAAAGAAACAAATAAATAAATAAGCAAACACACAATAAATATATATCCCTATTATATAGAGTAATCGATGTTTGTTAGACAAAAACTATGACTTGGATTAAAATTTTTTTTCTGCATTAGCCAAAGAAAAACAGGAAAATCTTAGCAGAGTAGAGTGCCTACATATTAAGGATTCCTGAAGTCTGCAAAGACAAAGCTTCCTAGTATTTATTAGCATAGGGAAGGTGCTCCTGCTGTTCCTAAAGCTTACAACACACTGTCAGCCATCATGCTTTAAATGAAAACATTCTGGAACAATCTTCAACTACCTGGCTCCCAATGCAAGCCAGCATGTCAACAACTGAAAGTCAATGTTACCTGTGTCTCTTCTTCTAGCGGGAGGCTTACTTAACAGTGGTATCTCCACAGTCATCCTTGGCACACCTGGTCACAAGAACACATGATTTACACAGCTGCACAGTCTGGGTTTGTGTTGAGAGAGATTTTAGCAGATGAGGCATAAAATTCAAAAATACACAGCCAGGGAGATGGGTAGTATGAAAATCCTCTGCTCCATAAAAATCAGTCTTCACGTTTTGTTCATAAGTCTTTCCAACTAAGTAGAAGAGTGACAAAATTCTGAAAAAGTATATGAGTATGCTGTAAGATAAACAGATTAGCCAGCACGAGCTGGCATAAATAAATGTTCACCATTTAGATGTATCATTATACATAATTGAATGAACACATTGGCCAGGATAATGTTGGAAAAACCAAAATATGAAATTAGGCCTATGAAAACATGAGGGACAAACTGAGAAAAGATAAACAAAGGTATCTACACTTACCTTGCTCAGAAGGTAAAGTGGGAGTTAAGAATATAGGGGGGGCCATCCGGGAGATTCACCTAGCTGTGCTTGTTGTCAGACCTGAGGTGTTGTGCAAAACTGCTCTATAAAAAAAAGGGGGAGAGATAGAAATCATGAATTTGTTAATGTGTCTTCTTCTGTGTGCCTTTTCAGTCCAGCACTATTGTACCCAGTTAAATCCCAGTTACTAAATAATAATTTATATTGCACTATCTCCCTTGGAGAAAAGATTTACCCATAAAAAATCTTAGGGATATACCATGAATGATCTTTCTTATTCATTTCATATAAAATGAACCAGTCTTAATTTTAATATTATTATTTAGTTAATGATGTCACTTTTTCATTAACATTAATATCTTTTAGTTCAAAATATACTGGAATGCTAATATATTGAAATCTTTTGTTTTATCCACTAAATGCTAACAATACTATATAGACACATGTATCTCACTACTTTCCCCCAAAACTTTACTACTCTTTATATTATTTTAAACATACGTACAGATTAATAAGGACCATAGCACTGGAATCTTATTTTAGGACATAAAAAGAAGCCTAATATATGCAAAAAATAAAAATAATAAACATAATCACTAAATAATTGTCAAGTCTAAAGCTAATCTTGGATGAGCAAATGATGTAGAAATTAACACTTTCAATTGTTTGTCAAAATAAAGTGGTGCAATTTGAGTCAACTCAGCCTAGATGCTGATTATTCCAAGGAGCCTTTCAACATATCCCAACTTTAAGTAACAATTCACTTTTCTGAAGTCTCAGAACCATTTATCCATACCTGTTTTATGAAAAAGTATTATCTTTCAACCATTCCATATAATTCAACGTTTACTTTATCTCTTCCATTCCTCTAGAAAGTTTTCAGGGTAAGAGATTTATCTGATTTTTTTCCTAAGTGGTTAATTTTTGATGCACACTATTTTTAAATGGATGAATGATGCAGTTGTTATAAGGTATTAGGTTATCTACCAGGGCTATAATTCTCATCTGGGGCCCTTTATTACCTTCTTCCAAGGTCACTGATTGTTGACAGAATTCAGTCTCTTGTGGGTGTAGAACTGAGATCCTTCTTTTCTGACACATCAATTCCTTCAAATTCAAGCAAACAAAGGACCACTGCATCTTTTTTATGCTTTGAATTTTTCTGAATTCCCTTTCTACCTTGCCTTTTGCTCTTAAGGGATCGTGTGATTATAATGGGCCCCTGCTGCTGGATAATCCAGGGCAATCTCCCTGTTTTAAATTCAAATAATTGGTTTTAATTTAATTACCTATACAAAATTCCTTTTGACATGATAAATAACATATTCACAGTCTGGGGATCAGGGGAACAAGGTATGGAATCATCTTGGAAGCCATAATTCACCTATCATACCCATCTTATCTAAAATTTTATCATCTAATATATATTTATTTGAATATGTAAGCAGACTTTTATTAGATTACTATTTCTGAAGATGAGAATATAGTCGCTTTTCACATTCATATTTCAGCATGGGTTAGCTTAGTCAGAATTTTCACTTTTAAAAACTAATATACACACTTAAGGAATAAGAGTTGTAGAGATACAAAGGAAAATACAGAATGATGGTGTCATTTTATAGCATGGACAGGTATTTCCCAGGGGAAAACTAAAGAATCACCTGAGTGGACTACTAAAGTGTGGTATTCTGGAAAGGGATGCTAGAAAGTAGAAAAGTGAGGGGGACAGAGACAATAAAGAACCATCAACAGCTTCCTAAGGGCTGTGAATTATTGAAATGAGCTAGGTAAGCTAACCAGATCTTGGATTTCCCCTCCTCCTTTATCAGTTACTCAAGCACCACACAGACACACACAGACAGACACAGACGGATGGTCAGACAGACAGACAGATACACACAAATACGAAAGAACCTAGAAACAGGGGTACAAGAAACCGTTCTAATAAGTTTCTGGAGTTGAGAAACCTGTACAATCTTTTTGTAAATGAACAACAGAGTTGGGGTTGAGGTAGAGGGGGATTTAGGATAGAAGGAAAGATACAATATGCAAGTACTTCTAATGGTTTCAAAACACCCCTTAACTTCCAGGAATAACCCTGTCTATTCAATTATTGTAATGTATATATAAAGAGAGAAATAATTTTCTTTTGGAACAAATATTGAGTTCACAATAATCCAATTACAACCTCAACAGGGAGAAAAACCAATCTCTGTTTCACTTCACTGCACCACAGTATTTAATCTTTTTCTATTGATAGTGCATGCAATTTCCATTAGAAGAGTTTTAAACATCAGAGGTAACATTTGGAGGCAGCAGCAGATTCACAGCAGCTCTTTAATATTTGGTCACTTCATAATTAGATTATAACTTTACAAGAAAGCACATACGAGGCACTGGGTCACAGCTTTAAAGTTATAAAACCAATAAAATCATCCAGGGTGTATCATTATTTTGAAATGACTTATAAGCAGTTTCATTTTACTGCCAAACATTTTTATAATTCCTTTCCCAAAGACAAATGTGTTCAGCTAGATTTGTGTTTGTCTTTGCATTTAATCATGTTTGCAGTCCTTTTTTGAATTTACAATTAATCCTCTTTACATTTATGTAACACTATTCTAAACTTTTTCCTCCTAAATTTATCTTGGTGGGTGATTGCTTATTATATTTTTATACTGTTGTAATTATTATATACACATAGTGCTTTGAGCATCCTGACAGAAGGTGTTTTACAATTGTATTACTTTATTGCTCAAACATTTGCAAATAACATATTCATAAAGTCTAAAACATGTAAACGTGACACAGATTCTAATGTGGTTGAGAAAAACCACTAGATCAGGAATGTTTTCTGTAAATGTAAATTAGCATTTTACATACTACTGACCAGACTGCATCTGATATGTGCGCCAATTTAGTCACCTTCCCTCAGAGGGTTAGGAGAGCGGGCCTTTATACATCAAAACAAAATACAGCAATAGACAGGTGAGGCTAAAAGTGAATGGAGTTTTCTTTGTTTTAGTGGTGGTGGTATTCTAAAGGAAGATTTAAAAAAACAGAAATTTTAAGGAAAACAGTGGGTATGAGGAGGAGGAAACTGGAACTTAGCTATAGTTTTTCCAGTTACTGAGTTTACCAACATATTATTTGACCACTAGGATTTTGTTTAGCTTATATGAAAAGGTGAGGCTGAGTTAGAGAAGCACCATTATACTTTCTAGTTCTGAAAATTCAAGAATCTATGCATTGAACTATGTTGTCCTCATCCTTATCTGACTGGAAGACAGGCACTCTGGCAGAAAAATGAACTCTTTCAAAAGATTAAAATGATTTAGGGGCCGCTGGGTGGCACAATTGGTTAAGCATCCGACTCTTGGTTTTGGCTTAGGTTGTGATATCAGGGTTGTAAGATCGAGCCCTGTATGGGGCTCTGCACTCAGCCCAACGTCTGCTGAAGTTTCTCTTTCTCTTCCTCTGCCCTTCCCCATGCTCTCTCACTCATGCGTGCACTCTCTCTCTCAAATAAATAAATCTTTAAATATTAACCCCTGGCCAGACTTATCAAAAAGAAAAGAAAAAGGACCCAAATAAAATCATGAATGAAAGAGGAGAGATCACAACCAACACCAAAGAAATACAAACAATTATAAGAACATATCATGAGCAACTCTATGCCAGCAAATTAGATAATCTGGAAGAAATGGATGCATTCCTAGAGATGTATCAACTACCAAACTGAACCAGGAAAAAATAGAAAACCTAAGCAGACCTATAACCACTAAGGAAATTGAAGAAGTCATCAAAAATCTCCCAACAAACAAAAGCCCAGGGCCAGAGGGCTTCCCAGGGGAATTCTACCAAACATTTAAAGAAGAATTAATACCTAATCTTCAGAAACTGTTCCAAAATATAGAAATGGAAGGAAAACTTCCAAACTCGTTTTATGAGGCCACCATTACCTTGCTCCCAAAACCAGACAAAGACGCCATCAAAAAGGAGAATTATAGACCAATATCCTTGATGAACATGGATGTAAAAATTCTCACCAAAATACTAGCCAATGGGATCCAACAGTACATTAAAAGGATTCTTCACCACACCAAGTGGGATTTATCCCTGGGCTGCAAGGTTGGTTCAACATGCACAAATCAATCAATGGGATACAAAACATTAATAAAAGAAAGAACAAGAACCATAAGATCCTTTCAATAGATGCAGAAAAAGCATGTGGCAAAGTACAGCATTCTTTCTTGATCAAAACTCTTCAGAGTGTAGGGATAGAGGGGACATACTTCAATATCATAAAATCCATCTATGAAAAACCCACAGTGAATATCATTCTCAATGGGGAAAAAATGAGAGCTTTCCCCCTAAGGTCAGGAATGTGGCAGGGATGTCCACTATCACCACTGCTATTCAACAGAGTACTAGAAGTCCTAGCCACAGCAATCAGACAACAAAAAGAAATGAAAGGCATCCGAATCGGCAAAGAAGAAATCAAACTCTCACTCTTTGCAGATGATATGATACTTTATGTGGAAAACCCAAAGATTCCACCCCAAAACTGCTAGAACTCATACAGGAATTCAGTAAAGTAGCAGGATATAAAATCAATGCATGGAAATCAGTAGCATTCCGATCCACCACCAAGACAGAAGAAAGAGAAATTAAGGAGTCGATCCCATTTACAATTACACTCAAAACCATAAGATACCTAGGAGTAAATCTAACCAAAGAGGCAAAGGATCTGTACTCAGAAAACTATAAAATACTCATGAAAGAAATTGAGGAAGACACAAAGAAATGGAAAAACGTTCCATGCTCATGGATTGGAAGAACAAATATTGTGAAGATGTCAATGCTACCTACAGCAATCTACACATTGAATGCAATCCCCATCAAAATACCATCCACTTTTTTCAAAGAAATGGAACAAATAATCCTAAGATTTGCATGGAACCAGAAAAGAGCGCAAATAGCCAGAGGAATGTTGAAAAAGAAAAGCAAAGCTGGCGGCATCACAATTCCCGACTTCAAGCTCTATTACAAAGCCGTCATCATCAAGACAGTATGGTTCTGGGCACAAAAACAGACACATAGATCAATGGAACAGAATCGAGAGCCCAGAAATGGACCCTCAACTCTATGGTCAACTCATCTTCAACAAAGCAGGAAAGAATGTCCCATGGAGAAAAGACAGTCTCTTCAACAAATGGTGTTGGGAAAATTGGACAGCCACATGCAGAAGAATGCAACTGGACCATTTCCTTACACCACACATAAAAATAGACTCAAAATGGATGGAAGACCTAAATGTGAGACAGGAGTCCATCAAAATCCTAAAGGAGAACACAGGCAGCAACCTCTTCGACCTCAGCCACAGCAACTTCTTCCTAGAAACATCGCCAAAGGCAAGGGAAGCAAAGGCAAAAATGAACTATTGGGACTTCAACAAGATAAGAAGCTTTTGCACAGCAAAAGAAACAGTCAACAAAACTAAAAGACAACCGACAGAATGGGACAAGATATTTGCAAATGACATATCAGATGAAGGGCTAGTATCCAAAATCTATTAAGAACTTATCAAACTCAACACCCAAAGAACAAATGATCCAATCAAGAAATGGGCAGAAGACATGAACAGACATTTTTCCAAAGAAGACATCCAAATGGCCAACAGACACATGAAAAAGTGCTCAACATCGCTCAGCATCAGGGAAATCCAAATCAAAACTTCAATGAGATATCACTTCACACCAGTCAGAATGGCTAAAATTAACAAGTCAGGAAACGACAGATGCTGGTGAGGATGCGGAGAAAGGGGAACCGTCCTACACTGTTGGTGGGAATGCAAGCTGGTGCAACCACTCTGGAAAACAGTATGGAGGTTCTTCAAAAAGTTGAAAATAGAGCTACCATATGACCCAGCAATTGCACTACTGGGTATTTACCCCAAAGATACAAATGTAAGTATCTGAAGGGGTATGTGCACCCCGATGTTTATAGCAGCAATGTCCACAATAGCCAAACTATGGAGAGAGTCAAGATGTCTATTGACAGATGAATGGATAAAGAAGAAGTGGGGTATATATATATATATATATATATATATATATATATATACACAATGGAATATTATGCAGCCATCAAAAGGAGTGAAATCTTGCCATTTGCAACGACGTGGATAGAACTAGAGGGTATTATGCTGAGCGAAATAAGTCAATCAGAGAAAGACCTGTATCATATGATCTCAGTGATATGAGGAATTCTTAATTTCAGGAAACAAACTGAATGTTGCTGGAATGGTGGGGGGTGGGAGGGATGGGGTGGCTGGGTGATAGACATTGGGGAGGGTATGGTCTATGGTGAGCATTGTGAATGTGTAAGACTGTTGAATCACAGACCTGTACCTCTGAAACAAATAATACATTATATGTTAAAAAAAAAAAAGAAGATAGTAGGAAGGGAAAAATGAAGGGGAGTAATCGGAGGGGGAGACGAACCATGAGAGACTATGGACTTTGAGAAACAAACTGAGGGTTCTAGAGGAGAGGCGGTGGGGGGATGGGTTAGCCTGGTGACAGGTATTAAAGAGGGCACGTACTGAATGGAGCACTGGGTGTTATACGCAAACAATGAATCACGGAACACTACATCAAAAACTAATGATGTAATGTACGGGGATTAACATAACATAATAAAATAAAATTTAAAAAATATTAAAATGATTTAAAGAAAATTATATACAATAATGATTAATGATGCAAGCTCCAAGTTGACTCTCTGCCTTAAGTGGTTTCACTGCTCCATTCAATATAAGTAGGAATATTTTTGAGATAATTAACAAGGAAATTTGTTATCTGAAATGAGAACAGGAAAGGATAACTAGAAAAAATATTAAATGTTTATGCAATTTGTAATAGGAATCCTGAGAGGAGGAATGAACAAAATTAACACACTAGTTCTAACAGGTGGGAAACTTGAAAGATGAGAGACAAAGAAAAAATTAATTGCAATTAAGAAATTAATTAAGAAAGTTCACCCACCAGATGTGGGCCGAAAGATTTTCATTTGCCAAATGTGGCCAAAAATTTTCACTAACGCCTTATTAAAAGGTGGTTATAAGTCCATGTCAGAACTTCTCTATATATTTCTGGTTCAAGATGATGAACTCAGCACATGTATTTTTTCCTCTTCCTTACCAAACATCCACTGAAAGATACATATTTTAAAAATAAAGGAAACACATAATAAGTATTGTGAATAGGAAGACCAGATATGATCTCAATAACAGATGAAACAGTGAAGCAAGCCACAATTCCCAAAAAGGAGCAAGTGAAGACAACAACAGACATGGGGACAAAGCTCTTCAGTGGAGAACAAGAGATTCAAAGAGGGTGTGAGCCTAGTGACAGTGGTTCATGGTCTGGGAGTCTGAATAGGACAGAAATCGTTTCAGTAATTTAAAGCCTTTCTATGCAATTGCAGGACTAGGCTGTCTTCACTGTCCACATATAAGCCCTGCATTGGCAGAGATAATGATCACCTCCAGACCAAAACTAAAGAACTTTTTAAAGAAACTGAACAATCTATCAGGGAGGACTAGGGACTAATGCACGTATTAGCATGCCAGAATTTTTCCACCTCTTTTTTAAATTCAATTTTATTTATTTAGTTTTGTAAACTAGGGCTTTGGAAAGCTAGCTGTTCTATCTGCTCTTTACCTTCATGTCATTAAAAGAAATACTGAGTCAGCCTTCACATCAAAGGAGAAACAATTTGGGGAGACCAACCTACAGAAAAGCAGAGAAAATCAGTATTAGCCATGTATAATATGAGAAATACTTGAAGATGAGCCCCAAACATTGAAAGTATCCAAAGAATGTGTATAATATGATATCAGTGAAAGACAGGCATAATATAAAAGTAATAAAAGGAATTCTAGGATGACACTAGTACAGTTTACAAGGAAATCAGTCAAAACTGGAACCATGATTAGAATGTACATTAAAAAAATTTAGTGTACATTTATCCATCTTTATTTTTTTTCTTCTTCTTCCAGTATGTGAACCTCTTATTTCATTTGGGGAATTTGTTATATGTTACCCTCGGGGGAATGTAATAACAGATCAACAACTCTACAGGTCGTTCCACTGGTGGTGATGTGGAATCCATTATCCTGTGGCAGCAGTCTCGTCAGTCATATACATTGTCCAGTGGTGACTGGGTCAGTACAAACATCCAACTAAGGCTGTAGCAGCTTTCCAACCAATGCATTCTGGTGACACTGGCTGTGTTTTTAGTTGTCTGGTTCCCTTTGCTTCTTCTGTGTTTCAGACTATGAGTTACCTACTCATTCAATTAATTCTGTGAGCTGTATTTGCCCAACATTTCTGTTCAAGCTTAAGTAAACAGAAACAGTTTCTCTGGTTTTCAACCAAGAACTCTGCTTGGTATAATGAATGTCTTCAAGATGAAAGAGAAGATACATTAACAAAAGTGATGTTAAGAAGTTTCTCCCCTCGAGATTATCATTCACAAAAGAATACATAAATGGGAAAAACAGCAAGTGCAGGCCAGAACCCAATAAAATCCTCTAGGGTAGACATTTTGCTTTTCCTCTATTCTGACTGTGGGGGAGATGTGGATCAGACTCTCATTTTGCTTCCTAAGAACTTCCCCCATTATACTCCACAACTTATCCTATATAGTATTGCTTTTCCCTTATCCTGTATGACCATATCTGAAGTAAATATTGGGTGGTATGCCCCACTACTGTTCTCCCGTATGCTTTGCCTATGCAATTTTGCAGCCTTGAAATAAATATACACTCATAGTCTTGGCTTTTAATGTGGACTTGTAGTTTCTTTGTCAATACACTTTTCTCAGGAATTTTTTCAAGTGTCTCTAGTCTCAGATAACATGATTGCTTATGCTATAAATCCTTTAGACTATATGATGAAAGTTCTTGGTACTAATAAGTGATACAGCAATATCACTGGGTACAAAGTCAATATGCAAATATCAACTGTATTTCTACATACTAGTAATAAACAAGTAGTCAAAATTATAATAGTGACATTTACAATGGCACTGAAAAATAACAAAATAGGTATAAATTTAGCAAAATATGTACAGGCACTGTACACTGAACACTACAAGACATCAATAAAAAAGTAAGAGACCTAAATAAAAAGAAACATATACCATGTTCATTTATCAGATGATTCTTAAGATCTTTATTTTTTTTTCAAATTGATCTATAGGTCTAATATAATCCAAACTAAAACCACAATATGATTATTGTAATCTGACAAAATGATTCTAAACTTCGTATGAAAAGAAAAAGGAATAAGAATAACAAAAACAGTTTTGAAGAGAAGGGCAAAATTGGAAGTCTCATTCTATTTGAAATAAAGCTATAATAATCAAAACAGTGTGGCATTAGTGAAAGGACAGACAGATAAAAAAATGGGGCAAAATAAAATATCCACAAATAGACACACAACCATAATCAACTAATTTTTGTCGAATATGCAAAGGCAGGTCAATGGAGAAAAAAACCTTTTAACAAAAGCTGCTGGAACATTTGCATATCCACATGCAAGAAAAAATAAAGAAGTTTTGACCAAACCTCCCATCTCATATAATAATTAACTCAAACAGAACATAAACCTAAATGCAAAATGTAAAACTCTAAAACTTCTAAAGGAAAATATAGATCATTTTGGAGACGCTTGGAATAGGCTAAGGGTTCTTAGTTATAACATTAAAAGCATGATTCCCAAAGAATGTCTGAGATTAGACTTAATCAAAATTAAACCTTTTTTTTTCTATGAATGACATTTTGAAATATTTAAAAGACAAACTATAGACTATGAAAAGATATTGGCATAGGTGAGGTCTCACAAGGAACCTGGATCCATAGAGTACAAAGAAACTCAAAACTAAGAAAACAACCCAATGAAAAAAATGAGGAAAATGTTTGAAAAGACACTCACCAAAGAAAATATATGATTGGCAAATAAGTACATGAAAAGTTGTTCCATATTACTAGTCATTAGGTATAGTATAAATTAAAACCATAAAGAGATACAGATTGGCAAATAACCTCTATCAGAATGGTAAACAGCAACCTGATAAAGCCACATGTGCTGTAGAATTTGCAGAGCAACCATAAATTTCATACGTTGCTGGTAGCGATGCAAAAATGGTGTAGCCAAGAGTTTAACATTTTTTTATAAAGCTGAACATACACGTACCATATGACTCAATAATCCCCCACCTAGGTATTTATCCAAGAGAAATAAAACTTATGTTCCTAAAAATCCTGTACATGGATGTTTATGGTAGTTTCATTCATGTATTGCAAAAACTGAAAACAACCTAAATGCCCTTCAGCTAGTAAAAATGACTGTGGTGAATCCATACAATGCAGTATCACTCAGCAATAAATGGGAACAGATTGATACAAACAACAGTATATACATACTTCAAGTGCATTATAGTAAGGGAAAGAAGCCAGCCTTCAAAGGCTTTGTACTTCATGATTCCATTTGTATGCCATCCTGGAAAAGGCAAAACTATAGAGAATAAGAAAAGATGATAGATGCCAGGTTTTAGGGATGGGGAAAAGGGTGATTACAAAGGGCACCACTGGAGAATATTCTGGATGATGGTATTGCCCCACAAATTGTTCATTGTAGTAGTAATGAAATTTATACCTAAATTTATGCCTATTTTGTTATTTTTCAAACTCCATGCATTTGTCAAAACTCATAGAAGAATTGTATACCAAAAAGATGAATTTTGGTAAATTCATCAAAAAGATGAATTTTATCATATGTAAATTTAACATAGGTAAGTAAAAATTAAAAATTAACAGGGAAATTTTGAAATACATTACTTAAATTTTTAGCATTGTCAATAATAGAATTAGAGAGCAAGAAAACTACTGTGGAAATAGCATAATAGTAATAATGAATCAATAGGTGTTTATATTCGATTTAGAGAGACAGTAATATATTATTTAGAGATATTAATCAAGAGAATTAAAAAGGGAAATGGTTATTCCTGAGAAAGTATTATAGGGTGAGCTGTACACTTGCCTCATCAGTCAAGGCTGAATTTTTTAAGTATATATATATATATACACACACACATACATATACATCTCTTTTAATAAAAATAAACTATGTAGTGTTTACATTTTTTGAACATGTTTATGGGAATTGTATTAAGATGACAGATGGTATATATTAAATAAATCTCATTTAATGATGTGAATTTAGTAATATTTATATAATCCTTCTGATGCCTTCAGAGTATATGAAGATAAAGAAGCCAGTTTTTTTTTTTTCAGTTTATTCAAAGTTGATTTCTGGATGTGTTAGACCCCAAATCATAGTTATTTATGAATCTTGTATATAAAGCAAATAGACAATTTGAGCAACATTCTTTATACACCCATATCCTAATCTTATTTTTTGTCAGCATATCTTGCATCCTTCTTTGCAGTCTGTAAAGTCATCTATGAGGGTACTTGGGGAATGCTAAAAGTTCTAATAAAGTAATTAATCCACTAAAAGATGTGTGTCCCATAGACTTTGTCCATGACACAAAATTCTCAATACAGAAAAAAACATGAATTCTACTATACAGGGTATAGATCTCAAGAGCAGGCTGGTAAAACAAACTCCTGTTTGAAAATATAGCATACATCTTGGTCCAACTTTTTTAGTATACTTTTTTTCTTTAAACTCTCAGGAAACCCTACCAAATATTATTCTGACCCCATTAAATATGCTCTTGTCCCTTTTAAATATAATACCACTTTTCTCATGGAAAAGATGGTTTGCATCACAAAACGTTATTAAATAACATACCACTGTCATGACAAATGCTTAGAAACCTGCCTATATTTTCCTTGTACATCTCAACCCTATCAAGATCAACTTCCTGTCAACTTTCATGCTTGGAAACCAAGGATTACCTATTGATTCTGGCAAAGGCAGCTCTGACTACTAAAACAGGCAAAAGTTATAAGACCTACTAAGCTGACATTATTGACCTCTTCTATAAAAGCTTCAATTCTATTTTGGGGAATGTTTTATTTTCTTTTTTTTTTATATGGATTTTCTACAATTTAATACAGTTCCTGCATATACTTTTTGAATTCAATTAATTTCATGATAAAATCAGGAGGATCCCAAGTGTCACATTATACAAACTAAACACTTACTGAGAAACAATACACAGCCCTCTTTATCCTATTTCTTATGGCATAAGGCATGCTGATTCATATATCAGTATTCTTAACCTGTCTTTTTATTTGAACAACATTGCAATAATAACCAGAGGTGGAAAGCTTATTGAGGGAGGGGGAGGAATTACCTTCCAACAAAGAAATATATTTCATTTTAAGTACCCAGGGGGGGTTATTTTATAAGAAAGTATAAAATTTAAAAAAAAATACAGCTTGGCAGTGGCCTTTATGTCTAGAATATTGCTTTCTCAATATAACCCCCATTGAGGCAAAAGTAATATTAACAAATGATAAAGTTTTGCTGTAATTCTTAGTGTTTTAATAAACATAGTTATAACAGGCCAAGTAAATTAAACTCCTTAATCTTTTTCCCCTATTTTACTCTAACACTGCATTGCTGTACTTGGAAAATGATCATTCCACAAAGTCACTAATCATCCAAGACTGATTAAAAAGAAAAAAGTTTTCTTGATTCCTTGTGACCCCTAAACTGAAGTCTTTGAATAGGAGATTAAAGCTTAATTATTTTGATGTACCAGTTCAGTGTTACCAATCTGGCCTCTTCACCACTTCGAAAGTGTAATTGCTTGAGTAGAATAGGTGAACGCTCTGTCCTTTCCCTTTTTAAAGTTGAATTCACATTTTCAACTTCTAGATGAAAAATAATACCCTGACTAAATGCTAATCATACTTTCTGCTGACAAAGATAGAATAAACCAGGAGATTATCTAGAATACTAAGGGGATAGCAGTATGAATAAATCAATACTGCCCCTACATATATTACTAATCTTCTTTGGTACATAAAACACAAAGTTTTTTGAAAAAAATGTAGACCACTTTGAGATAAGGTTTAATGTGCTCTCTCAATCTTAAGAACAGTTTTCTTTGTTCACCTATTTTAAGTATGAAAAAGAATCTGAGAACAGTCGGTGCCCCCTACCCCATCACTATTATCTACTCAGCACTGCTTCACCCAGGTAACCACATGAATGTCATGTATGGATTTCCAAAAATCTGTGCTACATAAATATTGCCTTATACAAATTTTAACATGAAACTGAATCTTTTTTTTCTTGAAATCATAGTTTATATATTGATCCATACACATGTATATAGAGTTGGTATGTTATTCTGTGTCAATGTTCCATAATTTGTTTAAATTGCTACTTATGTGTCCAGAAACAGCCATGTCCTGATGTTGATCACAGCCCCCTTCTGTTCTCTCTTATGGAGAATTTCCTTTCAATACCTCTTGAGTCCCTCCCCACTAGCCATTCACAAGAGAAAGGGATCTCATGCAAGGTTGCTTGAGTTCAAATTTTTGCTCCATCATTTTTCACCATATGAATTTTAGTCGTATTATTGAACTTCTCTAAGCATCAGCTTACACTTCGGTAAAAATATATAATGATTTCTCATAAGTTTTAAAAATCATAAAATTTGGGGCGCCTGGGTGGCTCAGTCGTTAAGCGTCTGCCTTCGGCTCGGGTCATGATCCCAGGGTCCTGGGATCGAGCCCCGCATCGGGCTCCCTGCTCAGCGGAAAGCCTGCTTCTCCCTCTCCCACTCCCCCTGCTTGTGTTCCCTCTCTCGCTGTGTCTCTCTCTGTCAAAAAAATAAATAAAATCTTAAAAAAAAAATAAAAATCATAAAATTTATGAAACATACTTAGCACAGTCCTTGGTACGTTCTAAGTGCTTTATGAATAAACAGTGTAGGTACTGATACCATTATGCCCAAAGGCCTTCTGGAACAGGATGTAAAATCATCACTACAGATGAAGTTTTAAATATATCCTCCAAAATCTATAGCCCTGGTCTGGACATGTGCCAATCTACAGAGTGGCAGGAATTTCCTAATATCTACATAACTACAATGAGAAGATGGGTCTTGTCACAATGGGGTGCTGCTCTAAAATGATTAGACCCTTCCCATTTAGAGGCAGTAAGTTGCCAATAACTTTTAAATTGTAGACTCAAACTCTAAGACCCCTCATGCCTACTAATAACCTCTATATGAACATTAATTTACATATATCAAGCAGTACAACTGTCCGGCTTACATTCAGATAACTTGTATGTGTGACCGTTAACCTTGCCTCTCCCCACACTGTGGATTCAGTTGTGACCAATAAAGTGATATGAAACTCCCTTATTCCCAGAACTAAACAGCAAATTTTCCTTGTATTTAACTGCTCTGCAAATAAATGAGAGTAGGAGGCTGAAATTTTGTCCACCATTCTCTTCTGTAGCATGTAACTTGGAGCCAAAATGAAATGGGAACTCATTCTCTTTCTGAGTAGTCTTAGCTCCTGTGCAGCACTGCTTGAGTGTCTCATATTATCTCATTTATTTCCACAATATCCATGTGTAAGGTGGCTATTAGTAACCCCATACTACAGAAAAAGGGTAAGAAGCTTAAGAAGCATAGATAACTTCTTCAAAGTCTCAAAATTATTGTGACAGAGCTAGTACTCAAATGTAGGTTTTTCTACCACATTACATTGTCTCCCATGAATAAGTAAAGAGAATTTGTGTAAAACTGACTAAATTCTGCAAAGGTCTTAACTAAACCAAATTCTGTTCTTCTTTTCTACAAGAAAAAAGTCTATGTTCAGGGAACCTAATGTTATACTATGTTGAGCAGTACGTTAAAATGTAAAACACAATAACTGTTGACACATTTTCAAAGGAATCAGTCAGGAAGGTAACCACGCAGTAGTTACTTCCAAAAGTAGAATGGCAAACACTTGAAAATGAGCAGATATGATGACACAAAATTTACATAAAATAATGTAGGTGATCAAATTGGCACATTAAAGCCAAGGAGACTGAATACTTTCAGACCTCTAATTAGAGTACTGTTTGTGCTCAAAATGGCTGGACATTGGCGAATCAAACAATGAATGTTTAAATGATCACCACTGTTCTATAATCTAGAGAGAAGGTATGAACACTGGCTAGTCTCCAGTAAGGAACATCCTTCTAAGCTATTGAACAAAACTTTTCCATAAAGGAATTAAATGTATAAACTTGTCCTCAATAGAACTGTGCTTCAAATCAGTGCTTCCAAGTTATGGCCTAATTTTAATGATAGGAATTTACAATGTTCAAATTGCCTTCACATTCCTTTACTCACTTGGGCCTCACAAGAATCCTTTCCTCTTGATAAGGTGGATACCACTATCTCATTTTTTGAGAAAATAGCATTGAGTTTGAAGTTAATGCATTTGCCCAAAGATTCCTCTTTCCATTATTGAGAAAGGACACAATTTCCTTACCCTTAGCCAAATGTTCTTCTAGTGATAATGGCAATGGTGATGAAATAAGAACATCTACAATAACACAGTAGCAATATTAATAGCCTTGTGTTCCCAAGCATGTATGCAAAAATCCCTTTGGTGTAGGCTTAATGATGACATATTACCTCATCTAATCCTTATAACAATGCGAAGAAACAAATGTTATCTTAAGTAAATCAGGAAACTGAGGCAGGGAGAGGTTTAAATAACTTTCCAACATCACATAGCTCATAAATACAACAGTAAAAACTTAGATGCTTCTCAAGGTAACACTGCTTATCAGAGATACAGTTCAAAAACAGCCCATGTACTGATCTCCTCTAATTTTACTGTTCAAATTAGGATAAAGTCTATGTTGTATTTAGGACATGAATTATTATTATTTCATAATTTTCTAATTTAAAATGTGACATCATCATTCTTTAAATATCATATAAAAAGTATGTGCCTTTATTAGGATAAGGGTTTTGGGGGTGCTTTGCTATAGCTGCTTTGGAGCATCTCCTCTTCTGATCATACTAACAAATGAATAAAAAAAATTTAAGGCAGAAGAACATTTTATTCTCCAGCTCTACAAGTTTTATTCTCTCAGTATTTATCTGCACATCTCCCTAGGTCTTGCCTTCTTTCTCTTTTCCTCTGATCTCTCAGTCCAGATCACTGATATACCTAATTTCAAAGACTCATTTCCATTACAGTTAATTCAACAAATGTTAAGAACTTAAAATACTGGAATACTTTATTAAGTGCTATGAATACAGCAATGAGTGAAATAAACATGGCATCTTCCCTTACAGATAAAGGCACTTTATATAAAGATACTGACATTAAGCAAATGCATTAATAACTAAATAATGGTCAAAAAGCAGTATGGAGAAAAGTAGGATTCATGATGATATGTGAACTTTAATAAGAGAGGTTCATATAACCAG
Organism: Callorhinus ursinus; assembly: GCF_003265705.2. Taxonomy (NCBI): domain Eukaryota; kingdom Metazoa; phylum Chordata; class Mammalia; order Carnivora; family Otariidae; genus Callorhinus; species Callorhinus ursinus. Next base: position 5,200,603 of record NW_027397070.1, on the reverse strand, counting down.
TGAACTCAAAAAAGTTCTCCCTGATGAAGTAATTTTTAGGTGAAATTTGAAATGTGAGTAGGAATTGTGCATATTAATAGGGTAGGGAACTTGTCCAAAGGCCCTGAGGCAGGAAGGTACTGAATTAAAATACTGGAGCTAAAGTTTAGTGAAGAAGGATTGGAGTCCACTAGGCTACTGAGATAAATGTATGCCTTATTTATGATACTCACTCTCTTCTATAATTGAAAGAAGCAATTGAAGATTGTAAGCAAGAAAGGATTTTCTGTTTAAAAACACACACCAGTAAATGGGGAAAGAATTGATTGGAAGCCCCAAGACTATCTGAGATCAGTTACGCAAAAGTTACAAAATGTTAGGCAAGAAATACTGGCAGTTAGGGGGCAGAGCAAGATGGTGGAGGAGTAGGAGACCTGGATTTCGTCTGGTCTCAGGAATTCAGCTGAATAGGGATCAAACCATTCTGAACACCTATGAACTCAACAGGAGATCAAAGAAAAGAATAGCAACAACTCTCTGAACAGAAAAGCGACCACTTACTGGAAGGTAGGACATGCAGAGAAGTGAGTCCGAGGCAATATTCGGGAGGATAGATGGCGGGGAAGGGGGCCTCCGTCGGCCGCTTCTGTCAAGTGATAGAGCCACAGAGCAGAAATTTGGAACTTTTAGAAGTCGGCTACGCTAAGGGACGTCGCTCCAGTGGCTAAGCGGGGTTGGAACCCTCGTGGGACAGTGTGGTCTCAGGACCGTCGGGGTCACAGAAAGACCGGGGGTGCCTGACTACGGCAGAGCTCCCAGGTATCGGGAGTGGGGAAGCTGGCTGCAGAGACGGAGCCGAGGCGCGGGCTCTCAGCTCGGGGTTGCCATAAACTGTGATCCATGGCCAATTCGGGCCACTGCCTCTCCAGCAGGGACCCAATACGCGGCAGATCCGGGGAGATTCCCCTTCCTTGCCTGGGAGGAGTGGAGCGGGAGTTCACTGCAGGGATCTGCTGGGTTTGGAGACTCCACACGGGGTCGGGTGCCAGAGATAGAAATCCTCGGTCACAGGCCGGGTGAGCACGGAGTGCGGCCCGAGACCAGGGAGACGGGAGTGACTGCTTTTCTCTGGGGGTGCACTGAGGAGCGGGGCCCCAAATTCTCTTTCTTTTTTCAAACTTCTTATCTTATTAATTTCTTTTATAAAATCTTTTATAATTTTCACCTTTACAGTCATCTTCCATCCCTTCATTGTATCAGCCCTTATTTTCTACATATATAAGTCTTTCTTCCTTTAAAATTTTAGGAGGCACTTTCTTCTAACAGACCAAAATACGCCCAAAATCTAGTGTGTGGCACTGATCTATGCACTAGCCTGATCATATTTGATCATATTCTGTTTTTTTTTTTGTTTTGTTCTGTTTTTGTTTGTTTTTATCTTTTTCATTTTCTTTTTTTTTTTTTTTTTCTCTTTCTTTTTTCTTTCTTTCCCTTTCTTTTCCCCTGGTTTCAGGTCTTTTCTGATTTGTATAGAGTATATTTGCTGGGGACATTGTTAACCTGTTAGCATTTCGTACTCTCATTCATCTATTCTGTCTGGACAAAATGACAAGAAGAAAGAAATCACCTCAGCAAAAAGAACAAGAGGTAGTACCGTCTGCCAGAGACGTACTCAGTACGGACATTAGTACGATGTTGGACGTAGAGTACAGAATCATGACTTTAAATATACTAGCTGGGCTTGAAAAAAGCGTGGAAGCTATTAGAGAAACCCTTCTGGAGAAATAAAAGAACTAAAATCTAACCAAGTCAAAATCAAAAAGGCTATTAATGAGGTGCAATAAAAAATGGGGGCACTAACTGCTAGGATAAATGAGGGAGAAGAGAGAATCAGCGATACAGAAGACAAAATGATGGAAAATAAAGAGACTGAGAAAAAGAGAGAGAAACAACTACAGGATCACAAGGGCAGAATTCGAGAGATAAGCGATACGATAAGATGAAACAACATTAGAATAATTGGGATCCCAGAAGAAGAAGAAAGAGAGAGAGGGGCAGAAGGTATAATGGAGCAAATTATAGCAGAGAACTTCCCTAATGTGGGGAAAGAAACAGAATCAAAATCCAGGAGGCACAGAGAACCCCTCTCAAAAGTCAATAAAAATAGGTCAACACCACGACATCTAATAGTAAAACTTAAAAGTCTCAGGGACCAAGAGAAAATCCTGAAAGCAGCTGGGGAGAAGAGATATGTAACCTACAATGGTAGAAACATTAGATTGGCAACAGACCTATCCACAGAGACCTGGCAGGACAGAAAGGACTGGCATTATACCTTCAGAGCACTAAACGAGAAAAATATGCAGCCAAGAATACTATATCCAGCTAGGCTGACACTGAAAATAGAAGGACAGATAAAAAGCTTCCAGGACAAACAAAAACTAAAGGAATTTGCAAACACGAAACCAGCCGTACAAGCAACATTGAAAGGGGTCCTCTAAGCAAAGAGAGAGCCTAAAAGCAGCATAGATCGGAAAGGAACACAGACAATATACAGTAACAGTCACCTTACAGGCAATACAATGGCACTGAATTCATATCTTTCAATAGTTACCCTGAATGTAAATGGGCTAAATGCCCCAATCAAAAGACACAGGCAGGACCATGAATAACCAAACTGTGGAAAGAGCCAAGATGTCCATCGACAGATGAATGGATAAAAAAGATGTGGTATATATACACAATGGAATATTATGCAGCCATCAAAAGGAATGAGATCTTGCCATTTGCAACGATGTGGATGGAACTGGAGGGTGTTATGCTGAGTGAAATAAGGCAATCAGAGAAATACATGTATCATATGACCTCACTGATATGAGGAATTCTTAATCTCAGGAAACAAACTGAGGGTTGCTGGAGTGGTGGGGGGTGGGAGGGGTTGGGTGGCTGGGTGATAAACATTGGGGAGGGTATGTGCTATGGTGAGTGCTGTGAATTGTACAAGACTGATGAATCACGGATCTGTACTTCTGAAACAAATAATGCAAAATATGTTAAGAAAAAAAAAGAAGAAGATAGCAAGAGGGGAAGAATGAAGTGGAGTAAGTCGGAGGGGGAGACGAACTATTAGAGATGACGGACTCTGAAAAATAAACTGAGGGTTCAAGAGGGGAGGGAGTGGGAGGATGGGTTAGACTGGTGATGGGTATTAAAGAGGGCATATTCTGCGTGGAGCACTGGGTGTTATGCACAAACAATGAATCATGGAACACATCAAAAACTAATGATGTAATGTATGGTGATTAACATAACAATAAAATTATTAAAAAAAGGCAAAAGACACAGGCTATCAGATTGGATAAAAAAACAAGACCCATCAATATGCTGTCTGCAAGAGACTCATTTTAGACCCAAAAACACCCCCACATTGAAAGTGAGGGGGTGGAAAACCATTTACCATGCTAATGGACACCAAAAGAAAGCTGGGGTGGTAATCCTTATATCAGACAAATTAGATTTTAAAACAAAGACTATAATAAGAGATGAAGAAGGACACTATACCCTACTTAAAGGGTCTATCCAACAAGAAGATCTAACAAGTGTAAATATCTATGCCCCTAACATGGGAGCAGCCAATTATATAAGGCAATTAATACCAAAGCAAAGAAACACATTGACAACAATACAATTATAGTGGGGGACTTTAACACCCCCCTGACTGAAATGGACAGATCATCTAAGCAAAAGATCAACAAGGAAATAAAGACTTTAAATGAAACACTGGACCAAATGGACTTACAGACATTATCAGAACATTCCATCCCAAAGCAACAGAATACACATTCTTCTCTAGTGCCCATGGAACATTCTCCAGAATTGATCCCATCCTAGGTCACAAATCAGGTCTCAACCGGTACCAAAATATTGGGATTATTCCCTGCATATTTTCAGACCACAATGCTTTGAAACTAGAACTCAATCACAAGAGGAAAGTCGGAAAGAACTCAAATACATGGAGGCTAAAGAGCATCCTACTAAAGAATGAATGGGTCAACCAGGAAATTAAAGAAGAATTAAAAAAATTCATGGAAACCAATGAAAATGAAAACACAACTGTTCAAAATCTTTGGGATACAGCAAAGGCAGTCCTAAGAAGAAAGTATATAGCAATACAAGCCTTTCTCAAGAAACAAGAAAGGTCTCAAATACACAACCTAACCCTACACCTAAAGGAGCTAGAGAAGAAACAGCAAATAAAGCCTACACCCAGCAGGAGAAGAGAAATAAGATTAGAACAGAAATTAATGAAATAGAAACCAAAAGAACAGTAGAACAGATCAACGAAACTAGGAGCTGGTTCTTTGAAAGAATTAACAAGATTGATAAACCCTTGGACAGACTTATCAAAAGAAAAGAGAAAGGACCAAATCAACACAATCATGAATGAAAGAGGAGAGATCACAACCAACACCAAAGAAATACAAACAATTATAAGAACATATTATGAGCAACTCTATGCCAGCAAAACCTGGAAGAAATGGGTGCATTCCTAGAGATGTATCAACTACCAAAATTGAACCAGGAAGAAATAGAAAACCTGAACAGACTTATAACCACTAAGGAAATTGAAGCAGTCATCAAAAATCTCCCAACAAAGAAAAGCCCAGGGCCAGATGGCTTCCCAGGGGAATTCTACCAAACATTTAAAGAAGAATTAATAGCTATTCTGAAACTGTTCCAAAAAAATAGAAATGGAAAACTTCCAAACTCCTTTTATGAGGCCACCATTACCTTGATCCCCAAACCAGACAAAGACCCCATCAAAAAGGAGAATTACAGACCAATATCCTTGATGAACATGGATGCAAAATTCTCACCAAAATACTAGCCAATAGGATCCAACAGTACATTAAAAGGATTATTCACCATGACCAAGTGGGATTTATCCCTGGGCTGCAAGGTTGGCTCAACATCTGCAAATCAATCAACGTGATACAATACATTAACAAAAGAAAGAACAAGAATCATATTATCCTCTCAATAGATGCAGAAAAAGCAGTTGACAAAGTACAGCATCCTTTCTTAATCAAAACTTTTCAGAGTATAGGGATAGAGGGTACATACCTCAAAATCATAAAAGCCATCTTTGAAAAACCACAGCGAATATCATTCTCAATGGGGAAAAGCTGAGAGCTTTTCCCCTAAGTTCAGGAACGTGGCAGGGATGTCCACTATCACCACTGCTATTCAATATAGTATTAGAAGTCCTAGCCACAGCAATCAGACAACAAAAAGAAATTAATGGCATCCAAATTGGCAAAGAGAAAGTCAAACTCTCACTCTTTGCAGATGATATGATACTGTATGTGGAAAACCCAAAGGACTCCACCCCAAAACTGCTAGAGCTCATACAGGAATTCAGTAAAGTGACAGGATATAAAATCAATGCACAGTAATCAGTGGCATTCCTATACACCAACAAGACAGAAGAGAGACAAATCAAGGAGTCGATCTCATTTACAATTGCACCCAAAACCATAAGATACCTAGGAATAAATTGAACCAAAGAGGCAAAGGATCTGTACTCAGAAAACTATAAAATACTCATGAAAGAAATTGAAGAAGACACAAAGAAATGGAAAAAGTTTCCATGCTCATGGATTGGAAGAACAAATATTGTGAAGATGTCAGCACTACCTAGAGCAATCTACACATTCAATGCAATCCCCATCAAAATACCATCTACTTTTTTTTCAAAGAAATGGAACAAATAATCCTAAAATTTGTATGGAACCAAGAAGAGACCCTGAATAGCAAGAGGAATATTGAAAAAGAAAAGCAAAACTGACGGCATCACAATTCCGGACTTCCAGCTCTATTACAAAGCTGTCATCATCAAGACAGTATGGTACTGGCACAAAAACAGACACATAGATCAATGGAACAGAATAGAGAGCCCAGAAGTGGACCCTCAACTCTATGGTCAACTCATCTTTGACAAAGCAGGAAAGAATGTCCAATGGAAAAAAGTCTCTTCAACAAATGGTGTTGGGAAAATTGGACAGCCAAATGCAGAAGAATTAATCTGGACCATTTCCTTACACCACACATAAAAATAGACTCCAAATGGTTGAAAGACCTAACCGTGAGACAGGAGTCCATCCAAATCCTAAAGGAGAACACAGGTAGCAACCTCTTCGACCTCAGCTGCAGCAACTTTTTCCTAGAAAAATCGCCAAAGGCAAGGGAAGCCAGGGCAAAAATGAACTACTGGGATTTCATCAAGATCAAAAGCTTTTGCACAGCAAAAGAAACAGTCCACAAAACCAAAAGACAACCAAAAGAATGGGAGAAAATATTTGCAAATGACATATCAGACAAAGGGCTAGTATCCAAAATTTATAAAGAACTTATCAAACTCAACACCCAAAGAACAAATGATCCAATCAAGAAATGGGCAGAAGACATGAACAGACATTTTTCAAAGAAGACATCCAAATGGCCAACAGACACATGAAAAAGTGCTCAACATCGCTCGGCATCAGGGAAATCCAAATCAAAACCTCAATGAGATACCACCTCACACCAGTCAGAATGACTAAAATTAAGAAGTCAGGAAACGACAGATATTGGCGGGGATGCGGAGAAAGGGGAACCCTCCTACATTGTTTTTGGGAATGCAAGCTGGTGCAACCACTCTGGAAAACAGTATGGAGGTTCCTCAAACAATTGAAAATAGAGCTACCATAGGATCCAGCAATTGAACTACTGGGTATTTACCAGAAAGATACAAATGTAGGGATCCGACGGGGTACGTGCATCCCAATGTTTATAGCAGCAATGTCCACAATAGCCAAACTGTGGAAAGAGCCAAGATGTCCATCGACAGATGAATGGATAAAGAAGAAGTGGTATATATACACAATGGAATATTATGCAGCCAACAAAAGGAATGAGGTCTTGCTATTTGCAACGACGTGGATGGAACTGGAGGGTGTTATGCTGAGTGAAATAAGGCAATCAGAGGAAGACATGTATCATATGACCTCACTGATATGAGGATTTCTTAATCTCAGGAAACAAACTGAGGGTTGCTGGAGTGGTGGGGGTGGGAGGGATTGGGTGGCTGGGTGATAGACATTGGGGAGGGTATGTGCTATGGTGAGCGCTGTGAATTGTGCAAGACTGTTGAATCACAGATCTGTACTTCTGAAACAAATAATGCAATATATGTTAAGAAAAAAAAAAGAAGAAGAAGATAGCAGGAGGGGAAGAATGAAGTGGAGTAAGTCGGAGGGGGAGACGAAGCATGAGAGACGATGGACTCTGAAAAACAAACAGGGTTCTAGAGGGGAAGGGGGTGGGGGGATGGGTTAGCCTGGTGATGGGTATTAAAGAGGGCACATTCTGCATGGAGCACTGGGTGTTATGCACAAACAATGAATCATGGAAGACTACATCAAACACTAATGATGTAATATATGGTGATTAACAGAACAATAAAAAATAAAAAAACAGAAATACTGGCAGTTAAAATTAGAATTGCATCAGTGGATATGGAGAAATAGCACACATGATTAGGAATCTACATGCTTGGTCATTTATCGGGAAGAGTAAAAGAGCTAGAAAAGTCAAGAATAAATTCAAATATTTTGGTATGAAAAACTGGATACAAATTTTTTAAAGTTTTGAAATATTAGAAATCAAGTTTAAAACATGTTCACTTTGAGATACAAAGGAGAAATTAGGAAGTTGAGGGAAAAAAAGCTATATGAAACAGAAAAACATGGAAAATCAAATTGTATATTTAAACTACTCAATAATTAAAAGGAGCAAATATTTAGCACATGCAAAAACATTAATGAGTCTTCAAAATGTGCTAAGCAAACGTAGCCAAAGATCACAGTATTAGGATTTTTTTATGTGACTATAAATAGGTAAAATTAGTCTATACTGACAAAAATTAGATAAATGGTTGTCTACTACAGAAGGGAGTAGGGAAAGGAGGTCAGAGAGAGAGTGTTAATGGGACAAGATGAAGCTTTTCGGGATGGTGGAAATTACCTAGATATTGATACAACGATGGTTAAAGTCTGTGTGTGTGTGTGTGTGTGTGTGTGTTTATGTATCAACATTGATTGGGTGTACAGTTAAAATAGGTACACTTTATTATATGCAAACTATACCAATAAATTGCTTTTAAAAGATAAATATGATATCAGCTAATTTTATGCTTTTTTACCTTTTTTCCAAAAATTACAAAAAGAACCAGTTAATTTCGTGATAGGACTAAAAATAGTGTTCAGGGAATTGAGGATTCACTTCTTGCAATAACACTCTTAAATAACACATAGAAATAAAGTAAAAATATATTAAATTGTATTGAACTGTTGCATTTGAACCTTCTTATACTTTTACTTAAAATTGAGGTTTATCAATAAAATTAAAATTTTCTAATCTGTGAAAGACACTGTCAAGAATATGAAAAAACAAGCTACACTTTGGGAGCAAGTATTTGCAAAGACACACCTAATAAAGGACTATTATTCAAAATATACAAAGAACTCTTAAAACTCAACAATAAGAAAACAAAATAATTGATTATAAAAATGAGACAAAGACCTTAATAGACACTTCACCAACGGAGATAGAGAGATGGCAAATAAGCATATAAAAAGATACTTCACATCATATGCCATTAGGGAAATGCAAATTAAAACAACAAGGACATATCACTACATGCTTATTAGAATGGCCAAAATCCAGAACACTGACAATACCAAATGCTGACGTGGATGTGGAGTAACAGAAACTCTCATTCATTCCTGGTGGGAATGCAAAAATGTACAGTCACTTTGGAAGACAGTTTGGCTATTTCTTACAAAACTCAACATAGCCTTTCCATGCAATCCAGTAATTATGCTCCCTGATATTTACCCAAAGGAATTAAAAATTTATGTCCATACAAAAACCTGCACAAGGATGTTTATAGTAGCTTTATTACTTAGCTTTTATCCAAAACCTGGATAAACTAGATGTCCATCAATAGGTGAATGGGTAAGTAAATTGTGTTATGTCCAGATAATGGATATTATTCAGTGCTAAAGAACAAGTTTTGGGGCCATGAAAAGAGATGGAAGAATATTAAATGCATCTTACTGAGTGAAAGAAGCCAACCTGAAAGGCTATATACTGTATGATTCCAAGCATATGACATTCTGGAAAAGGCAAAACTGTGAAGAGAGTAAAAATCAGTGGGTACCAGGGGAGAAAAGTAAACAGGCAGGGCACATAGGATTTTTAGGACAGAGAAACTGTTCTGTATGCTATTGTGGTAGCTACATGGCATTATACATTTGTTAAAACTCATAGAATGTGCAACATCAAGAATGACAAAAAAGCCTATTACAAAATAAAGTCTATTAGAAAGAAAAAAAATTGAGGCTGGTGATTACATTTCAGCACATTGGATATAACTGAAGAATCTTGCTACTAAGACTGCAGTAAATGATCTTTACTAAATTTTTTTAAAAAGTGTATTTTATATACCTTTTGTCACTCAAATCATCTGCTTACTACCTGTAAAAATATTCCATATCTTTACAATTATTTCAAATTCAGATCAGGTTATTAATCTCCCCTGTGTATCCAGTACACAGGTATTAGGTATTTCACTGCCCCCATGGAGGCCTGTACCCATTTCCGAGTTACAAATATCACAGCACATAATTTTATGAACTTTCAACTAAATTTAAATTTATTTCAGCTGTGATTAATAAAGGAGTGAATATCAATTATAATATTCAAACAGTAGTATTTAAAGCATTTTGGTGAGTTCAAACTGGATAATACCGCATTTGGAATACTCCATAGTATTTTGAACAAGTTTATATAGAATCAAATGGTTTGGCTCTATTTAAACAGTTGCATTGTGCTTATACTCTAGGTAGAGATTATCATCTTGTGACCCAACACTGACATTTTTTCAGTGGCTTCCATGAAGAGTACATAATTTGCTGAAAACATAAATACACAGTTGTGTTATCTGTCAAAACACAGAGTCATCAAAGATGTAAAGGGAGAGAGAAAATTTGTAACATGCCTGACATACAGCAGGCTGCTAGTAGGAGGAAGCAAACTGCCAGAGTTCAATGCTTGATTAGAGCACAAGATGGATAGGATTTGTCTAACTTTAATTTTTAGACTCTAGGGATATTTTGTCCATATTTACCACTATGAGTATTCATAAAATAAAACAATGGAATCATGCCCAGAAAAGAAAATTAAAAGTCCAACTTTAATTATTAACACAACTTAACATGGAAAATGAAAAAAAATGGCAGCTGGAAAATGAAAGAGAAAGGGAGAATAAAGATGTCTTTTATCATTAAAAACATGTTTTGTGAAAAGCAAGAGAAAAATGAAAATTGCTAATGTTAATTTAAATTAAATGCTCTTACTATGAAAACCAAATTCAGAAGAATCAATAAATTGAACTGTAACCACCATGAAAATCAACAATAATAAAGATTTAAATAACACCAGATAATTTTGTGATTATAAGACTGTTCAGATGTCAAGATAGCTCTAAGAAAAATAAAGGCACATTCTATCAGTTTCTAAATAAGATGATGATTGGTTCATAATAAAACAATGAAAATTTATACCCACAGAAGAAAATGTTATAGTTGAGGACAAGATAATCAGTGTAATCAGAAATCTGACAAAATGGCAGAAAAATAAATCCTCCACACAATTTTTCTTCTTTAGTACAACTAACATCTCCCACTTCTATTCACCCTGATGTATAGTTATCTAATATAATTCAAGGAGAAAAGAGAAAGTGATTATACTTCTGTCTCAATGGGTGAAAGTACCTCATCATGGGTGGATTCTCTGTCAGACTGTGCAAAAGTTGGGTGGATCTAACACAGACATAATGAAAAAAAAACTTTTATTGCTCTGCAGTGTGGACAGAAGCAAAAAGATTGTGGGTGGAAGGGCATGCCTTCTTGGAGGATGGAATATGAGTAGCTATATATAGATAGGTTACAGTTTCCACAACCTGCAGCCTTTGAGTATAGTCATTAAGATACACATATGGGCAGCAAGGGGCACACATGGAAAAGACCATAGTTTTTCTGGCCTGGAGAAACGAAAAGAGAAGCCAGGAAGCTAGGAATTACAAAGATAGTAGTGGAATCATAAATGTGAGCCTTCACAGAAAGGGGACTCTTCAAACTTTCTAACCATGACTGTGACTGATCCCTCAACCATGCACATGCAAAACAGATTCAGGAAGAACTGACATCTGAACCAAGACCAGATTTGTTCCCCAAGAACCAAATGGTAAAGGTTAAGTACACGAAAAATACCTTCTAAAAGAAAGGAAACAATAGTCTTAGAAGATAGTAGAATCAATAATCCACATAATGTAATATTCATAATGTCTAAGATACAATCCAAAAGGTCATGACATACCAAGAACCAAGAAATTTAACACAATATTAGGGAAAAGAAAATCAACTAAATCCCAAACTAAGAGAAAGAATTTAGAACTGGCTACTACATCCTCAGTGAAATAAAAGACCATGTATTCAGTGAATGAAAATTTCAACCAAGAAATAGGAAGTCTTAGTAGAGAACACAAAAAGACCCAAATGGAAATTCCAGAAATAACAAATAAAATATATAGAAGGAAACACAGAAGAAATTCTTTTTGATCCAAGGTAGGACAATATTTCTAATAGTACACGAAGCACAAATTATAAGAAAAAATATTTTGGGATTGATTTAAAAATGTGCTTCAAAATTAAAATAATGAAAATGTAAGCCACACACAGGGAGAAAATATTTGCAATACAAATGCCTGATAAAGAACATTTTAACTAAATAATGAAACAAACCAATGTGACAAATGTGACATTTAAACAGATAATTCACAAAATAAAAAATATGGATAAATGGCCAATAGTTAGATGTTAAAATGCTCGACATTCCTAGATATCAGAGAAATCTAAATTAAAATCATAATGAAATACCTATATATACTCAATAAAATATCTAGAATTAAAACAATTGACAATAACTAGTGCAGATATGAAACAATTGAGATTTTCATATATTGCTGGTGGAAATATTAAATGGTTACCATTTTTAAAAACAGCTTGATAGTTTATTATGAATTTTAACATCTCCTTGATGGAAAACCACCTGCAATGCAGATATTCTCCTAGGTATTTCCCCAAGAAAAATAAAAATACATAGCCATACAAAAACTTGTACATCAATGTACATCATTTAAATAATTACTGCTCCCACATAAAAACAACACAAATGTCTGTTACTAGTGAAAATGATAAATTGTGGTGCATCCATACAATAAAATGATATTCAGCAAGAAAGAGAAATGAACTACAGATAACCAAAACAACATTTAATAATCCCAAAACATTGTGAGTGAAAGAAACAAGACACAAAAGAGTATAAATAGCATGATTCCATTTACATAAATTTTTAGGACAGGTGAAATCAATCTGCAGTAGTGGCAATTACATCAAATACGGCACTAGGCCAGGGCTGGCTATGAAGAAACTTAAGGGGTAACAGAAATATTCTAAAATGATTGGGTTATAATTACAAGTTATATATGGGAATATATTTGAAAAACTCTTCGAACTGTTCACTTAAAGTGAGTGCATATTATTGTATATAAATTATATTTCAATAAAGTTTAGTAGAATGCAACTTTGATTTCATATCTAAAACAATAAAATTCATTATATGAACGGAATAAGAAAGGAAAACCACATAATCATCTCAATAGACACAGAAGAACTATTTAACTAAGTCCAACTCATTCTTTCCTGATAAAACATTTCAGCAAAATAAGAGTAGAAGTGAATTTCTTCAAGCTGATAAAAGGCAATTTTTTTCCCTCTAAAATTGGGAACAATAAAATTGTGTCAGGGGGGTGGGTAGAGGACAAACAGAAGAATGGAAATGAAAAATTTGAGAGTAATTACCTTCTCTACACTTGGGGAATTTGGGAGAAAGAGGGGAAGGTGGTCAAAATGTACAAACTTTCAGTTGTAAGATAAATACGTCCGGGGATGCAATGTACAGCATGGTTACTAAAGTTAACAATACCATATTGTATATTATAAAGTTTCCGAGAATAGATCTTAAAAGATCTCATCACAAGAAAAAAAACTGATGTAAGATGATGAATGTTAACTAAACTTATTGTGGTGATCATTTTGCAAGAAATACATGTATCAAATCATGTTGTACACTTTAAACTAATACAAGGTTATATGCCAACTGTATCTCAATAGAACTGTGGGAAAAATCCAGATTAACCAATTAGGAAAAACTAGGAAGGCAAAGCAGGCAACTTTGAACTAACTAGAAAAGATGTTCCCTTTTCAAAAAGCACAGCATGATTCCTGAGTAGAACACAACTGGATTTCAGCAACCATTTACAAACTCAGCTGGAGAATTTTGTGCACTGAAAATCTGCACAGTCATATATTGTTCTTAGGCATATTTTATTCCCTTCTTGGTGATTCACAATGCACAATAGCATACAAACAAGAGTTAGAAGTTTTAATCAACATAATAAATTTATTGTTAAAAAAATAATTTTATTGTTTTTAAACAACCATTTCCCAAACCTCAGTTTGTAGAATATAGATTCTCAATATGATTATTAAATAACTAATATGAAATAAACTTTTCTTCTGTTATAATACCAATTAACATACCATGCAAATGGCATTCTACACAGCTTCCTTTAGCTCTCCTTACCTACACTAAATGGTCCTGTCCTGCCAGAAAGGCTTTTCACACATATTTCAAGATGGAAGTTATTCTCTGAATGATCAAGGTGATTAGCAATTTAACTTCCAGAGAAGTAGCACCTGATTATACACTTTATGACATAAAAGCAATGACATTGTATGGTGATTGGTATATATATATCTCTTGTCCTTTATTCTTAAGATTAGAGAACTACAAATGTTCAATGCTCATTTATAACAGCAGAGGAAGTAAGAATATAAAGAATTTGTGCTTTCATATGGAATTATCAAAATTCTCATTTTTTTCTCCTCACCAACTAATGTCAGATTTTTAAAACAATGTCACAGGACATGGAAGTGCATTTTCAGTAAAACTCAATTCTATTTAGTAATATTTTATTATTTTAATAAGAGAAGAAATTGTCTTTGATTGCTACCCTGTACTTTTTGTATATAGTCCTAAATTTGCAACATCTTCATCAAGTTTTGATATTAGGACTCCAATGACTTCATAAAGTGAGTTGGAAATTATTCTCTTCTCTATTTTCTGAAAAAGCTTGTGTGAAATTGATGTTATTTATTCCTTAAATGTCCACTACAGTTCATCAGTGAAAGCATCTAGGCCTGGAGTTCTTTGGAAAGTTTTCTGGAAATTAATTCAACTTTTATTATAGATATAGAAGTAATCTGATTTTCTATTTCATCTTGTGTCAGTTTTGTAAGTTGTATTTTTAAGAAATATGAGCATTATATATAGTTGTCAAATTTACTGGTATTAAGGCTTCCCTTATTGCCATTTAGTATCTATATAATATGGAGTGATAGATCTTTACAGTTTTAAAACTGAATTTCAGATCATTATCTGAGGTCAAATGAGAAGAAACTTGATAAATTAATTCTTTTTAATCTCTAAGCCTTTTTATTCTAAATGAAAAAGAAAGAAATAGCAAAGGGAGATATACATATCATATATATATATGTAAAAGTTTTATATTTTAGTATTTTATATAGTATTTCTTTAGTGGATGAGATCTTTAGATATATACGAATTATTATTTAATTACTGTATTAAATATAATGATTTCAATTAAAATGGAAATTTCCCACCTCCTTTTGAAACTAATAAATGGCAATAATGTATAGATACATAGGCAATGTCAGTATAAGTCAATTTCTACTTAATTTATGTCAACTTAGCAATCAGAAATCACATAAGGTCATACAAAGTGTTACAAACTCAACTCTTAAACAAAACAAGTAAAAACAAGTATAAACCTCATCCTATGTGTTTTATGAGAATTCAGTTAATATTCTGGTTTAGTATTTACTATCTGAACTGGAGAAACAGAAACAGAAGACTATCAGGATGCAAGAAAACATAATAAATTACTTTTAAAAACAACAAAAAAGGTATTGTCTCCTTCATTTCCAACACAAGATGGCTCACTAAGATTTAAAAATAATGAATTTATTAAAAGGTCAATTAATATCTTGCACTCTTCAGGTTTAGATTCTAATCTCCTTATAGAAGAGATGGCCAATTTTATTGTTGTTGTTTCTCTCACAGATGATTCTCTAAGTTTTTAAGAAGCATGCATTTAAAACTTTATGCCTGATTCACACTTAACACACTTACACAACGAAAGTCCTTTGAGAAATCTGTCTCCTGATGCTCAAGTTTTCTTCTGATCATCATACAAATTACCTCTTTCCAAGTGCTTCTGGGAATATTAATATTACATCTAATATGAAGTACACAAAATATATCCAAGAAATAAGCTGAATTTACCCAGTATAAGGGACAATGCCAAATTTGACAGGGGATTGGCACTTAACACATATCATTAGTAATTACAGTATGAAAGCATGTTAAAACATGCTTTTATTGCTTTAACACTTCTGAATAAACACAGAACTGAATCATACAATGCAGAAAAAAAAATTTCCTTATGCCTTGTACATCCTCTATCGTTAAACTGATCAGTCCTTCCAATTTTTTTTTTGTGACAAGGCTTCTTTTGAAGAAAAGAAACAAAAGAACTTTTCCTGGATTCTTTCTTGAGTTTTTTTTTTTTTTCCCTGCTTTGCTCAGCATTTCATGTATACAGTAGCCCTAATGATAATTTTCCGTATTTATTCATCTAATTGCTTTGATGAAAACACTTGCTGATCATCCTATAGTAGGCAAGAGCAAGACAGTTACACATTTAATCTTAAAAAGCTCTTATTCCTTTATTTTTTTTAAGATTTATTTGTTTATTTGAGAGAATGTGTGTGTGTGAGAGAGAGAGAGAGAGAGAGAGAGAAATCACAGGGAGGGGCAGAAGGAGAGGGTGAGAGAAACTTCAGCAGACTCCTCGCTGAGCTCAGAGCCCAATGTGGGGCTTGATCTCACGACCCTGAGATTATGACCTGAGCCGAAACTAAGAGTCCAATGCTTAACCGACTGCTCCACCCAGGGGCCCCTTACTCCTTTATTTTTCAATTGTAAAAACTTGTTTTTTAATTGAAGTATAGTTAACACACAATGTTACATTAGTTTCAGGTGTACAACACAGTAATTTGACAAGTCTTTAAGTTATGCTATGTTCATCACAAGTCTAGCTACCATCTGTCACCGTACAACTCTTACAATACCACTGACTGTATTCCCTACACCCTACCTTTTATCCTCAAGATTCATTTGTTTCATAACTGGAAGCCTGTATATCCACTCTCCTGTATTCTTTATGTTTTCTGTGAGATTTCTTTACATTGGCTACCTACCAGAAATTAATATAAGGCTATCCCAGATAATTTTGAAAGTAACACACTAAGTTTTATTTTTCACCACAAAATAAAAGATAGCTAGAAATGAGTACTTTTAGTGTGTGTGTGTGTGTGTGTGTGTGTGTGTGTGTGTGTGTATAAAACCTCTTGAACGCCTCTTGAAAAAGCTGGAAAATCAATCTTTACTGTCACCAGTATGTAATCTAATGCTATGCAAATCCTTAGATAAAATACTAATATGTAATCTTCATTAGTATCACTCTAAAAATAGCATTATTTTTATAATATGTAATGTATAATAAACCTAATGTACAGATGATTTTTCATTCACCTTTATACTAGAAAAGTATTTAATCTTATAGACATTAAGTAGAATGGCGACCCCCTTCTTTTCATTATGGATTACTGAGTGCTTTTGGGAATGAAACAATAGAAATAAAAATTCTTCTTTCCTATATTTATTAATAAAATAGGATGAGTACTTAGGTTTAATAGTGAAATATTTCATTTATTGATTAATTTGAATACATTTCATGAGAACCTTTTGTTGTTAGATTCTAGGTTAGACACTGAATATAAATACAATGCTAAAACAACTCTTCAACACTTGCTATACTAATTAGAATGATATCAGTTGCATGGTACAGATATTCTATTAAAATGGCTTAAACAGTGGTGCCTGGGTGGCTCAGTTAAGCATCTGACTCTTGGTTTAGGCTCAGGTCATGATCTCATGGGTGCTAGGATGGAGTAGACTTGGGCTCTGTGCTCAGTGGGGAGTCTGCTTGAAGATTCTCTCTCTGCCTCTCCCCCACGCAGGCTCGCTCTCTCTCTAAAAAAAATAAATCTTTAAAAAAATGGCTTAAATTATAAGGGGATATATTATCTCAAGAAACAAGAAATCCAGGGCACCTGGGTGGCTCAGATGGTTAGGTGTCTGCCTTTGGCTCAGGCCATGATCCCAGGGTCCTGGAATCAGGCCCCACATTGGGCTCCTGGCTCAGCGGGGAGCCTGCTTCTCCCTCTTCCTCTGCCTCTCCCCCTGCTCATGGTCTCTCTCTATATATCTCTGTCTCAAATAAATAAATAAAAAATCTTAAAAAAAAAAAGAAACAAGAAATCCAGATGTCAGGAATATTACAATGTTGGTTAATTTTTACTCAGTGTCAGGATCAAAGGTCCGTGTTTCTTCTTTTTGTTTTGACACATTTAGTGTGTATACCTATTTTCCTCATTATCACATGATGGCTACTGCAATTCCATACAGAGCCAACAACATCCAATGAATAAAAAGGGGATGTTCCTTCTTGATTATTTTTTACACCAGTGGAAACTCTCAACTTTGTCAAATTTCAACTACTTTACCATTGGCCGATATTGATCCCATTTCCTTTCTCAAACCAATTACTGGCAAAGGAAATCGTGAATTGCTTAAGGAAATAATTTATCTGCTCCTTGGCCTCCAGATAGTATGATGTTTTATTAAAATATAGCCTAGTAACAGAGGTTTTTGCATCAAGAGAATTAGGTTGGTAAACAACGGGCCTCAGTACCCTATCCTGCAAACATAACTTTCTCAGGCACATCTCTTTCTTGATTCATGGTTTTCTGTTTCTCCAACTTCTCCCCACTCTAACCTTACCTTTCGAACTCCTTTTCAGCCTTTAAGAATCAACTGCAGGTTAAAAACTAGGGACAAAACCTAAGTTTTACATTGAAAAAAACACCAAAAGAAATCATGAGAGTTATCCCTTATTTTGTTCTGAATGTTCCAAGAATAGTTTACTATTTCAGAAAATTTCTTCACCAATGGCATTTCTGCTCAAAATTTTTGTGTCACCAACACAATAGTTTAGCTTTGTAGCAGACACACAGAGAATCTCTGCTTTGTTATGCCTTTCAGTGTAGTTGTGTCTGAGTATTTACACATTGAAATATCATCATTTTATTGTAAATTGATTTTTCATTTCTTTTTGAAAAATGAGCTATCCGTTATGAACTGTTAGCTTTCTGTTCACCAAGACATAAAACTGGAAATGTATAGAAGCAATCTATTATTATGAAAACACAGTATAAGTGAGATTAGACTTCAATCTCTCCAGAAGACAGAGCAAGTTCACATGGCTCAGACTCTACTGTATTGCCACTTTGCCTTCATCTTATACCAATGGCCTCATGGAGAGTTCTGTCTGGAGTGAAAAAACATCAGGCCTTATCTACAGATGACTACGTATAATATGTTGCCTCCATACACCTTCTGTATGACCAGGAAGGGTAGTGGTGAAGAGATCTTACAAGTGGACAAAATGAGGTGATATTTCTGATTGTCTATTTTCAACATAAGGATAATTAAATAAAAGTACAGGTATCTGATTTGAGGTCATGTTTAACATTTTTTAAAAAGTCAGGAAAATGGAGAGAATGTTTGTAACACTGAGACTAGAAAGTCTAGAATAGGGGTATGACGGTGCACTGCTCAAAATGGGCACAGCCTGTGAAAATATTTGTCTCTCATGTAAATATTCATCAAAGAGCATCCACTGCAGAGGAAGCTTTCCATCAGCAGGTGGATGGGATAAAGCAGTCTATACATGACAGACTATCACTTTACCAGGCACCTTGTTTCTTGCTTAATAGACTCAAGTATAAAATTTCATGAAGAATGGAGGTTATGACAAGTTTAATAACATAGAATTCCCCTGAGTAATTCAGCATAGAATTCTCATTATACTCTGTTTTAAGCAGACATCAATGCTGAGCTCTGCATATGGCACCAACAATAGGAAATCTTCCAGCCACCTGATGGCAGGTTGAAATTATTGAATCCTTTCTATTATGAACAGAATCATAATTTGTCCTCACTGAAAAAGAACCTTAACTAGCTAGGCATTTGTGATGGTAACCAAAAATAGCCAATAATAACATCTTTTACCTCAAAGCTTGCCATTTCACACATTTGCCCCAAAGTGTCCTTCTTAGGAAGTTCCTTCCAAGATGACCCCAAGGTAGCTACTTCCATGACACTATTTAGCCAAGAGTTAAAAGAAATCATACATGTTTTTTTTTTTTTTCCGTTGGTAGAAGTATAACTCACTACACATTTAGCCCTTTCTTTTTATTACTCCAGGCTACTTTAATTTGTTATCTTAGTCTGAGACAATTATTTCTCTTTAAGGAGTTTATTTGATAGGTAAACCTAGGGAGTAGAAGTAAGGATAGAGAAACTGAAATAAGGAGAGAAAGTTGATAAAGGAGTGCTTTATCAAAGTTGTCATTGTGGGTAGCTGTGCTTAGTCCTATCCAGAACCTTCCAAAGAGCATATATAATGTCTTTTAAAATTATACACCTGAGGATCAATTTTAAGAAGCACTTATCCACTGGCTCTCATCTATTAGAGGGCTACCCCTAGAAATGCTTACTTTTCCAAAATGAGATAAAAATGAATATATGGATATTCATGTCATCAGAGACATGTGCTTACACAATTCTAATTTCCCTCATCCTTGGGCAGAATTTTGGATGGCCTACATTTTCTGATGGGAAGGTTCATACCTTTACTCCTAAGGTGTATGGTGCCTCACTGTCATCATGTGATACATGAAATTGCCCATTCACTGTTATCACTAGACAAGAAACAAAAATATACCAGCAAATCCTGAGTTCCAGACATATTTTTTTCAGTTTTACTGAGAAATAATTGACACACATTACTGTGTAAGTTTAAAGAAGACAGCATGATGGTTTGATTTGCATATACTGTGAAAAAATTACAATAGGTTCAGCTAACATCCATTTTATTGAATAGACACAATAAAAAGAAAATAAAGAATAAAAGGAAAAAATTCCTTGTGATGAGAACTCTCAGGGTTTATGCTCTTAACAATTCTCCTATATATCATATAGCTACAGTCATCATGTTGTACATTACATTCCTAGTACTTATTTATCTCATAACTGAATGTTTGTACCTTTCGACCATTTTCTCCAATTCTGCCTCCCTCACCCTCTGCTTGTGGTAACCACAAGTCTGATCTCTCTCTCTCTCTTTTTTTTAATTCCAAATATAAGTGACATCATACGGTGTTTGTCTTTCTCTGTCTGACTTATTTCACTTAACATAATGCCTTCAAGGTCTGTCCATGTTGTCACAAATGGTAGGATTCCCTCATTTTTTTTTAAAGATTTTATTTATTTATTTGAGAGAGCGAGAATGAGAGAGAGAGAGAGCACATGAGAGGGGGGAGGGTCAGAGGGAGAAGCAGACTCCCTGCTGAGCAGGGAGCCCGGTGTGGGACTCGATCCTGGGACTCCAGGATCATGACCTGAGCCAAAGGCAGTCGCTTAACCAACTGAGCCACCCAGGCACCCAGGATTCCCTCATTTTTTTAGTGGCTGAATAATGTTTCATTGTAAATATATACCACAACTTCTTTTTCCATTTATCCATTGATGGACACTTAGGTTGTTTCCCTGTCTTGGCTATCGTAAACAATAATGTTATGAACATGAGGATGTAGACAGTTTTTTTTTTAATATTTTATTTATTTATTTTTTTGAGAGAAAGAGAATGTGTGAGCAGGGGGAGGGATGGTAGGAGAAGGAGAGGAAGAGGGAAAGAATCCCAAGCAGACTCCATGCTGAGCATGGAGCCCAATGCCAGGCTCAATCTCATGACCTGGAGATCATGACCTGAGCCAAAACCAAGAGTCAGACTTTCATCCGACTGAGCCGCCTAGGCACCCCAGAAGATGCAGATCTCTTTTTGAGTTAATGTTTACTTTACCTTTGGATATATTTCCCAAAGTGGAATTGCTGGATTATATGGTAGTTCTAATTTTAATTTTTTGAGGGTCCTTCATACTGTTTTCTATAGTGGCTGCACCAATTTACAATCCCACCAACAGTGCCCAATGGTTTCCTTTTCTCCATATCCATGGCAGCATTTGTTATCTTTTTTCTTTTTCATGATGGCCATTCTAACTGGTCTGAGGTGATATCTCATTGTGGTTTTAATCTGCATTTCACTAATGACCAGTGATGTTGAGCACTTTTTCATGTACCTGTGGCCTCTTGTATATATATATATATATTCTGCTATTGAGTTGTATGAGTTCTTTATATATTTTGGATATTAACCCCTTATCAGATATATGGGTTACAAATATTTTTGGTTACAAATATTGTTTTTCATTCCATAGGTTTGCTTTTCACTTTGTTGATGGTTTCTTTTGCTCTGCAGAGCAAATGATGTAATCCCACTTATTTTATATTTCATAGCTTGTGCTTTAGGTGTCATATCCAGAAAAATCATTACCAAGACCATGTCAAGCAGCTTATTCTTGTTTTCTTCCAGGAGTTTCATGATTTCAGGCCTTACACTTAAGTCTTTAATTCACTTTGAGTTAATTTTTGTGAGGGGCATAAGATATGTGTCCACTTTCATTCTTTTACACATGAATATCCAATTATCCCAGCACCATTTATTGAAATGACCATCTTTTCTCCATTGAGTATCCTTGCCTCCCTCGTCAAGTATTAGTGGATCCTATATGCTTGGGTGTATATCTGGGATCTTGATACTGTTCCATTGTTCTATTTGTCTGTTTCTATGCCAGCCTCATACTGTTTTGATGACTATAGCTTTGTAGTATAGCTTGAAATCAGGAAGTGCAATGTTGCCTGCTTTGTTCTTCCTTCTTAGGATTTCTTTGGCTATTTGGGATCTTTTGTGGTTCCATATGCATTGTAGGAGTGTTTTTTTCTACTTATATAAAAAATGCCATTGGAATCTTGACAGAGATTGCATTGAATCTATAGATGCCTTTAGTCAGTATTGACATTTTAACAATGTTAATTATTCCAACTCATGAACACAGAATACTTTTCATTTTTGTCTCCTTCATGTTTCATCAATGTCTTGTAGTTTTCAGAGTAGAGATCTTTCACCTCCTTAGTTAAATTTATTCCTAAGTATTTTGTTGTGTTTGATGCTAATGCAAATGAGGTTGATTTATTTCTTTTTCAGAAAATTAGTTGTTAGTGTATAGAAATGCTACTAATGTTTGTATGGTAATTTTGCTTCCTGCAACTTTACTGGATTCATTGATTAAAGTTTTTTTGTTGAGTCTTTAGAATTTTCTCCCTATAAGATTGTCATCTGCAAATAGAGACAATTTTACTTCTTTTCCAATTCTGATTATCTTTTGCTTCTTTTTCTTGCCTGATTGCTTTAGCTAGGACTTCCAGTACTATGTTGAACAGGAGTGGTGAGAGTGAGCACCTTGTACAGACATATTCTATATGTCCTAACCCTATTTCCTCAAGATAATCAGGGTTAAGTACCCTGTGAGTATGTGTATTTCTTTACTTGACTTCTATTCCACCAGAATGAAGAACAAGTGCATGTAACCTGATCAAAGTGTTTATCCAGGATCTCTTATCAATCAAAACTTAAAGTTACAAGAATAGAAAACCTAAAT
This sequence comes from Callorhinus ursinus, assembly GCF_003265705.2. Lineage (NCBI taxonomy): Eukaryota > Metazoa > Chordata > Mammalia > Carnivora > Otariidae > Callorhinus > Callorhinus ursinus. The sequence continues at coordinate 5,177,573 of NW_027397070.1, read as the reverse complement.
AATACAAGTGGGTTATTGGGAGTGATGATGAGGGGACTTAATCCTACTGTCATTTGATTTTAGACTCTTGATTCTAGAAACTGGAGACACAACACTATGTATTTGTCACTGATTCAATGTATATAATAAAAACTGTAATATAGTATTCCAATAGATGTCCTTGGGTTGGCTCATCTGTTGAGCCTTTAATAGACTACTAAATTATTATATTACATTAGCTGCTCCTGGATGATTCTTTATAGACTTTGTTCATTTTATGACCAGGTGTCCATTATTCCATGTCCCTTGCAGTAAAATAGTTCCTTTATTATAGGCAATATTATATGGGACTCCCATGTCAGCAAATCCAGCATTCTCTAAGTCCAGAAGGTCCTGGCAGCAGTTTTATGGATTGGGAAAATAACCCATTTTCAGAATTGGTGTATAGTCCATTAAGTCTGAATCACTATCCTCTCTAAGGATGGAAAGAGACTCATGAAATTGATTTTCTACTAAGTAGCCAGCTGATCATTCCTAAGGAATTGTGTGCTACTGAGGGAAGAAAGGGTTACCTTCTCATTATTGGCAAGTAGGATATTTCACTAAGGACAGTACATGGATCAGCTTTAGTAATGAGGGACTTAAACCATTGGGTACATATATAACCTCCATCCCTGCCACCACTCTGTTCATGGGTTCATTGGGCAAGCACTGCAGTGGCTAAGGAGACAACCTGCCTTATTCAACTGTCAACTCATTCTTTCTATCTAAAATTTGAGTACTTTCTCTGGTGCGGGGGCCCTCTGATGGGAATTAGAAAAGATACAAAAATTTACAACTATTTGCCACTTTCATTAGTCTTCCTAAATGCTTTGTAGTAGTTGCCAAGATGTACTTCTCATGTATCCTTTTGGGGACTGACACTCATTCTCCAGCTGCTGAACATTTCTATGGCCAGAAACTCTCAGCTCAATGACTTTCCATAAGTTTCAGTGAAAGTATGCAACCTTGCCCAACTTCACAGTGCCTCCTGGAGGCAGTATCCAGCGACTGGTTAAAGCAGAGCTATAAACTTTGCTGCAAGTTGGGAAATCTAGATAAACCCTTAGAACTAGCTAAGACCTTTGTTGAGACAGAGTCACTGAAAAGCTCAGTGGTGACTCAGTGGTGTAGGACATAATAGGAGATGCTGTTTCAGAACAGGGATCCAGGATGATAGAAACCCTAAGTAATAGAGGCCAGATTGCAGTGCTTAAGTGAGTGTGAAAGTTGAAGAATCAGCCAAAGTGACATGACCTTTTGAGAACGAAGGAGATGGTTAACAGATCACTATTTCCCTAGGCACAAATTAATGGGCTGCCAATAAAGAAACTGTTCAATCTAAACACGGAAAAAATTAAGGATAGAAAGCCAAGATGTTGAAGGCAGCTGCCCCTATGAAAATCAGTCTCTTGTGAACAAACTGGTGGTTACCAGAGGGGAGTTGAGTAGGAGGATTGGTGAAATAGATAAAGGGGATTATGAAGTACAAATTTCCAAGTACAGGGATGAAAAAGATAGCATAGGGAATACAGTCCATAAGATTGTAATAATGCCATTTGTTGACAGATGGTGACTACACTTATCATAGTGAGCACTAAGTAATGTACAGAATTGTTGAATTATTATGTTGTATACCTGAAACTAATATAACACTGCATGTTAATTATACTTCAATAAAAAAATTCCATCAAAATAAAAAATTAAACGTCTAAAATTAGAAAAAGGATTAAATAAATTTTGCACCACTAAAAAACAAAAACAACAAAAACAAAAAACAAAACAACAATAAAAAATCCAGTCTCTTGCCTACTTTTTTAACTCGAGCCAGTCCTTGAAACTCATGGACACAGTAAAGACTGAGTCTCTAAGAGGAAGGTCTCTGCAGCACCATGGCAAGTGAATAGAGTATTTATTTTCCCATTCTTTCCTCCAGAGACGTACAGCCACTTACTCAGATACAGTAGAAAAACTGAATACCCAACATTTTAAAGATAACTGAACACAGGGTCACACTATAGGATCATATTGATTCACTATATATTGAGGGCCTTATGTTAATTAAACCAGAGAAGCAAGAAGTGATAAGTACAATAATGGCTTTGGTAAGACACATGAACTTCCAAGAGTAACAGAAAAAAAATTACACTAATTCTAGGGTCCCCTATATCATTACAGTTTTTAGGTGTTTGGTGGTCTGAGGCATACTGATACAATCCCACCAAAGTAAAGAATAAATTATTGACATTCATGCATTCTACCCTTAAGAAAGAAGCTTCTGCAGATTCTAGATGAAGCATATTATATATAATTTAACAGCTAAATGTGAAGCCTTTTTGGATTTCCTTCAAGCTTTGGCTTTTCCAATATATCCAAATATTCCAATGAAAGCCATTTAGTGACTATTTCCAATACTTCAATTGCAGCCTTCTGGGCTTATACTTCTCCATCTCTTCCCATATCCATGTGGGTTCTAATTGCTATATTAAACCCTAAATTACTATTAATACATAAATTGTCATGATATGATGTGGCACAAAAGATAATGAAATCTAAGTCATATCTAAAATTCCAATACAGCTAAAGTAGAACTTAGATGTGTATAGTAGAAAAGAATACTTTATTATAGGAGAAAATCTTCATGACTTTGGAGTAGTTGAAGATTTCTTAAAGAGGGCACTAAAAACAGTAACCATAAGGTAAAACATTTAATTAGACTTCATAAAAATTACCAAAAGATAACTCCACAAATTAGGAGACGATACTTTCAATACCTGCATTCCACAATAGATTTACCTCCACCCATATTTTTGAAAATTCATAAAATTAATTGTAAAAATTCAGACAACCCAAACCAAAAAAAAGGAAAATGACTTAGGCAATTCTCAAAAGAGGGTATTTCAAATCACACATAGGCTTACAAAAATGTAAATTATAACCAAAATGTCATGCCACTGCAAACCCACTAAAAGGAAAATTTTTTTCTAAACAAACAAAACCTAGTGTTGTTGAGATGTAGAACAAGTGGAACTCTCACAGACTGTTGGTGGGGGTATGAGTTGATAAAACCATTTTGGAAAATTGTTTGGCATTATCTACTAAAGCTGAACATACCTATACTCTTAGACCATGGAATTCAACTCTTTGCTTTTCACCTGATATGATACACAGGATAGGATAATTAAATGAGCCTCTAAATATCAGAGATCTTACCCAGTATCAGAAGTTACCAATAATTCAAAGATTAGAGGTAACTGCAAGATGCAAGCAAAACTTGAACTACAAAACATCTTAAACATAATGAGTCATTTATTGGTGACTAACTCTAAGGGATTGGGATGTGCCAAGAAAAAAAGGGGTGAACCAGAGATCAGTTTTAGAAGTATTTATGGGATCTGACAAAAAGCAACATATCTAGTCCTTTGCAAAATTGGAGTAAATGGTATTGGATTAATTTATTATATAATTTATTATTAGAGAGAAGGAATGATCATATCAAAAGGGGTCAATATAACCTACTTACACATTTATAATTTTAAAAATATTATTTCAAAAGCCTTTCAAATATATTGTATAAGTTTAGGATTATGGAACTATTGTGAAAAAAATCAGAAGAAATTTGAACTTTGGCAGAGCCATATAACATGTTTCTATTGCTTTTATTTGGGATTACATATGGAGATCAGGGTGTATCATAATCTTTTTAACTCATAAAGTCTCTAAGATTTGAAATCTTAAAGTTGCTGGATAACATAAAACTTTTTGATAAGTGAAGATACTAATGAAATAAATGATAAGATCTCATGATTAAGTTAAAATAAGCAGAATAATGGAAGCCAAAATAGGTAAGTTCAAAGAAAAAATTACAACAGCACAAAATCCAAATTGTGTGTAACTATCTATAGACAAAAGGAAGACATTAGTAGTCAATTTTAATTGTCACTGCTGTTTGGTTTTGTTTGCCATCTTTCTCTAGCCTTCAGGCAAAAGTCTATGCTAGCACAACCAAAATATTTCACAAGTTCTTATGCATTTTAATGACAGCAGTAGAAACAAACCAAAATACAATGTCCTGAATCAATACAAAACAATACGTTTTAAAAGAACAAGGTTTGTGTTATTGAGGGCAGCTTCCTGATTCCCTGTATTACCATCACTCAAGGGCTCAGTTCCAGCAGCACAGAGCATGAACAACCAACGTAGCCATTTCTCATCTTTCAAACTCCTGAACAGATAACCCCTACTAACATGAGAAAACAATCTTTGTAAAATGGAGATAAGATGGTTGTTAAGAAGGGAGAAGGGGAGTGATTGTCGGATTTGTTTGTTTGGGGTAGTTTGTTGTTTCCCTTCCTCTGTACTAGGAAGAAGAAAATAATGAATAAGAAATAAATTTATAAAAATTTAAAAATGTATGTTTTTAGAAAATTAGGTACAATCACACAATACATTCACATGATAATCTTTTATTTCAAAAGGTGAAGATACAGAAAAATAGGATCAAAATCTGTGTAGACAGGGAAATAATAAATTATCAATGTGTTTATTTGCCTAAATCTGATACAGTGGATAAGAGGCAAAACACTGAAGTTGAGCAAAGTTATCTTAGAATAAAGATCAGGAAGCCTTTATTCATAGTGGGTAATGAACTTAAAGAACTATTTGTTCCAAGAAGTGGCAGTGGCAGGAAATTAAACTGGATTCAAAATTATTTTCATCACATTGATGAATGATAGAACTATAAAAAGTTACTAAGAAAAACTGGGGCATGATTCAACTTTCAGTTTAAGTGAGGAAAACTAATCCATACCATCTAATGACAGGTAACTTGTAGTAATTGTCCACAACAGAATAATTGCTTAGAACCAAGGTGTCTAATAGAAAGTCACCAGCCACATATGGCTGTTTAAATTTAAATTTAAATCAATTAAAATAAAATATTCAGTGCTTTACTACAATATACACATTTCAAGTTCTTAATAGCTTCATGATGCTAGTGGATGCAGTATTGGACAGCACAGTTTATAGACCATTTCCATTACCAGAGGAAGTTCTACTTTGCAGTACTAGTAAAATGACCAGGAAAATTACCTGAACTCTTCTGTGTTTTAATACCACTCATGATAGAATATCGTATTTTATATCTCACTAAAGAGAAATTGTGGGGTTAAATATGATGTTCCAAACTCAATTTTATAGGAAAATAAGCTCTGTGAAATGTGAAAAGAAGTTCCATGAAAAATAAAAGTTTTATATCTCGGAAAAATACTTCATGTAGTGGCCCACATTAGAGATTCACAGAATATTGTACATTAGCATATTTGAAATGACACTGAAAAATTCTATAGTAAATATGCATGATCAACTTTGCTTACACAAATGTTCAAAAAGAGAATATTTATTTTTTTTTCTTAGACTTGCCCAAGAAAGTCTAGTGATAGACTTGTGATAATAATGTTCAAGAAAATGCAGAAAAATCCTATGGTATGATTCTTATACCTATAAGATCTCTTACACATAAATTTATTCATACAACCTGTAAGGTGTTTCTGTTTTAAAGTATCATCTAATAAAAGAATGAATAAGCTATACAACTATAAGCTTATCATAAAAACAGTATCTTACTTCATTTTAGTTTTCACAATTATGCAGTATATAGATGGTGGGTCTTAAAGATTCAATATTCAGTAATTTGCTCAAGAATAAATAATGACAACACGCTATAGAAGTTTTTATAGCAAAGTTGGTTTCAGTCCAAACCTTGTACCTATTATCTAAAAATAAATTAATAGCCCTTCTTCCCCCCCAAAAAAATTATGCCATAGACCAACATGAAAAGCAGATAAATGTGCAATTTCTCAAATTGAATCTCTGATGAATGACTGAGAGCTCACCAATGATGTGAATATATCCAACTCCACTGTGGCCCCTAAAGAGACTGATATCATTGTGCTAGATTCTGCCATAGGCTTAACCACTCTGTTTCCTGATATAAATATAATAAAACATGATCTTTTACTAAAGAGATCTTAAATCTGGAGAGAAGAAAACAGAAACAAAATTTAAGTGTAATTAGTGACATGTTGGTGTGTGGGAGGGGAGCTTAAGTTTACCTTGAGGAGTCAGATATGACTTTACTGATGAGGTTTTTTGTTTTTTAAGATTTCATTTGAGTGAGAGAAAGAGAAAGATATATAGAGAGAGCATAAGGAGGGAGAGGAACAGAGGGAGAGAGAGAAGCAGGCTCCTAGCTGAGCAGGGAGCCCGAAGTGGGACTCCATCCTAGGACTCTGGGATCATGACCTGAGCCGAAGGCAGACACTTAATCAAATGAGCAACCCAGGCACCCCACCGAGTTATATTTCTGACACACAAATAAAATTGTGTCATTTCTGTGTTTTAATTGCCTAAGTGGCCCCTAAGCTCATTATGACAAACTAGATATTCATGACATATTCTAGAGGACTATCTCAACTAGGCACTCGGCACTCACATTTTATCAAAATAGTTCTGTTCTAAACTTGCTAGCTTTCTCATACCACTTTGCTTTTGCAGATGCCTTTCTCCATGACTGTAAGCTCTCCAACACTCCTCTGATAAGAAATCCAACAAATGTTTTTCAGGTCTCGGTCAAAACTCATCAGGGGTGCCCGAGTGGCTCAATCAGTTAAGCATCTGATTTCCACTCAGGTCATGATCTCGGGGTCCTGCGAGCAAGCCCCTGGGATCGAGTCCTCTCTCAAATAAATAAATAAATAAATAAAAGCTTAAAAAAAAGAAATATAACTAAGTATAGATATTAAAACGATTAGAGAGCAAGAAGCAGGGCAGCCAGTTAAGAGACAATTCCAACAATTCCAGTGAGAAATTTTGGATAATGGATAATGGCAAGTGTCTAGACTGGGGCAAAGGCAGTGGTAATAGAAATTTGGGGAAAAAAACGATGCTTAATTTTATGAAGGTGCTTGCAGAAAATTCTTATGAAGATATCCAGTAGAAAGTCTGATTCAGAAGTCTGGAGTTTGAAAGAAAAGTTAACTCTAAAGTCTGAAATCAGTAACACTAATTTTGTAATGGCTGGTCAAGGGAGGTATCTTTGACCTCTTATGTCTCTCACTGAAGACTCCATTATTCTATCATTATCAAGACCATCAGTGGTCTTTGAGGATTCCATTTGATGTTATACAAATATTAGTACCAACCTTTTTGTTAGAGTCATGGTTGAATAAATATGAGTACAGCATTCTAAATATGTCTTCTTTCCTGGTATAGTATCATGGCTTTATCATCCTGGTAAGTGATGATTATGTAGAGCTATCCAACCTAATGCTATTTTTCAAATCTTTACTGTTGCTTACATGTCTAAGCAGATAATTGGTAATTAACTTATTATTTATTTAAACATTTTAAAAATTATTATATTTTCAATGTTGCTGCTAAAGTCACTAAATCACATAAAGACAACTCTTTATTAACCAATTATGTCCACATCTAGTAGAAGAAAGAGTCATACTATTTTATTTCACTTTTCAAATTATACTCAATTATATTTTTTAACCAAGTTTGGCATAAAAGGCAGAATGTAAACATGTGGAAATTAATTCATTTGAATAAGAACAAAATTTCTTCTAAGATTGTGATATATATAATGTTTTGAACACAGCAAAAACTCTAAGGATCAAGACATGCTGGGTATAAAATCAAAACTACCATGAAATATCACCTCACATCTGTTAGGATGGCTATTATTAAAGGCATAAAAGATGACAAGTGTTGGTGAGGATGTGAAGAAATTGGAACCCTTGTGCACTGTGGATGGAAATGTAAGATGGTGCAGCTGCTATGAAAAACAGTATGGATGTTCCTCAGAAAATTAAAAATAGAACTACTGTGGGGCACCTGGGTGGCTCAGTCCATTAAGCATCTGACTTCGCCTCAGGTCATGAACTCAGGCAACACTCAGCAGGAGTCCGCTGGAGATTCTCTCTCTCTCTTTCTGTCCCTCCCCTGCTCACACTCTCTGTCTCTCTCTTTCTCTCTACAATAAATAAATCTTTAAAAAAAAATAGAACTACCATCTGGTCCAGCAGTCCCACTTCTGTATACATATTCAAAAGAATTGAAATCAGGATCATGAAGAGCTATCTGCATTCCCATGTTCACAGCAGCTTTATTTACAATATCTAAAATATGAATGGGTAAAAAAACTGTGGTATATATGCACCTATATACAATGGAAAATTATTCAACCTTAAAAAAGAAATTTTTCCATTTGTGACACTGTGGATGAATCCAGACATTATGTTAAGTGAAATAAACCAGACACTGAAAGACAAATATTACATAATCTCACTTATAAGTGGAATCTAAATAGTCATAGAAGTGGAGAGTAGAATGATGGTTGCCAGTGGTGGGGGTTGCAGGGAATGGGGAGATGGTCAAGCAGAGGGTTTCAGTTACAGAAGTTGAACAAGTTCTGGAGATTTAATGTACATTATGGTGAATACAGTTAACAATGCTTTATTGTGTTTTTGAAATTTGCTGAGAAGGTTGATCTCAAGTGTTCTCACCACAAACAAGGAAAGGAAAAGAAAGGGTAAACTATGAGAAGTGATGAATACATTAATTAGCTTGATTTTGATGATCATTTCACTATATGTGCATATATCAAATCACCAAGTTGTATACCTTAAATATATACAATTCCTATTTGTCAATTATACCATAAAAAAGCTGAAAAATGTCATATGATCAGTCAAGATTGTAACGTTTAAATTTTGAGGACTCTGAAAAGTTACATTTGATGCAAATCAATGAAGTGTATCAATGTCCAATGACAGTGTTCTTCATCAAAAAGTCATTTATTCATGCAGCACTTTTTGTGATACAGTGTTGGAAAAACACCTATATATCCAAATATAGGTATGTGGCTCCAAACGGTTTCATGATTTAAAAACTCAAAATATAATTGCAACTAATAAAGATATTGAAGAGAGTCTTATAGAACAAGTGAAGACAGCACCAGAGGAGATTTTAAAATGTTTTAAACAGTGATAGCATTATTAGAGTCAGCACAGAAACTCAGAATTATTAAATTATTAAAGAACATAATACTTACTTGGACATATTCCATCATGTTTACTGTAGCTTTTTTTAAATATAATTGATTAGAAATAAAATTGATAGCATACACAAAACTATTAGCTAATACTGTTGAATAGGCCGCTTTTGTCAGACTTGCTTATGGACAGACAAGAGATAGATGAACTTAGCACATAATATATTATTTCTAAAATTCCTAGAAATAGTTTATTTTAGGAGGATTAAGAATACCCTCTTTAAAATTTACAAATTTGCATATCCAGACCTTTAAAACTGATAATGAAACATTAAACTTGGTCCCCTGTAAATGAGTAATTAATTCTACACTTTAGTTCATTGAGATCTAACTTAGATAATTTTTGTTTTAGTGATGAAAAATATTCCTGTTACTTTGTTCATACAGCTGTACATTATAGAAAAAGACAATTTCAATTTCTATATAAATTAATCTTTGAAACAATTTCCTTTGAAACAAATGAGGCTGTGAAATAGCAGAGAAAAACAACTAAAAGACGAACAAGTAAATAAAGCCTAAACCTAGCAGGAGAAGAGAAATAATAAAGATCAGAGCAGAAATCAATGAAATAGAAACCAAAAGAACAGTAGAAGAGATCAACGAAACTAGGAGCTGGTTCTTTGAAAGAATTAGTAAGACTGATAAACCCCTGGCCAGACTTATCAAAAAGAAAAGAGAAAGGACCCAAATCAACAAAATCATGAATGAGAGAGGAGAGATCACAACCAACACCAAAGAAATACAAACAATTATAAGAACATATTATGAGCAACTCTATGCCAGCAAATTAGATAACCTGGAAGAAATGGGTGCATTCCTAGAGATGTATCAACTACCAAAACTGAACCAGGAAGAAATAGAAAACCTGAACAGACCCATAACCACTAAGGAAATTGAAGCAATAATCAAAAATCTCCCAACAAATAAGAGCCCAAGGCCAGACAGCTTCCCAGGGGAATTCTACCAAACATTTAAAGAAGAATTAATACCTATTCTTCTGAAACTGTTCCAAAAAATAGAAATAGAAGGAAAATTTCCAAACTCATTTATGAGGCCACCATTACCTTAGTCCCAAAACCAGACAAAGACCCCATCAAAAAGGAGAACTACAGACCAATATCCCTGATGAACATGGATGCAAAAATTCTCACCAAAATACTAGCTAATAGGATCCAACAGTACCTTAAAAGGATTATTCACCACGACCAAGTGGGATTTATTCCTGGGCTGCAAGGTTGGTTCAACATCCACAAATCAATGTGATACAATACATTAATAAAGGAAAGAACAAGAACCATATGATCCTCTCAAGAGATGCAGAAAAAGCATTTGACAAAGTGCAGCATCCTTTCTTGATTAAAACTCTTCACAGTGTAGGGATAGAGGTACATACCTCAATACCATAAAAGCCATCTATGAAAAACCCACACCGAATATTATACTCAATGGGGAAAAACTGAGAACTTTTCCCCTAAGGTCAGGAACACAGCAGGGATGTCCACTATCACCACTGCTATTCAACAGAGTACTAGAAGTCCTAGCCTCAGCAATCAGACAACAAAAAGAAATAAAAGGCATCTGAATCGGCAAAGAAGTGAAACTTTCACTTTTTGCAGATGATATGATACTTTATGTGAAAAACCCCAAAGATTCCAACCCAAAACTGTTAGAACTCATACAGGAATTCAGTAAAGTAGCAGGATATAAAATCCATGCACAGAAATCAGTGGCATTCCCACCCACCAACAACAAGACAGAAGAAAGAGAAATTACAGAGTCAACGCCATTTACAATTGTACCCAAAACCATAAGATACCTAGGAATAAATCTAACCAAAGAAGCAAAAGATCTGTATCAGAAAATTATAGAATACTCATGAAAGAAATTAAGGAAGACACAAAGAAATGGAAAAACATTCCATGCTCATGGATTGGAAGAACAAATATTGTGAAAATGTCTATGCTACCTAGAGCAATCTACACATTTAATTCAATCTCTATCAAAATACCATCCACTTTTTTCAAAGAAATGGAAAAAACAATCCTAATATTTGTATGGAAACAGAAAAGACCCCAAAAAGCCAGAGGAATGTTGAAAAAGAAAAGCAAAGCTAGTGGCATCACAATTCTGGACTTCAAGCTCTGATACAAAGCTGTCATCATCAAGACATTATGGTACTGGCACAAAAACAGACACATAGATCAATGGAACACAATAGAGAGCCCAGAAATGGACCCTCAACTCTATGGTCAATTCATCTTCGACAAAGCAGGAAAGAATGTCCAGTGGAAAAAAGACAGTCTCTTCAACAAATGGTGTTGGGAAAATTGGACAGCCTCATGCAGAAGAATGCAACTGGACCATTTCCTTACACCACACACAAAAATAGACTCAAAATGGATGAAAGACCTAAATGTGAAACAGGAATCCATCAAAATCTTGAGAACACAGGCAGCAACCTCTTTGACTTCAGCCACAGCAACTTCTTCCTAGAAACATCGCCAAAAGCAAGAGAAGCAAGGGCAAAAATGAAGTATTGGGACTTCACCAAGATAAAAAGCTTTTGCAGAGCAAAGGAAACAGTCAACAAAATCAAAAGACAACAGACAGAATGGGAGAAGATATTTACAAATGACATATCAGATGAAGGGCTAGTATCCAAAATCTATTAAGAACTTAGCAAACTCAACACCCAAAGAACAACTAATCCAATCAAGAAATGGGCTGAAGACATGAACAGACATTTCTGCAAAGAAGATCCAAATGGCCGACAGGCACATGAAAAGGTGCTCAACATCAGTCAGCATCAGGGAAATCCAAATCAAAACCTCAATGAGATACCACCTCACACCCGTCAGAATGGCTAAAATTAACAAGTCAGGAAATGACAGATGCTGGCAAGGATGCGGAGAAAGGTGAACCCTCCTGCACTGTTGGTGGCAATGCAAGTTGGTGCAGTCACTCTGGAAAACAGTATGGAGGTTCCTCAAAAAGTTGAAAATAGAGCTACCGTATGACCCAGCAATTGCACTACTGGGTATTTATCCCAAAGATACAAATGTAGGGATCTGAAGAGGCACATGCACCCCAGTGTTTATAGCAGCAATGTCTACAATAGCCAAACTATGGAAAGATCCTAGATGTCCATCAACAGATGAATGGATAAAGAAGATCTGGTATATATATACACAAACACACACATTTTGTGTGTATACACACATACACATACAATGGAATATTATGCAGCTATCAAAAAATGAAATCTTGCCATTTGCAATGACGTGGATGAAACTAGAGGGTATTATGCTAAGTGAAATAAGTCAATCAGAGAAAAACAAGTATCATATGATATCACTGACATGAGGAATTTGAGAAACAAGACAGGATCATAGGGGAAGGGAGGGAAAAATGAAACAAGACGAAACCAGAGAGGGACATAAACCATAAGAGACTCTTAATCTCAGGAAATAAACTGAGGGTTGCTTGAGTGGATGAGGGGTGGGAGGGATGGGGTGGCTGGGTGATGGACATTGGGGAGGGTGTGTGCTATGGTGAGTGCTGTGAATTGTGTAAGACTGATGAATCACAGAACTGTACCCCTAAAACAAATAATATATTATATGTTAATAAAAAAACCCACATATATCCATATGCATAAAGATAACCTTCCCTTCAAAAAAAAAAAAAAGAACAAGCAAAATAAGCACATGATTTTCCCTTTGCTCTTCAGTTAAAGGCTATGTTTAAAATGCCATGATTTTAGTCAATACCACACTTTACAGCTAAACCGTTAGGGCAGTTCCATTCAATTCAGAAACAAAGGAAAAATATATTTGGTATGACTTCAATTTCTAAATATCATTCTGGTTTATATCACTAATGTAAATGTAAATTGTAAAAAAATACAAATGACAGCTAAACATAGGAATATATGTTAAATATAATCTATCTCTGAGTATAAAGGGCAATTAAAAAGTAATAAGATACACTTTAAATGATCAATTATCAAATATTTTAATAGTGAGAATACTACTTAATGTTGGTTTGGGTACAATGAACAGGTCCTCTTAGGTACTGTAGGTTGGAATTAAATTAGTACATCTAGTCTGAAGTCACTTTGGCAGTTAAAGTCAAGACACTTTAAAAGAGGCTGTTCCTTGGTGACCAAGGAATTTCATCTCTAAGAATCTATAGTTATAAAATAGTAAAAACTGGGCTATAGAATTATGCAAAAAATGTTTACAGAAATAGTTTTAGTAAGAGACAAAATTTGAAATAGTAAGTGTTTGACTATAGGTAAATAGATAAATATATAGTATGTCTATATAAAGAATCCTATGAAGCTATCTAAAATTCTATTTTATAAGAATATTTAGTGATAGAAAAAAATGTCCACAACATAGTGAAGTAAATAAAGAAGAAGATAAAATTGTATAAATTGTAGAATCCAATTTGGTAAAAATAAAGAAAATATATATACATACACACACAAGCACAGAAAGTCTAAAAGAACAGATGAGATAAATGATAGATGGATGTATGATAGGTAGATAGATAAATAGATAGGAAGAAAGAAGCTAGACAGAAAGTGATTATACGTTGGGAGAATTATGGGTAAATTTTTTTTTTAACTCCTAGAATGAATATGCATTAGTTTTATTATTTTTTTTTAGAACATGTTGTAAACTTCTAGGACATACATTTTATTACATAATTTACCACATTTTAATTGCTTAAAAGAGTAACGGCTTTAACTCTAAAGTTTAATATATATTGTGGGGAAATCTGGCCCTGTCTCCATTTTGTCCTCTCATTCCTGGATGTACCTTTAGACCATGATCTATATGGAAATTAGCAGGGTATAACTATTAAATAATGACACTGCTCTTGTATGCACTGATTCAAAAATAAAATGTAAGTTAATAAATTCTTCATAAAAATGACACTATTTCACAGAAGGACACTACTGGAGATTGCCAGTTGATTAAACCTTCAGCAAGATACATTTATTTTCCAGGTCTATACTTACTGATTCTGTAGTAGTAACTGCAGCACAGAATTACTGCTTGTATTTACCTCAGCACAAGAAGACCTGATGTTTTTTCACCAGAACATTATGTTTCCTAATTTACTTTTCAATTTCTTGGACATATCAAGAAAAATAAAATGAGTTAAAAAAACAAAACAAAAACAAACTGGCCCGATACTCCAATTGAGATCATCTGAAAATACAATAAAAATGTAAAAAGAATCTCTCCATGAAAACAAAAACAATTTTAATGTAACAAATTGAAATTTAAAGTGTATTTTGCTGACATAAAGCTTCATTTTAAGTATTTTTATTTCTGTATTAGATTAATAGCTAATATTTGGGTACATTTACCTCCTTTTCATGTTACTGATTTTCTATAATGGAGTTTATAAGGGAAAAGTATATCTAGCTGGAATAAATATGAACAGTAAGCTCTATTACATTCTTTTTGGTTTGCAAAAAATATTTTGCTAAGATACATTTTGAATCACAGTGACAAAACTCTGCTTCCAGGGATATGAAGATTATTCAGTAGTGAAAAAATTATTTTCAAGTGACATGATAATAGACTTCTAACACTTCAGTATCCTAGAATACAGTAGCAAGGTGACAAGTAGTATTAGCATTTTCTGCTCTTTCTAGATACAGTCACAAAATAATTTGGGAGTATCTTTCAGCTTTTCTTTCTTAAAATTAGTACAAAGATAAACTCAAGATGTGTTTTAAGTGTCATCAGTAGAGTTTAAGGAAATCTAAACAACCTATCATTTTAAAAGGTGTTTTAGCCTAATTTTATCTTTCATTTACAAAATTTGAAACATGTTAGAGGTAGTTTGAGATATTTAAATTAACCCTCTAACCAGTTTAGATAAATTTATTTTTTTTCAGTTTAGATAAATTTAGATTAAAATATTTTTTTAGATCTTTACAGTTCCAATTAGATTTTATAGATTTTATCCTTTGTATTCATTACATAGGCTAGGCTAAAAAAAACAATGGGACCCAGATATATAAAAGATCAGCACGATGGGAGGTTACTTCTTGCTCCATGGAATTTCCAAGTTTACAGGGTATGGGGAATGTCTTCTCTCCCAAATCACTTGAAAATCCAAACTGAGGGCGACTTCTCTAACTTCAATATGGAGTGTGCAAGTTGCCTTGGAGATCATACTCCCAGTCAGTCAGAATGGGAAATGAGCATGGAGGCATACTTTTAAGAGACTGGGGGGGGGGAGTGAGGGTGGGGGGAGGGGAGGGGTATTCACAGAACTGAATATAGATGCAAGTACAGGAGAAGCTGGAAAATGTAGTTTAGGAGAAAGAAGAACATGTTTTCTTGGACGCCTGCTAATAGCCACCACCCAAGTTGGTCCCTCCACCCGTGTGCATATTTACTCCTGCCCAAGTGAGACAACCTAATTACCCACTCGTTAGGGAAGTATGCTCAAACTCTATTAGGTTTGAATTTGGTTCCTTATACTCTAATGACCTATGAATTGAGAGAGAAGTTATGAGTCCCTCCACACTCAACATTAGGGCAAAAGTAGGATTGTTGTATGAAAACTCCTGTTTAAGAAAGGAAAAAATGAGAAACACATCACGGTTCCTAGTTTATGGTAGGATAGAATCTGGCAAGGTAGTCACCGTGGAAAGCCCCTTCCCAGGAACCTAGAGAAAGTTTTTAATTATATCCAGTCTGCTCTCTGGGTGGATATTCCCTTCTTCTTCAGTGTATCCTGTGGCCCTTGTCTCTGCCCTCTGAGAAGTCCCTCCTTGTTTTCTTCAGTGTTTACATTGGAAGTGGGTGGGATGAAGTATATCCTACTTGGAAATTTCACAGTTTGGACAACTATTTCCCTGCTTGTGAAATTCCTGGCATTGACTGGATGTGATGATGACACTCTACTTTGCCCCATCACAGGGAGATGAGGACGTCTTCTTAAGTTTTTAGTCTAACACCACACTTATAGAAAAGTTGAAAGAATAATGATCAAATCCCCATACCCATATTACTGAAATTCCCAAACTGTTAATAATTTTATGGGCTTGTGGTTTCTAAGATAATATAATTCCATTAAAAATGTATATGCTTCTGATAAAGTTCCACGTTCCAGTCATTTCCATGTTCCAGTAAATGCTGCCAAAGTTTTTTCCTAGCCATAATTTTTAAGTCAGCTCTATTAAGTCGGCTTTATTTCTTTGTTCTTCCTCTTTCTCCATCTCTCTCTCTCTGCCTCTGTCTCTCTCACCAATACTGCTTTAAGGTCATCTGAAACAGTAGGGGTGCAGGAGAAGACAGCCCCCCTCAAGCTGATTTTCGCAGGAGCTGAAGCTCTTTGATTATGACAGTGTCTTAATGTGCTGCTGGTCCTCAGAGTTTTTTCAGTCTTATCTAATTGTTCAGGGTTCAGAGAAGTTGCATTTTCAAACCCTACGATGCTTTTAATCTAGCTTTCTCTACTTCCTTCAATCTCTGTTGAAAACCAGCTAATTCAGGCGCCTGGGTGGCTCAGTCGGTTAAGCGACTGCCTTCGGCTCAGGTCATGATCCTGGAGTCCCGGGATCGAGTCCCACATCGGGCTCCCTGCTCGGCGGGGAGTCTGCTTCTCCCTCTGACCCTCTTCCCTCTCGTGCTTTCTATCTCTCATTCTCTCTCTCTCTCAAATAAATAAATAAAATCTTTAAAAAAAAAAAAAAGAAAAGAAAACCAGCTAATTCTTGCTTGAGCTCAGCTCTTTCTCATAATACATGGCTCAGTGAGCAAATAACAGTCACACATTTATAAACGTTCTAGCTTTTCCTCATCACTCACCCTAGAGCTACGGGTCCAGCAGGCATTTGTTCTACCTTCCAAATGATTACAAGTGAAAGTTTTCAAGATGTTTGGCCACCACATAGCCCCCGATTCCACTTTGTCACTTGCTGTACCCATTTTTTCTCACCACCTACCACATGACCTCCATTTGTTTTTTGTTGTTAGAGCAAAATTTTACATTAGAACACAATTTTAATTTTTTTACAGCAGCACTCCATTTCGATATTATCATTTTTCTACCAGTTAGAGTGAGCTGGGCTATAGAAAAGGGAGCTAAACATGTAATAATTTAAAATAGTATCATTCTCATGCAAACTGTCTTGGGACATGCCTAGGCAATGACCAATCCTGGGGGTAGGGGCACTCTAGGAGTTTTTATTTAGGGCAGAAGAAAGGGGAAGCAGTATAAAGCAGTGTTCATGGGTGATTTTTATAAGATGGACCCAGAAATGTGCATATCACTTTCTTCACATTTTACCAGAGTATACTTGGTTACATTCACAGCAATCTGCAAGGGAAATAAAAAAAAGAGCCTTAGTTTTACCCCCAGAAAAAAAAGGTGAGCAGGTAGTAGTCTTCACCTCACTTTTGAATTTCTCAAAAGTGGTTGCATAACTCATGAGGAATCAAATATGTGTAAAAATATAAAAGTATTAAGGGTAAAGAAAAGTAAAAGCAAAATATGTTTAACAGAGAGATAAACAGTAACCACTGAATTTATAGTCATTCATAATTTACATTTTATAATTTGAAAGGAAAGACTTCTTCCTTCAGTTTTTTGAATGAATATATATATTCCCCTGGTCACTGTCTCTTTGCTTATACATGTTTTGATATCGGTGATGATGAAATTATTATTATGCTGTGAAGTTTTATATTTTGTTTCAAGAGTAATGTGCATCTGTCAAAAAAAAAAAGGGCAGAAAGGAAAATTTCAAGTTTCAATAAAGCTCTAATTTCTGATCATTCTGTGGCTTAGATACAATTATACCAGTCACAAGGCAAATATTACCTTCCTTTTTTAAGAAAACCAGTATCTTTTAACAGTAGGAAGGATTTTATGTGTCTACATAATTCATTTCTGTTAGGGTTGTCATGTTTGTTTTCCTGATATAATTCAGGAGTTTGTTGTGGCAAGGGAGGAGAACACTGGAATGCAAAATAAATGCTAAATAGTACATATTTAATATTGACTCGAGTATATTGCATTACTCCTCTTTCTAGTTTATACATCTGAAACAAGGGATTTTAATATATCTGAATGTGGTCAAGGACAATAAACTATACTAGTGTGGCAATGGTATTCCATATGTATATAAAAATTAAAGATAATGATTATATTTATTAAGCAATGATTAACAGAGCTTATTCAATCTTCATGAAACATATGGTAGATCCTGTCATTGTGCCTGTTTTACAGATGAGAAAATCGAGGCTCAATACTCTCAGTACTTACCCAAGATCCAAAAACAAAAAATAGAATAATAAAGCTACCTACAGTGATAGAATATAAACATCTATCTATCCGATCCTAAAATTCAGTCAAAACTGCCAGTATAGTATATTGCCCTATAATAGCAAATACATAGCATTTAATCAGCGTCAACATAATTCTAGCAGCTTAACAGTTATTAGCTCATTTAATCCACACAACTAAACAGGGTAGGTATATTACTACTATGGAAGAGGAAAATGAAGCATGGGAAGGTTAAAGAGATTGCTCATGTTTACACAGCCAGTAAAGAGGAGAGAGCTAGGATTCATCCCTTAGCTGTTTGACTCCAGGGTTTACATATTTAATTACTTCTCTATGCTGTGTCTTACATAATGCTCAATTCCCACAAAGAACAAATTTTATTAGAGGAACAAGTGACCCATTGGCACCCCGAGTAAAGTGCTTTCTTATAATACATGCTTATTAAACTGTTTATATCCTATTGCCTTTCAGTTAACTGTTGGTTATTGACTAAACACATAACATTGTCCATCTGAAAAAATACCTTTTGTTTATCTGTTGCTCTGCAAACTTCATATATATTCAGGCCCTGAAGTCTCTTTTGCTAGAAATAATTAAAATTCATAAATATGGCATTCCTCTCTACACACATTTTAGTGTGTATTTCAAACCAGGCAAGACACGATGAGATTATGTTATACACCCAGCATGACTTTAGTTATGAATGACAGTCATATCTCCTATCCTCAAACCTATGATACTTTTCTATTTCTCTCACTCAACCAACATTGCAGTGTTATAAATAATGTCAAATTTAATGACAGCATGAACATGTACCTTTGTTGAGAAGTTGAAATTAAGTTGTTTTTTTTGCAATGAAAGTGAAGTTTTATTGTTAAAAAGAAGAAACTTATGGAGAGTAATGTATTCTAAAAGGTATCTTTCAGCCCATCGCACCCTACCTAGTCAATCATCATGACTTTGATATCAAAACAAAACAAAATGAATAGAAGATTAAAATGATGACAATGAATGCATGCACTGTGGCTTGGATTTAAAATCTAAAACCAATTTTCCTTTACCTGGGAAATTTGTTCTTCCACTAGTTTCTGTTTTTAAAAGGTTATTTTACCATGTCTCCAAACCATATGTGCAAACGCAAGTATGACGATCAAACTGAACCCTGGCCATGAGGGTTGAGTGGATGGCCCTTGTGCAGGGCCACATGTGGGGAATCTGCTCCTTGGGGCTACTCCTCTAAAGGAGTAGTACTGCTACAGTGTGAGTCCTGAATTCTGTTGAATATCAACCTCCTACTTGTCCATCCTTAGATTTAGGTAAATTTCTTACCAGAATCCTTCTGAGAAGATAATGCAGGGACTCCTTGTTGAGGCAGTCAATACTGCCTCTGCTCAGCAGCACACTTTGTTCACTTTATGATCAGTCTTTCCTCAGCACTGTCATAGGTTTAGGACCCAGGAGAGAGTTAAAGATGTGACCTGAAGACAGCACATCTAGAGTTCCACTGAACTGGAAACATTATTCCTGAAAACAGAGAAAAGGAGTGTTCTCTGAAAAGAGAATTAAACTTTAGTATAACTGATAGAGGTAACTAAGCATCAATACACTCAGCAATAAGCTCTATCAAATGTCTTCCTCTAATTTTAAAACTCACAGCACCAGAATATAAATGTGTTCCCTAAAAGCAAGTAGTAAAGTATCCCATTTTCTTTCCCATTTATTTATACCCCAAATCTCTAGAAAAGTACCCAGGAATGAACATTATCTCCTCATTCTACAGTTAGGGAAACAGAGACATTGATGGATTAATTAAACAGATGACACCACTGGTTTAAAATTTTTTGCCCCTAAAGCCAGAGATGTTCCATAAAAATATAAAACTTTTTTTTTTTTTACCTTAGGTTAAGAGAAAATTAAACAAATGAGAAAATTAAACAAATGCGTCAATGTTGCTCCCCTAAGATGTGCATTACCAAACCGAGATGGGATAGGTGATTGTAAATGCATTACTCAGGTATTCCATTACTTATAATCTTTAATGAATGGCTTAACAGTCTCTCATTAATGGGTACTATCTAATCTTAAAGTAAGGTGTTCCCTAATGAGTGGATTTGGCAACATGAGTGGATAGAATTCATCCATACCAAAAGCCTCATCTTCAGTGAAAAGCAAAGGCCACTAACACATATAAAAATGTTTCCTAAACTTGACCTAGAGGCTGTATTTGGTTATATTCTATTCTTTTTACATTTTGTCACCTTATTCACCTTGGATACAAATCTAAGTAATATTTGTAAACAAATTAGAACTTCACGTGAATAGAATAAAACATTTAAATACATACTCTTTTGTTATCAGAGTACTTCCCTTAGGAAAAACCCTTCCTCTCAAAATTTAATTTGAATAGTAGGGTGAATGATTAACAATCAACTGTTAATGACCATTTATTTTGGAATTGCTTATCTAATCTAATGTCAAAGACTTACTTCAGAAAGTTCACTGTATTCTTTTGATTCATTTTTTACTGTATCATTAATTACAAATGAGTTCTGAATGAAGAAAGGTGTATATATTTCAGTTACCACATTTTCTTGATCCATATTCCCAGAGATAACATTTTCCAGTTTATTCCAAGCTTTCCATAATCATCTTTCTTAAGGTCAAGAAAAAGACACAATAATGAGAAAAGAGAACAAACAGCAGCTAACGGAAGGAGCAGTTCATAAAGGGCTGTAATGGCAATTCCACCCAAACAGCAAAGGAATGCAGCATTTTCACTGAGCGCTACCTGACAGATTCAATAATCAAGGGAAAGCCTTAATTGATGACACTTCATTAGCATAATGAGTTGACGCTGGGAAAAGAGAGTCCCTTATTAATTAATCAAGCAAAGCACGAACTGTTTCAGTCTCCTACACTCTGCCATTTTCCATTAATCAAGAAAATGTGTATTAAACTCATTTGAAATCCCGGCATGTGGATTATCATTCCAAGGAAGAGCAATGGCAGAATGGTTTGCCCAGTTGCACACATCTGCTCTGGACTCATGCATGCCTCCAATTCAGATTTGCAAGGCTGAAACCATGCACAGAGAACACAGAGTAAGTGGTTCTCCAAAACATGTAAATCAGCATCTCATTAGGAAAGTAAACAAAACCCCATCAGCCTCTAGGAAAAAAAAAAGGAAAGAAAAAGAAATTATTTTGCCATGCTTTTCCTATTGTCCAAAACTTCTGTTGCATGAAATATATATGTATTACACAAAATTAATATATATAATATATATATTATACACAAAATTTTTATAACCTGTTCAACATCCATAACTGATTCCAGATTCACTATTTCTGGCTCTTCATATTCTATTAGGCCACAAGAGAAATGATGATTGGTTGTGGGCTCTGGTACAAAGAAGTCATACACCCTAGGTCCCCAACTAACCACAGGCACAGGTGTTGAGAATCAATGCTAATGAGGTTAACAAGCCAAGATCAAAACTATGGAATCCCTATAGCAGAATGGATTTGAAGAGAGACTAAAACCAGGATTCTATTATTATAAGGTCACTTCCCTGTGTTGTATTTTATAATCTTCAGGTGAGAGGTGGCTGTCAACACATTAATAAGCTAAAGAGAGCATAGTTTTGAAAACAGATCACTGGAAAGGAAGTCTATAGACTTGGATTTTATATGTAGCTTTGACAACCACTAACTAGTTATGTGGCTTAGTTCAGTCCCTGGATGATAAGACTGTTAGTTTATTCCCAGATAGTAAGAAGTCTGAACTAGAGGAACTCTTAATTCTGGTTTTTATAGTCTAAGATCAAAGGCCATTAAGAAAAGAAAGTAATCAGATCAGGCAAGGTCTGATTTACTCAGGTAACCAGCCACGGAAATGTTAAGCAGTTTTATAATAATGGTTTAATCAAATTCTTTACTTGCTTTGAATCTATCTGTGTCAATATCTCCACATATTGTCATGTCAATTGTGCACTACCCAGACAGAGACTAGAGGTAACCAGGGTTCTCTACAGAGTTATGTGATGCCCAAGCTGCATGGTCACACGTGACAGCTGTGCAAACCCAGCCAGGTAAAACCAAAGTCAGTTTGTCTGTCCATCTGTGTCTGTATATTTCTTATTGATCTATACCTGTTCCAGTTCAAAATGGATGTGAAGACTTATACAGATCTTAGTGGTTCCAGGTAAGGAAAAAAAAAAAAACTGATCAAGCAGAGAAAAATTGTATCCACTGCCTATTTATCAGCATTATTTTTAAGTGCTTGATATTCAAAAAACAAATTTGTTTGACAGAAAAGTGATTCATCTAAATATTCAAGTGGGTGCATTAAGCCCAGTAACAAAATAAATCCACATCTGAAGCACTCGGGGCATTCTAGAACCTAAGTGCAGTGATATACAGATCACCAGAGAAGAGCCATTACTGCTCCAGGGGCTCTTTCAGGCAGCCAAATTGGTCCCAAGTGCTGAATATTAACTCTTTGAGCTCTGAGTGGAGATGGGCATTACCTCCTTTCAGGGCAATAACTTGTATCAATTTGGAAAGAGCTCAGCTTTGTGATGAGGAAGATTTTATAGTAATAAATTGTATTTGGTAACTCGAAAATGGCTGAAGCCATCACCTATAACACAGGATGATGACCGGGGACTGCATGTTCTCAGGAGCTATTTTTTCTTATAAATATTTCATTGATTTTCAGACCCACAAAGATTCCCTGTTGTCATAAGGTTGGTTTAATATATACAATAGACTTTGTTCTATGCATATAAAATGAAATCTCCTCTCAGGTATAGTAGAAATAAGAAAAATGCCTCCTGTACACAGGATCTAACTATTTTTGAATTCCAATTATTGACTTTCCAGGAAGACTTTCAGACCTTGTCACTATCTGCTGAGTATTTTTGCAATGTTCTGTTTTTGTGTAGAAGCATTATCAGTCAATAAAGAAACATAAAACTGATTTAAAAATGAGAAAACATATCATATGCCAAAAACAAAGTTAGCATAAACACAAGCAAAAATGAAAAAACAGTCAGAGAATTCTTTTTCTTAGATTCTGAGAAACGCTATCAGAAATACATGTTTATTTCAATAAATATTAGACAGCTGCATTTTGATAAAGAATGGCTCTCCCCTATTGTTGTGAAAATAATAAATTCTTATAAAAAGGTAATGATTGAGATCAATTAAAAGGATGAAACCCAGGGCGCCTGGGTGGCACCGTCAGTTGGGTGTCTGCTTTCAGCTCGGGTCATGATCTCAGGGTCCTGGGATCGAGCCCTATATCGGGCTCCCTGCTTGCAGGGAGCCTGCTTCTCCCTCTCCTACCTGCCTGTGCTCTCTCTCACTAGCTCTGTCTCTCAAATAAAGAAATAAATAAAATCTTAAAAAAAAAAGATGAAACCCATTACCTTGATAACCTGAGAATATAAAGTAAGGCTGAAAGAACTGCTTCACATAAAACAGAGCAAAATAACAGAGCCATTTAAAAGAAAATCCTACAAATAGAGATTTAAATCTTTTCAAATTTTAAAGTACATTTATTTTAAAATGTAGCTTGAATTTTAGAGAGGTGTAAGTTAGTTTAAGGGCTTGCCTACCAACCCACCTTTGAAATGATTTTACATCTGAAAAAGCCAATCATATTCAAATATCAAGTATGAACTTAGTTCTTGTTTTGGGACAATGCATTATCCTTTTCAGCCCATTTATAATACTATTTTGTGTATTGTAAGAGTAATGACCCAAGTAAATAAACAAACAGATAGATGAAACCACTCATAAAATACATGCAACATATAAGGCACACATCTGGAGGGAAATGAAATGAAAGTTATTCAAAAGTTCAAAGAATATTATTAGAGAAAGGCAACTTTAGAATAACCTTACAGTACCAGAAAAGTTACATTATAGTTAACTTCATATCTGCTGTTTTCCATAAGCCTTTAAGGGTAGGAAGCAGCAGAAGAGGATGAGGAACTGCTTTAAACAGTTAAGCAGCACATCAAAGAAAGATCTAGATGTCCACTGTCTTTGTGTATAATTTCCTCTATGTCCAACTCATAATTAAGCAGAGAATAATGCACTGACTACTGCTAGGAAAGGAAAAAAAAAGTCCATCCACAATTTCAAAGCCTTTGTTTATTCAGTCACAAAGCACACTCTGTAGTCAACAGGTCAGAAGCAGGTTAACCATTACCATTTATCATCATTTAATATTTCCTGAGGATCTCCCGGATCTATTGTACTCCACAAAATACTGTGTAGACATGAGAGCTCAGGCTCATAGTGAAGGAGTAACAGTCAAGTTACAAAATGAACAAGTGATGAAGGCAGAAACAAAATCTCTACCTTCTAATTGCCAGGTCACTGCCTCATGCTAATGCCTGTTTTGTTGCTTTGTTGGACCAACAAGTGTACCTGATCATCCTTCTTGGAAAACTGTAAGGAAAATTCATGCTATTCTAACAGGATGACTGAGGGAATGAAAATGAATAGGATTTCTGTTCTTGATGCTTTTTATATATGAAGTTGGGAGTCTAAGAAATTACTCTGCTTAACAATCAATACTAAGAACCACAGTCACTAGGCCCCTTAGTAGCTGCAAAAGAAATACAAAAATTCAATTTTGACCTATTTTAACAAATACATTTTTAAAGTATGTAGTGCAACATATTATTACAGCAGAATCTTACACGGTTATAACTAGTCTGGATATTTTATTACTGAAAAGTTTTGATTATGGCATGACTTGAAATTATTGATATAATTCATTGTATGAAGAAGCTTTCAAAGAATTTGTGTTTTATTTTTTATTTTTTTAAAGATTTTATTTATTTGAGAGAGATCATGAGCAGGGAGAGGGGTTCTGGGAGAAGCAGACTCCCCGCTGAGCAGGGAGACCTATGTGGGACTAGATCTCAGGACCCTGGGATCATGACTTCAACCAAAGGCAGATGCTTAACCGACTGAGCCACCCAGGCACCCAGGAATTTGTGTTTTAGAGAGCACTTATTCCAGGAAGTTTCTATGTCAAACCAAGAGCCAAAATTTAAGACAAAACATAGTTTTACAATGATTGTTTTACTAGTGTGAATCTTTCAAAGAGAAATTAAAATTAATTTTTAAAAAACTGGGACAACTGAGGACCTCAATAGTTTATATATATTATATATATGTTATATATATAATATGTGTGTGTGTGTGTGTAAATTTTCATCAACACAGAGGTGAGGAATAAATTAAAGCTTAGATGAAGAGTTAAGACACAGTACAAAACCTAGAAAACTTTGCTAGCCATGATGTAATTATCTCCAGACAAACCTAAAGGCTAACGCTGTCTCTTTAATAATTTTTATAATCTCAAATCATCTCACTTTTCTCTATGATTTTTACAAAGAGAATTATTCACTTTTTACATTCAGGTTTCATTGAGAATAGTGTCCATGGATGTTATAAGGAAATGTAAGAAACATAGTGCACTCACCACACCTTGGCATCTCTATTCAAGTATTTACCTCTACTTATTTTAGAACATAGATTCAGAACATGTTTGATTATAGAAACTTTAAAAATTTGAGACTGAGTTCATTTGAAATAGAGTAGCAATATATTCTAAGTCAAACCTTCAACTAATAATTTGATTTAAGTGTGCTCATGGGGAAAATGACACACAATTTGAAACCAGTACTGTCCCGAGAAATTGATAGATGCTCATTCAACCATAGAGATCAAATAGAAGTGGATACTAAATTTTTAAGATTTTTTTTTTTTTACTCTGCTAACTTATTGCAGTTACTGGTTTGCCTCCCTTGTACCTTTCATTGGTCCTTTTTCATTGCCCTCTTCCAAGTCTATGATGAGCAGCTGATACAAAAAGAAGTGTATAAACACAACTCATTATATTTATAAAGTGATCTCATGGGATTTACCTTACAAATCCTATCATTTTGTGACAGTTTATAAACATTTATAGAAATCGTATGTGCGTATCAGTGTTCGTGTGGAAGCAATGCTGTATGTTCAAGATTGTTAAATCAAGAGATATTGACAACTGGTGGAAATCAACAGATTTAAATTCTGCAATTTCAAATTGGAATAGAGATCATGGCTCTCAATTTCAGAGAAGAACCTAGTAGATTAATATCAGTTATAACACTTTTAATTTCTTAAATAAAAGCTATGTGCTGGTAAGTGAATTTTATCAAAAATTTTTTCAAAAAAGCTTTAGAAAAATGAAAAACAGGGCGCCTGGGTGGCTCAGTCCATTAAGTGGCTTCCTTCGGCTCAGATCATGATCATGGGATTGAACCCCGCATCGGGCTCCCTGTTCAGCAGAGAACTTGCTTCTCCCTCTGCCCCTCACCCCGCTCATGCGCACTCTCTCTCTCAAATAAATAAAATCTTTAATTTTTTTTTTAAAAATTAGAAAAATGAAAAACAAGTCTAATATTTTGATACAATAACTCAATAGGGAAAGGAATAAATATTATCAAACCACATACTGGAAGAATTAATCATTGGAACATGTGAAATTTAGTCACAGCCATCATTTTAGATTTCTTTTTTATATTTCTCCCTCTAAGGCCCTTACAGTCATTTTGGTAATATAGCGCAAGTAAAGAAAGCCTCCACCATCACAAAGAGAAAACACTGGGATTCCATTATCGAGGTGAATATATGAATCACCCTTATCCATAATGCACAGTTTAAAAAAAAAAAGGATTTTATTTATTTATTTGAGAGAGAGAGAGACAGCAGATTGAGAGACAGAGCATGAGCTGGGGTGGCGGGGAGAGGGAGAGGGAGAAGCAGGCTCCCCAGTGAGCAAGGAGCCCTGGGATCATGACCTGAGCTGAAGGCATACGCTTAACCTACTGAGCCACCCAGGTGCCCCGCATTGAGCACAATTTTAACTAGAATGTGAAAAAGGTTCTGCCAAAGGTGGGAGGTAAAAAGTAAAAGGATCCTTCTAGAAATAACATCATTGAAGAGTTCATGGATGCATTAGAAAGTTCATAAGTGCATAGAAAGCCACAATAGCTCTCTTTACCTGGGAAAGATAGGAAGTAATTTTGCGTGTGTGTGTGAATCAATCAAAGATCATAAGATTAATATGTTCCTCTCTTATTTCCCCAGGTCCAACTCATGGCACTCTCTGCTTGTTTAGAAAAATGTGTTACAATCTTCTCTCCACCACATCTCTCATCTATGTACTCTTTCTGGTCCCACAAATAACCTTAGTTCAGGTTGCCTTTATCTCCCTAGAGGAATAGGAGAGAGGTGGGTAATTACAGAGGTCACATTTTTTTGAGAAGGTAGAATGCATGATACACCTAACATGTTTAATTTGAAAAGGGATACTTCATCCAAAGTAACAGTGGGTAAATCAGACAGTGTAGGGGGTTACAGACGCAGGTAAGTTCAAAGTTTTGTGATGGGAAGGTAAAAAAGTACATGTCTGATTATTTCTGATTTTTCAATTAAGTACAAAGTTTGGTCATCAGTGGAGAGCAAAACAGAGAGGGAAGTAGGAACAGAACATACAGGGGAAATAATATGATATCAATGGTTGTTTTGAAGCCTACTAGATGTTTTACATAAAGTACAAAGGTATGAATCCTACAGATGTAAAACAAAGCTTTTCTTGTCCCCATTCGCATTCAAGTTAGATAACAAATGCTCTGAAAATCCACTTTGACCAGCAAGTGTTCTTTCAGAAGATATAGAAGGGCAGAAGGAATAATTGTAGATGATATTGTTAAGGAATCATGGTGATAACATATATGGTTCTCCACTAGTCTTTTTAACAAAAAGTTACCACAAGGAAATTGTATGACAAACTACTTCCAATACATCTGTCTCAATAAATTTGCTCAATAATTTTATTTCTGGTTCCAAAAGGAAGCATCGGCATTCTAAGGCAGTATCTGCCTTGAGTGCCTTATGACTTTGCCTTGGCCAAGCTGGATGTGGATGTTCTCATTCTTCACTTGGTCCTTGAAAATAAATCTGGTTTTCTCATTGGAGAAAGCATAAAACTCTATCCACAGTCATACCTGTGGAATACATGTCCTACTTTGGATCCTAGGTGAATAAACCAGCTCTATCAGCAAAACATCATAAATATTTAAATAGCGATTATTATAGTAGAGTTCAAGAGGAGAAAAAAGCTACTATATGTCTGGAAAGAAAGAACAACCCTTGGTAAGAGTAAGGGAGTGATTTGTTTACTAGAATGATGGAATCATTTTCAAATTAGCAATATAGAGACACAGGCAGAAGGGATATTGGAGAAGTCCACTTAAAAAAATAAAAAAAGTGAAGCACAGGTTGGAGTCTGATTCTCACGAATTTGAACGCAGGCTCAAGACTAGTCTATGAGGAAGGACGATTTGATGCTAAAACCAATAATGCTGACATACAATCCCTTAAGCCTTTCCTGTTCCAGGAAACCTGTAGCATTTGAGATAGAAACTCTAAATCAGCAGTTCTCAATGGGAAGTGCAGTTGTTCTCCAAAAACATTTAGCAATCTCTGCAGATGTTTGTTGTTGTTGTCATAACTAGGGGGGGTGTGCTACTGGCACCTATTGGGTAGATCCCATAAATGCTACTAAACATCCTACAATGCAGAGGGCAGCCCCTCACAACAAAGAATTATCTGGCCCAAAAAGTCAGTATCACTGAGGTCGAGGAATTGTGTTTTAAATAATGGCCAAGTGGCTCCACTTGTAAGAAGACTGAAGAGTGGGTGGGGGACTTACCATTCCTATGTATTCAGGGCTACTCTTATTTATGTTGCAGTCCTCAGATAAATCATGAAGAAACAAACTTGTATTCATGTGGGTTTTAGTCATTATTTAAAATGTTCTGTCTTTCCTCGTATCTGAGGACTAATAACACTTTTTGGTCATATCGTTGGTCTCTCTCTCTAGAATTCGCTCTGCTCTCTCCCTACAAAATTTTCTCTATGTTACAGCCTGCCTCCTGCTTCCAACACAGCTCTACCTTCATCTTTTCTTATCTAACTTCACACTTTGTGAGGTAAATGACTTTGATCTGGACACCCTTGTACTGTGTTCTTGCTGTATCCCAAGATATGATGTGACAATTGCAAACATGTACCTCATTATACAGCTGGGATATTTCACAAACTATTGTTGGGGTAACATACCAATACTTAACAAAGAACTAATGTGAACTAATACACACTGAAGTATATCTTCCCCCCCCACACACTTCAGAGTGTTAAGACCATTTGTTAATTACAGTTTTCACCAGAGAACAAAAATACCCTGCCACAGATGCCCACCAGCCTTGGAGAACTGCCAAAGGCGGCAAGTTCTATAGCCACTTTCCTGGAAACACAAAGGACAATGTGTTTATTTAATTATGTTGTGCTAGAAGCTCACAATATTTAGCTGCTTCCAACTTGTCTGCATAATAATGACTGCATGGAATCAGTTCTAGTGATAAAAGCACTTTCACACAGGAGGTATTGTTCTTTCCCCTTGAATCATGTATCTCTTTATCCATATACATGCTTTAAATTCAGCACAGGTTTAGATAATCCTCTTTGTGACAGCTTCTGCAGCATCTCTGAACAGAAATAAAAATAAAGAGAGAGCTTGGAACATTTTGTTCCTTTTAGTATATAAAGAACTGAAAATGCAAAGCACTGAAAATTTAAGGATTTAGAACTCCTGATAAGTATAAAATCTTTTCCAACCACACTATTTTAAATTTTAGAGGGAAATAATAATGTAATAATAAATTAGTCTGTAGTATGTGGAGTTGCTTTAGAAAACAAGTTTGTTTTTTTCTACAATATGCCACTGAAAGTACCTCTTCCTGATGAACTATCCTTGTTTTTTTACAGCACAATGTTAGGTTACTTATTGCTCTTTCAAAATGGGCCAGCTCTCATCATATATTTTCTGCATATTTTATTATGAATGATAAAATTTGTTTATGTGAGTAAAGTAAAAAAGCCTACATTTTTCATGATGAACTAGTTTTTGGGTAGAGGCATGATTCTCTTTTCCTTAAAAAAATACTAAATTTGACTGCTTACTTAAATTATGTATCTGCTGAGCTCTAAATTTGTTACTATTATCTTTTGACATAAGGCACTGCATCAGTTAGCACATATATATATATATATATATATATATATATATGAAATACTATAGGAGAGAATATTTGATGTGTCCATGGATAAGCTCCCCAAGTTCCCACATATCAAAGTAACTAGGGCAATCTTCCTAATAAGGTGGGGATGCATAGGGGATGTCTCCATCTAGAAACATCTTTAAGCTACCATCTGCAAGAAAACAAAACAAACAAGACCATAATTAATCTGTTCTCAAAATCCCTACTGGCATTTTTATATGACTTCAAGATTGCAAGATACTCTGATTTGATTTGGCCTACATCCTTTCTTTTCTTCATTTACTTCTTTATTAAGTTAAATAACTAATCATGGTAAAATGGTAGTGCAATGGGAAAATCTGGATCCTAACAGTCAGAATTTTTAAAAAATAAGGCAAAACACGCATGCAAAGGTTCTAAGATGGTATGAGATGTCCCAGCACTAGTGCTGATGATTGTAAATAAACTACATTTCCATGAAAAAGTATTCAACTTGTTCCAAAATGCTTGCAAACACAGAAGTCAGTATCACATGGGGAGATAAGAAAATCTCACATAACAACTATGCAGATGTTCTATATTCTATGTCAGCACACTCTAGGCAGGAAGTTCTGGAGAACAGTTTGTAGTTGATTCAAAAATGGTCCTTCCTAAAGAGGAAACATAATTTCTTTTATTCCACAAAAAACCTTCCTAGACATACCCTTCTTCTGACCAAGAAAGGAGAGTTCTCGAATTTAGGAGGAATTTACCTTTTAACATCCAAAGAGCTAGGAAAGCAAACCATCGGTTGGTTTACTTTAAGTGGTTGGCATCAGTGATTCTGAAACATTACTACCACACTATCTTTAAATTCCTTCTATAAGACAGATAAGCTGTGTTTCTATTATTTTGAGCATCGAATCTATATAGCATAGCAACAAATATACTTAAAAACTGTAGATTAATACTCAAAATTATGTAGAGAATAATGTAAGCTAAAGTTAATGTGAACGAAAAAATGGCAGCAAAATCAATAATGCCCCCTACAAGGAAGGATTTGGTGTATGTCTTAGGTTCAGTGTGATTTAGCCCAATCTTTGAGGTAGAGACCATGAAATTTACCAGATGGTGAACACACAAGGAATGCTTCACTCCACAGTGATAGCATTCCTATTCTATACAGACTGGACTAGAAAAGGTGACAGATAAAATTCCACCTAATTTGTAATAAGTCTTCAAATAAAAATAAAGTGGGCATCATTTGGGGATGGAGGAAGAACAAGGAATTCCTGTCATTAAAATAATTTTCTTTAAATATTCTGCTTAACCGTGATTTATTGCATGTGGCATCTTTCTCTCAAATCACAAAACATTCCTTAACACTACTAAAACAGTAGTTAGAGTGTATGGAATAAGTCTCTCATCATGTGATTTTGACATTGACAAGTTGTAGTTTGTCTCTCACAATAACATGGCAAGGAGGAATATTGCTGGCAATTCTTGGTTATAAAGAGATATACATCTTAATCCAATTCAATTCTACAAAACTTTTTAAACATGTTCCAATTATTCTTTCTTTCAC
This sequence comes from Callorhinus ursinus, assembly GCF_003265705.2. Lineage (NCBI taxonomy): Eukaryota > Metazoa > Chordata > Mammalia > Carnivora > Otariidae > Callorhinus > Callorhinus ursinus. Next base: position 5,145,377 of record NW_027397070.1, on the reverse strand, counting down.
GGTGTACAAGCTTAAGAGCTCACTGTCTAAAGAGGGAGGAGAACTAGGTCCCATAAGCAGTCTGGGACAAAGAAAAGGGCATCTGACAATGTCTTGGAGGATAAACAAAGCTTCCTGGAGTGATTAAGCAGGTAGGGGAAAGAGCAGATCGAAGACAGGTGAGTCAGGCACAATGGGCACATGGAAAGGGCTTGATGCGAAAGAAAATACAGACTTGCAGGAATTCCATAGGCTGAGGTGAATTTACGGACTGCTTTTGTTGTTTATTTCTTAAAAAATCATCTTTAAATCTAATTTCTATTATTTGAGGTATCCATGCAGTTTCAATAATTAGCTCTAACTATGAAAATCTTGTTGCAAACACAGTGGTCAGAAATTTTTATTCAGATTTCCAAAGCAACATCTGCAAATCCTTATTGTGTATCATTGGCCCTCAAAGAGGCATGCATAAGCTTTACCATGCATTCTACCTAATAGGTAGGGGAAGTAGGTTATATTTGTATACTTAGTAACATCCATCCAGTTGTAAGGTTATCAATATTCTACATCTAAGTAAACAAGCTGCCCATCAGTTCTGAGATGTATAACTGTCATATTAATCTTACTGCTTCTGTGGATTGATAGAAAGCAGTTATGACTTCTTTTTACATTCCCCATTTTACAAGTGGAATTGCAAATTTTTCTGGCAGTGAGATGGTCTAGGAAAAAGAATTCGTGATTCAAAGTATCATATTTTCTGTTACCTCATGGTTTGTTAGCAATACAGTATATATGAAGACCTTGATTTCCAACTTTATATTATTCCTAACCAAAACATAGGGAGTACTAAAATACAGCTTTCAACTCCTCTATGTACTATTATTTTTATTAAAATAAGATTTGCATGCAATAATACCTAGAAAATCCTCATATCAATTGTGGTCAAGATGGTGACCAGTACTTTATCTAACAGTATCAACTCCCTGCAAAGATCCTTAAATGCCTGACTCTCCATCACATTCACCATACTCAGAAAGGCACACATCATGATCTATGGTCACCTCTAACTTCACTTCTTGCTTGGCTTCGAACCTATGCTTTAACCACACTGAATTATTTCATTTTTGCATTACAAGCCAGCCAAGGTTCTCACCTCCCCTCTGTGCACTTGTTACTTTGTGTGCTTTTGCTCTTATACCACTTCATCTGATTAATGCATTCTTAACTGGAACAGTTTACCACAGACGTCACCTCTTCCAAGAATGCTTCCCTAAGCCTCCCAATCTGGATTAGGTGCCTCTTAAAATTGTTTCCTATGCACCTTATCCTTTATCAAAACCTTTGTCATACTGAATTTGCTCATATGTTTGCACTTCTGGTAAAAGAGAAGCCACATATTGGAGGTAGCTCTGTATTTTAAATACCTAATACTATTTCTAGTCATTAGCAGTTGAATAAAAAAGTAAAAACATGCAGATGATCTCTTCCTCCCATTAAATGGGCATTTTGAGGTGGCTTAAGAATGCTGAGTTATTTTTCCTCTGTCTTCATATTGAGTTTTTATTCATTTCATTCATGTGTTAGAGAAAATTGATTTTCTTGCCTGACTTTTTAACTCAGCAGTACAGTTTTGACAATGCTGGAGCCTGGTGTTTTGTTTATTTGTTTTTCTGTGCTCTGAATGGATTTCAGTGTTTTTTTCTGTACTATTTACTATTATAATCTGAATTTCAATGAGGATTTTGAAGTGTCACAAGCTCTGTTGTGTGTGTTGCTTCTGAGGAGAGAAAGCCCAAAGTTAGTGGGCTTAATATCTATTCTTTAGTTTCTTTTATTGGACTAGTTTATGCACATTATCACAGATATGTCTTTCTATACAACAATATCTGAAATTATTATAAAATGATCCCATAATTCCAAGGAGATTTAGTTACACATTTGGCATCTTGAAACAAGAAAGCACAACTACCAAACATCTGTTAAGTTATTCTGAATAATCTAAAATTGTCTTTAATAACAAAGTCTTACTTTTATATAGCACTTAAAAATCCCATCATAAAGTGTCTTTTCATAAAAACAATATTTAACAATTATTATCTCTACCTTCCAATATCATTGAGTCAAAAACATATTGAGATAATTTTTTAGAAATAAAATTGATATTGATAGGACACATTTCTCCTGAATCTCAGCCCTGGTCTCTATTCAACTGAACAACAAGATAGAGTAAATAACTGGTATTTACTCAATTAATAATTCCAATGATAACTTCATAGATTGTCTTTTCAAAGAAAACTGATTTTTAAAATGTCTCTACACTGATTTGGGTAGTCCTTTTCCTGAGTGATTCAGGTTATCCTGAAAAACACTGGTGTGATAATAGAAAGACACAAGCAGACATAATTAAGGTATTTACTTTTTTTTAAAGAAAAGTATAAAGAATCTTAGAGAGATGATTAAATAGATAAGGAGGTGATACAGCATATTACCACTTAAAAGTACAAATTTTTCAGTCCTCCCAAAGTTCCCCAAGAAAGCACAGAGCCTTTGAAAAAAGGACACTTTTTGCTGGATGTGAAGAAGCCCAGCTCTGCCACTACCAAAGGGTTTTACGTTCTGCTCTGAAGTCCTCTCCACCTTACTACATCTGTCCTGGGCATTGGCTATGTGTTTGCTTATCACTACATGTAACTGGAACAAAACAAATCACTATTATTTTTCCTGAATGACTAAGTGAAACAAAGGTCAGTTCCTAAGGGGAACAATCCCTACAGTGTTTCTTAATGGGATTCATACAGGATATTTAGCATCCCTGGCTCCTACCCAATAAATTCTAGTGCTATCTTTTGGTCACTGTGCAACCAAAAATGCCTTCTGATATTTACAAATGCCCTACCTTAGACCCATGGAATGGGGACCCTGAGAATTCTTCCCACATCAGATGTTTTGGGGGAAAAAACAGGAAAAAAATTTCTGCTTTCAAGTCTTCATGTTTTATTGGAAAAATGCTATAGTATTTCCTGTAATCTTCTTGGTCCATTTTCCTTTCTGCAAAATCATCTAAGATACAATTGTCTAGAGGATGAATGTACATTTATTACATATCATACATATTATATATACATTATTATTTCATGATAACAATGAACAGTGTCTGACAGATATCAGACAAATGGAACGGGATAGAAATATTTCTTATGATTTAAAGTTAAAAGGATACACACCTACTACCATTTCCACCTATCAGTAAATTCAGATACACTTTAGAGAGGGATCTATTCTCTGTTGGAACTCTTTTCTTGACAGGAAGTAACTTTACACTCATGAACAACGATTACTGTAAAGTTGTTTTCCTTACGTGAGTCATTATCTGCTTACCTATAAACCAATGGCTTTAATTTTGACATCCAAGTGACACAGGATATAAGTAATATATTGTATATTTTCCAGGAAAATCCTTCAAAATTTTAAGACAACATTTTATACACTTATTCTTGGTCCTATCATTCTACACAGAGCGTAATTTCCAAATACCCCTTGATTCTGATCCTTTTAGTCTAGACATGTTGCAGGCAGTTAATATCTCTTAATACGCAGACTCTCACAGTGAATGCAATAGGCTAAACTACTTGACTAAAACAGAATATTATAGGGATGTTAATCCCCATGTTCTGGATAGTATCAGGGTTTCTACAAATAACATTTGCAATTGCTTCTGTTGTTTTTGGCAACAACTGACTGTCAACTGAGTAATCAACTGATTTTAAAATGTATACTTTTTTAACACAATAAATATCTCAAAATCTACCTAAATTCATATGCTACTTTCAGGTCCTAATTCTGATTACACATGCGATATTTTGGCTATCCTAAACTTTATCTTCCATAGATTCAGTAAACTTAACTTTTATGGCACTTGTGTAGTCACTTTTACCTATAAAATTGTGATAATAATATTTGTCTGCCTTTAATAATGAAATTTAATAAATTATATGTGTAAAAGGTTACATTCCACATTTAAATTTCAGCAGTGCCTACACAACAGACCCTTAACAGCTATCAGTTCGCCTTTCTCTCCTCACCTTATTTTCACCTCTGCAACATTTATTGAATAATTCAAGAAGAAACTCTATAAGATACCATCAATAATTGCCCTCTAGATTCACTATGATCTATTAATAGTATAGTTGGGAATGGTGATTAATTAACCCTTAATATGCCAACCTATAATTCATTTGATCTTCAGTATCCCATATTAAGTATACTGTTTAATGCCTTACAGAAATTCAGATATATTATGTCTAAACTGTTCACCCCTATCACTTTAATAATGAAAAACCACCACAAAGTATATTAGATAGGAAGATATATTCTTACTAAATTAATTTAGATGCCTAAATGATTAACAAACTATCTTTTCAAGTTTTAAATTTCAAACTTAAGAAAAATAGAAATGTATAACATATAACATAACACAGCTTAACAACACATAATGTAATAGACATGCATTACGAGAATAACCAGTTTCCCATAGTTTCCCAGATTTCATTCAGACCTTTATTAGCCTTTTTTTAAATTTTTATTTATTTTTTTATTATGTTATGTTAATAACCATACATTACCTCATTAGTTTTGGATGTAGTGTTCCATGATTCATTGTTTGCGTATAACACCCTGTGCTCCATGCAGTACGTGCCCTCTTTAATACCCATCACCAGGCTAACCCATCCCCCACCCCCCTCCCCTCTAGAACCCTCAGTTTGTTTCTCAGAGTCCATAATCTCTCATGGTTCATCTCCCCCTCTGATTTCTCCCCCTTCATTTGTCCCTTCCTACTTTTTTTTTTTTTTAACATATAATGTATTATTTGTTTCAGAGCACAGGTCTGTGATTCAACAGTCTTACACAATTCACAGTGCTCACCATAGCACATACCCTCCCCAGTGTCTATCACCCAGGCACTCCATCCCTCCCACCCCCCACCACTCCTACAACCCTCAGTTTGTTTCCTGAGATTAAGAATTCCTCCTATCAGTGAGGTCATATGATACATGTCTTTCTCTGATTGATTTATTTCACTCAGCATAATACCCTCCAGTTCCATCCATGTCGTTGCAAATGGCAAGATTTCACTCCTTTTGATGGCTGCATAATATTCTATTGTGTGTGTGTGTGTGTGTGTGTGTGTGTGTGTGTGTGTGTGTATACCACTTCTTTATCCGTTCATCTGTCGATGGGCATCTTGGCTCTTTCCATAGTTTGGCTATTGTGGACATTGCTGCTATCAACATCAGGGTGCACATACCCCTTCGGATCCCTACATTTGTATCTTAGGGGTAAATACCCAGTAGTTCAATTGCTGGATCGTATGATAGATCTATTTTCAACTTTTTGAGGAACCTCCATACTGTTTTCCAGAGTGGCCGCACCAGCTTGCATTCCCACCAACAGTGTAGGAGGATTCCCCTTTCTCCGCATCCTTGCCAACATCTGTCGTTTCCTCACTTGTTAATTTTAGCCATTCTGACTGGTGTGAGGTGGTATCTCACTGAGGTTTTGATTTGGATTTCCCTGATGCTGAGTGATGTTGAGCACTTTTTCATGTGTCTGTTTGCCATTTGGATGTCTTCTTTGGAAAAATGTCTGTTCATGTCTTCTGCCCATTTCTTGATTGGATCATTTGTTCTTTGGGTGTTGAGTTTAGTAAGTTCTTTACAGATTTTGGATACTAGCCCTTTATCTGTCATTTGCAAATATCTTGTCCCATTCTGTCAGTTGTCTTTTGGTTTTGTTGACTCTTTTTTTTTTAAGATTTTATTTATTTATTTGAGAGACAGAGAATGAGAGATAGAAAGCACGAGAGGGAAGAGGGTCAGAGGGAGAAGTAGACTCCCCCTGAGCTGGGAGCCCGATGTGGGACTCGATCCCGGGACTCCAGGATCATGACCTGAGCTGAAGGCAGTTGCTCAACCAACTGAACCACCCAGGCGCCCCTTGTTGACTGTTTCTTTTGCTGTGCAAAAGCTTCTTATCTTGTTGAAGTCCCAATAGTTCATTTTTGCCCTTGCTTCCCTTGCCTTTGGCGATGTTTCTAGGAAGAAGTTGCTGCGGCTGAGGTCGAAGAGGTTGCTGCCTGTGTTCTCCTCTAGGATTTTGATGGATTCCTGTCTCACATTTCGGTCTTTCAACAATTTTGAGTCTATTTTTGTGTGTGGTGTAAGGAAATGGTCCAGTTTCATTCTTCTGCATGTGGCTGTCCAATTTTCCCAACACCATTTGTTGAACAGACTGTCTTTTTTCCATGGGACATTCTTTCCTGCTTTGTCAAAGATGAGTTGACCATAGAGTTGAGGGTCCATTTCTGGACTCTCTATTGTGTTCCATTGATCTATGTGTCTGTTTTTGTGCCAGTACCATACTGTCTTTGTGATTACAGCTTTGTAATAGAGCTTGAAATCCTAATTGTAAGGAGTTGATCCCATTTATTAGCCCATCTTGCCTTTATTTTTTTTTTAATTTTATTTTATTATGTTATGTTAATACCCATACATCATTAGTTTTGGATGTAGTGTTCCATGATTCATTGTTTGCATATAACACCCAGTGCTCCATTCAGTACGTGCCCTCCTTAATACCCATCACTAGGCTAACCTGTCCCCCCACCCCTCTCCCCTCTAGAACCCTCAGTTTGTTTCTCAGAGTTCATAGTTTCTCATGGTTCATCTCCCCCTCAATTTTCCCCCCTTCATTTTTCCCTTCCTACTATTTTTTTTTAACATGTAATGTATTATTTGTTTCAGAGGTACAGGTCTGTGATTCATCAGTCTTATACAATTCACAGCACTCACCATAGCACATAACCCTCCCCAATGTCTTTTTATAATAGAAACTAAGTTCTTTTCTCAGACCTTTAGCAGTACACATATAGCTGCCCAGCTAAAGATCATATTTGATAGTCTCCTTGTACTGTATGTGAAGAAGGACACATGTGTTTGCAAACAGAATATGAGTAAAAGTGATACGTCCAGGGGTACCTGGGGGGCCCAACTGGTTAAGCATCTGACGCTTGGTTTCAGCTCAGGTCATGATCTCAGGGTTGAGAGACTGAGCCCCATGTTGGGCTCCACACTCAACGTGGAGTCTGCTTGAGATTCTCTCTCCTTCTCCCTCTGCCCCTCCCACTTGTGCTCCCTCTCTCTCTTTCTAAAATAAACAAATAAATCTTTTTAAAATGTGAAATGTACAATCTTCTCTTAATTTCCCTAAAAGAAAATTGCCTGCTTTCTACTGCCTCTCTACTTGCCTTCTCCTAGGCTAGGGACAGAAGTGCTGCTGGTGTGCCAGCTCCAAAAATCTGATTTAGGCAATTTATCTATATTATAGATACTACTCAATTATTCTTCTCTGAATCATTGTATTTTCAGCTCTCCTTCTCCAGAGATAATCACCATTCTCAAAACTAGTAGGAAAGATTACTTATTGTCTTCACTCTGATTTGCTATTGAAGCAGCAAAGCTGTGACAAAGGTACACTAGAAAAGGCTATAAGTGAGTAAATAAACATAGTTTCTCACTGACTGTCTAGTTGCTTATGGAGGTGCATCAATAGTTTGGTGAGAAATACAGTGTATGCAGAATAAAATATTTGCCACACTGAAGGATTCCAGAGTGTTTTATACCATTAGGCTTTAGAAGAAAAATATACATCCTCGAGGTCTGACATATTAAAAGAAATATGTAAATATATATATATTTATTCATTCATAGACACATATGAATAAATATATATATATTCATTCATTCATTCATTCATTTTTTGCTGTGTAACACCGATATTCTCTTATTGCATTAACAGACTTTAAGAAAATTGGGCCCTGGTCTGTTCAAGCTTTATGCTCTTCCTATATTCAATGGTATTTTTAAATCAGATGCTCAGTCTTTATAAACCAGATATTAATCTCAGGGATAAAGAATTGTTGAAGTATGGGCATCCAGTTACACTGCACTGTCACTCTGTAAATATTTGTTAAATTACATTGAATGCATATTAGAGTATAATCCAGTCAAAACTAGCAAAAATGAGATATAGATTCCAAAAGAGTAACATTTCATTATGGACTTTTTGCTGTGATTTAGAGCACTCTGCTTTTTAGTGTATATAATAGTGGAAAGTGTGTACCATGTAATAAATGAAATCATACAAAACTGGCTTGATACCACAACAAATTAGGTATTTACAAATGAAAACTACATTTATGTCAACAGAATTAAACATTAACAGCCAATACCAAAATATTCCATCATTTACCTGGTAAAGTTACACACTGAGTTTTGTATATTTACTACCTTTACCTTTACCACAGAGTCACTACCACTACATATAGACATATAGTTTTTATTTTCTCCCAGTCCCAAAAGTTGGTAATAAATATTGATAAAATGTTGGTGATAAAAGTTTAAGGAACAAGAAATGCTTTTTGCAGAACAGTAAAATATTAGTTTCCATGATTCTCAGACACTATGTGTTAGTGACTAGAGCTTAATCTTTACCTTTCAACCAAAAAATCTTTTGACCACATTACCCCAAAATTAATCCCAGTAATTGTGTGTTAGCTTGGGATTCCCTTGAAAAAAGAGCCTGAAGTAAGGGTTCACATACAAAGTGTTTCTTTGGGAAAACAATGAAATATAGAGGAGTGGGAAGACAGAACAGTGAAAACAGGCAAAGAGGAAAAGCCAGTTCACGGGTCCTTCATTGAGCTGGTTTCATTGTGGACAACTGTGGCTCAATTCCACTGGAGTGGTTCTGTATATCTCTGTAGAGTGTGTCCCAGCATTGTCTGCCTGTTATACTAAAAAGGAGAGTATTTTTTTGCCTTTCCTTTCCCTCTGACATATCTTTAATTAAAAGCTAAAGAATTTCTTTTTTATTTTATAAATAATATATTATTCATTGAGTATTATACATGACAAAATGACTTTTCTAGATAATTACTTAGTCCACATTTCAGATGACCAAGTAAGACTCAAAAACATTAAAGAAATTCCCCAAGTTTATCCAGTAGTAAGTGGCAAGGCCAGGACTTAATTTCCAATCAGGAAAAAGATGGTACAATAAAATTAGTATAATACACACGAGTTTAATGGAGGGATTATCTATAAAGATATCATGTAGGAAAACTACTAGGGATAGTGCAATGCTTTAGTGACAGGATGGAGAGAGAGACAGTTATATTCTTATATCTGAAGGCATACAGGAAAGAAACTACTACCGGAAACTGGAAGGAGGGCACAGCATGAAGACCACATTGATGGGAGCTGTGGCTTTTGGCAGTAGGACACAGCCAGCCCAAGGACAAGACAGTGTGAATAAACAATCTACAAGAAGCTGAGGAGCAGGAGGAATACGACAGTTCATGACACTTCAGCCCATTGTTGCAGGCTAAAACAAGGTGGAAATGAATAGAGAGTGGATCTGAATAGACCACGAAACAAACAGAAGGCATCTACTACAAGAAGACCATCAGATTCCAAAGCCATATATTTATTCACTAAGCTATTATGTCATTTTTTTTATTAAAGAGACATTATATGATATAAATATTTGTTCAGAAAGTTTGATCTGCAAGCTAATGTATAAAAAACATAAAAAACATAGGATGCAGGTGATGCTGGAAGTAAGGAAATCAGGTTGATTTGCAATGATCAAAGAGAAAGTACTGAGGACCTTCAACTGTTGTTGCAGAGTGTATAGATCACAATTATGCTGTAGAGGTAGAATCAATAGCACTTGACAACTAAATCGCAAATACAAATATAAGATAAGGGAGAGTAAAAAGGTCATGTCAGAAGCATAAGTGTCTTACACAAAAGGACACTATTAAAAGAAACAGACAAAATAGAAAGAGGAGTAGGTTTAAGAAGAAACATGGTTATTTAATTTGGGGACAGACCCTACTTGAATGTACAGACTGTACATTCTAATGTAATGTACTAGTGAAAACATCTGCGTTGTTGGAAATGCAGCAATATATCTTTGGGAAGAGGTTAGAATTTAGGATACAGTTAAGGGAAGTCATCTGCAAAGAAGTAATATTTATAGTCCTGAGTTAGGATAAGAAAAAACAAAACATATAGGGAGAAGTGCTTTCTATGTAAAATTTTCCTATGTAAAATTTAGGCAAAAAGCTAAATTCACTTCAAAGACAGCAAATTTAGCATTGTATCTAATAACCTAAGTTCAAAATATACAAAGCAAAAAATTAACCAAACTTAAAAGTATAAACTTAGAAATTTACCTTTAGAGAGAGACATTTTAACCTTAGTAATTGATTAATCAATCAAGTAATCTGTAAATTTACAGATGATTAGAATGATACAGTTTAACAAGATTAATGAGTATATAGAAAAATACTGCAGTCAAAACTCTTCTATGGATTCTCTTCAAGAACAGTTGGGAGGAAAAAAAAACAACAAAACTGAATATGTATGCTTTCTGTATTAGTCAAAGAAACTGACTTCAAAGAAACTGACTTCAGAGAAACAAAACCAATAGGATACATACAGATATATATAAGAAGAGATTTATTATAGAAATTTGCTTGCATGGTTGCTGTCAGCAAGCTGGAGAGTCCAAAGACCTGAGAACCATGCGGCTACTGTTTTAAGTCCCAGAGTGCAAAGGCTCTAGAACCGCTTCAATGACCAATGTCAAGACAAGACAAAAGTTCTGCCTCTAGAAGAGACAGCAAATTTGTCCATTCACATTTTGTTCCATCAGGGCTCTCAGAGGGTTGGATGATGCCCACCCACATTGGTAAGGATGTATCTCTTTACTTAGTCTACTGAATCAAATGCTAGTATCTTCCAGAAAAACCCCCACAAACATACCCAGAAATAATGTTCTACCAGCTATCTGGGGATCCCTTACCCCATCAAGTTAATACATGAAATTAACTACCATACTTTCCTAGGATTATATTTTTAAAAACTTAATTCCCATCAGATAAATTAGAAAATGTAAGGAATAAGATTTTAAAACCTTGAGAAGACACAATGTGACAATATCTTTAAGTGTTTAGGACAGGGAAATTTTTTTTTTTTTTTAAGGGGTCATAAGGATGCCTGGGTGGCTCAGTCAGTTAAGCGTCTGCCTTCGGCTCAGGTCATGATCCCAGGGTCCCCTGCTCAGCAGGGAGCCTGCTTCTCCCTCTGCCTGCTCTGTCTGCCCCTTCCCGTTTGTGCACACGCTCTCTCTGACAAATAAATAAAATCTTAAAAAAATAAAAAACAAAAAAGATAAAAATAAAAAGGTGTCATAAGTACAAACTATAAAAAAGGGATTAGATTAAACTGGAATTGGAATTATTTAATTGTATATATCATGAATGTATCAAGAAAATGAAATGACAGCTCAATAAGATATGTCACACTCTGACAAAGAACATACAAAATATGTATTTAAAAATTCCTATCTGCCAATTACAAAAAGATCAATAATGCATAAGAAACACATAAAAGACACACATATGCAGATTATAGGAAAATATAGAGAAAGATATTAAAAATCATCATTAAACAGAGAATACAACTATTATGAGATGCCATTTATATCTACCAGATTAGCAAAAATTAAGAGTATGACAATACATTTGTTGGCATACATTATAATTATATTATATATTATATCATATCTATTATACAGATATACAATTATAGCATATATAATATATAATTATATTATATATATAATAGTTAGTTGCAATTCCTTACTTTATTTTAGAACCTGGAAGTTACATGAAATGCTTCCTTTCATATACTTGGTATGGAAGGAAAAATCAATAATGCAATACTGAAACTCCAAATAAAGTTGTTTACAAATTAAAAAAAGAGAGAGAGAGAGAGAGGTGTTTATAAGAATGTTAAGGATATCCCCCAGGAAACTTAAAAGGGATGATCTAAATGAGATTAGTAGGTATAGGTTTTGTCTAATGAACTGAATCCCACTAACATAGGAAAACAGAATTTTAAAGATAATAGTATGAGGAGAAAATACTAGTTTGGTCTGGATTGGACATATACTATTAAAGAGAAATCTTTGTTCCCTCAACTTTTGTGGAGAGAGAGCAGGCTGAGGAAACTACTCAGCTGCAATACATAGGCTTTCTACTGCAAAGGAAGGAAGACTCGGAGGGCAAAACAAGCCTGGAAGTCAGAGCCAAGAGTAATCCCATTTTTTTTTTTTTTAATGAGAAAGTATGTAATGGTTATTCTTGCTGCACCATTATGTTAAGTTTGTCCCACCATTGTATTTGAGTGGTATAGAATAGACAATTTATCTCTTTAGTTCCCACATCTTCAGATAAAAAGGAATTAACTGTAAAGCTGCAATCAAGGAACCGCACCTGAGGTTCCTTATTTCCACATACACTTGATTTAGATAATGAAATCCTAGACTCCAAACCTGAGGCTGTAATGGTTTGAAAATCTGGAGGGCCCTGAGAGAGAGGGTGAGTGCATTTTTCATGTAGCAGAGATGTGCACTAGTCAGAGGAAGGTCTGAGGAAGCACATTGTATTTTTCAAGAATGGTCTGAGCAACGTATCTGATCCCTCACCTGGTTTGGTGATTTGAGCACCTTTTCACGTACTTGTTGGCCATTTGTATGTCTTTGAAAAAAAAGTCTATTCAGTTCCTCTAGCCAATATTTTTTAACTGGAATGTTAGTTTTTTGCTATTGAGTTGTAGGAGTTTTATATATTTTGGATATTAATCTATCAGATGAAGGATTTGAAAATATTTTCTCACATTCCTTAGGATGTCTTTTCATTTTTTGAATGGTTTCCTTTGCTGTGCAGAATCTTTTTAGTTTGATATAGTCCCATTTATTTTTGCTTTTGTTGCCTTTGTTTTTTGTGTCAAATCCAAAAAATCATTAAGAATGATGTCAAGGGGCTTACCACCTATGTTTTCTTCTAGGATTTTTTTTCTTTTAGTATTTTTAAGGTTTCAGGTCACACATGCCAGTCTTTAATTCATTTTGCATTGATTTTTGTATATAGTGTAAGACAGTGATCCAGTTTCATTTGTTTTGCCAGTGGCTATCCAGTTTTCCCAACACCATTTATGGAAGAGACTGTCCTTTCTCATAGTATATTCTTGACTCTTTTGTCCTAAACTAACTAAACACCTATGGCTTGGGCTTATTTCTGGACTCTATTCAGTTTCATTGATCTATCAATATCATACTGTTTTGGGTGCCTGGGTGGCTCAGTTGGTTAAGCAACTGCCTTTGGCTCAGGTCATGATCTTGGAGTCCCAGGATCAAGTCCCACATCAGGCTCCCTGCTCAGCAGGGAGTCTGCTTCTCCCTCTGACCCTCTTCCCTCTCATGCTATCTCTCAAATAAATAAATAAAATCTTTTAAAAAATCATACTGTTTTGATTACTATAGTTTTGTAATATATTTTGAAACCAGAAAGTGTGAGCCTGTCAGCTTTGTTCTTCTTTTTCAAGATTGCTTTGGCTATTTGGGGTCTTTTGTGGTTCTATACAAATCTTAGGGTGTTGTTGTTTTCATTTCCTTGAAAAATGCCTTTGGAATTTTGATAGAGATAGCACTAAGTCTGTAGATTGCTTTGGGTTATATGGATATTTCAACCATATTTCTTCCAATCCATGAGCATGGGGTATCTTTCCATTTATTTGTGTCTTTTTCAATTTCTTTCATCAATGTCTTATAGTTTTCAGTGCACAGATCTTTTATCTTGGTCTTCTGATAACATAAAGAGTCAATTAACACATATTTTTATGTTATATGTATTACATACTGTATGCTTACAATAAAGTAAGCTAGAGAAAAGAAAATGCTAAGAAAACCTTAAGGAAAATACATTTACAGTATTGTATTCATTGAAAAAAATCCACATATACATGAACACATGTAGTTCAAACATATGTTGTTCAAGGGTCAACTATAATGAGAACCAAATAAATTAAAATTCCAGAAAGTGGAAAACTTGTCAGAAGTGGGCTGATACTCAGCAACTGTTTTGTGGGTTTTTTTTTTTTTATTTTAATTTCTCCCCACCTTGGATGGAAGATGGGCTGGGGGCCAGAGGACTCATTTACGATTTTGAATGAAAACAAGATCGAAGTCTGACCAAGCCGAGGGCAGCTTCTGGGGAAGAGATATCCAGCAAAGCTTTTAACAGTTTCCAGAGCCTAGAGTGAACTGGAGACTTGGAGAGACTCTAGAACACAACCAGATTTCCCCTCAAGCTGAGAATTCAGAAGTTTGGCTGAAAGCTTTTGCAAGGCAGAATGAAATGTTCCCCAGTCATGGGGTCCTGAGGAAAAGCTGCCAGAAGAAGAGAGCCTGAAACAAAGCAGGCAAAAGACGAAAGCCCTAAAGGGGTGTTGGACTGACGCTGAGTCTGAACAGCTTCTTTGCACACACAGTGTGTTCCAATGCTGGGTGCAGTTTGAGGGTAAGAATCCAGAGTTGGGGGGTGCCTGGGTGGCTCAGTTGGTTAAGCGACTGCCTTCGGCTCAGGTCATGATCCCAGGGTCCTGGGTTCGAGCCCCGTATCGGGCTCCCTGCTCAGCTGGAAGCCTGCTTCTCCCTCTCCCACTTCGTCTGCTTGTGTTCCCTCTCACGCTGTGTCTCTCTCTCTGTCAAATAAATAAATAAATAAAATCTTAAAAAAAAAAAAAAGAATCCAGAGTTGGTCCTGCCAGGTGGCTGATGGGGGCAGAGAAAGCAATTATTTTAGCATTCAGAAACTGTAGTGATACAATTGACAACTTAAGGAACCTCAAACACACAGTCAGTTTTCACTTCAAAACACTGTCCAAATTATGAAGCCCTATGGAATGGGAAGCTAAAAAGCTAATTAAAAAGCTCTGAAGGTCAGTACTTAATATATCGAGCTGAGCAGAGAAAGATCTGTCAAGTTCCTAAATCAAAATACACAAGAATACACGGGCAACTCAGATACATAATCAGTCTCATTCAAACTGTTTTCCCAGCTATCTCTCAGCCTAATTCTTGAAGGGACTTAGGTGACCAGAACATTATTCTGCTTGCCCAAAACATGAAAGAAATAATCCTTTCTCTTAGAAGATAATAACATCTGCAGTTTCCAGTATTATTTTATAGACATCCTTTATTACAAAATAAAAATTACAGACTTAGTCAAGGTTATTTGAGCAATAATCAAATATCATACTTAATGGAGAAATTTTAGCACTTTTACCTTTGAGACTGGAATGAGAAAAAGACTTCTATTCAAAGTTGTAATGGGAAGTAAAAGACAGCTCAAGAAAGCAAATAAAAAAATTATAAGAATTATGAAGAAATAAAAGTGCCCAAGAAATTTATGTATAAATTTTAAAAAATACTGTAAGACTGCAAAATACAAGTTCAATATGCAACATTTTAATTACTATATGCCAGCAATAAATAGAAAATGAAATTTTAAATATCATGAAAAATATTATCAGAAATTTAATACATGATGTAACAGACCTCAATAGAAAATAAAAAACATTACTGAGAGAAATTAAACAAATACCTGAATAAATGGAAAGATGTGCTATGTTCATGAATTAGAATATGTAATGTTAAAATTAAAATATATGCAGAATAGATTAAATGAATGTTGAATAAAATTTTCATGAGTTATTTTTTACAAAATAAGAAAACTGATTTTCAAATCCACAGGAAATACAAATGGTCAAGTATATATACAGCATCCCTGAAGAAGGTAACAGAATATATCCTCTCTCAATTCTCTTGTGGAGGTTCTAAGTCTGAAATCAAGGGGTCAGCAGGGCCATGCTCCCATGCTCCAGAGAAGAACCACTCCTTGACCCACCTTTTGGTGGGTCCTAGCATCACTTAGCTTGTTGACACATCACCTCAATCTCTACTGCTAGCTTCACCTTGTCTTCCCCTGCATGTCTGTGTCCTTGCCCCTTCTTTTGAGGACACCAGTCATCAGATTAGAGCCTGCCCTAAATCCATGATGATTTCATATTTAGATCCTTTACTAATGTTATCTTCAAAGACCCTATTTCCAAATAAGGTCACATTCTGAGATTTCAGATGGACATGAAATTTGGGGGAATGCTATTTAAGTCACTACACTTAAATTTGTTCTAGGTGTTATAACAAATAATGAAAAGCCTTAATTTTTTTTATTATCTTATAAAAGTGTTTATTGGGCTGAAAGTCTCAACCCATTAGTATGTCAAGAAGAAACAAAAATTAATGAAATAGAAAAGAACAGCAAATAAGTTAAAGACACATAGTAAGGATAAATATTGTTCAGCAAAATTCTGTTTCTGAATTCATATGTGTATGTGTGTGGTCTGGAAGTAAATATATTTCTTAGAGTGAGTTGTTCCTTAAATGACTTTAAGCTATTACACTAGAACAGATCTTCCTAACCATCTCTAAATTGGCCCAAGCTCTTTTTCAAAGTACACATCTGAAATTCACTTGTGTTTGTAGACAGTTTCTGGGTTTTTTGTTTTGTTTTACTTTTTGTTTTCGCTCCCTCTACTCATTTCTCCCCCCATCTCTGGCAACCACCAATCTGTTCTCTGTATCTATGGCCTTGTTTATTTTTTTTTCTTTTTAATATTCCACATGTAAGAGATCATACCGTATTTGTCTTTTGCTGATTTCATTTAGCATAATATCCTTAAGGGCCATCCATATTGTCACAAATGGCAAGATTTCATTCTTTTTTATGACTGAATAATATCCCATCACACACACACACACACACACACACACACACACACACAATTCCTTTACACATTCATCCATCAATGGACACTTACACTGTTTGCTTATCTTGGTTATTAAAAACAATGTTGCAATGAACATAGGGGTGCATCTATCTTTTCAAGTTAGTGTTTTCATTTTCTTTGAATGAATACCCAGAAATGGACTTGCTGGATCATATGATATCTCTATTTTTAATTTCTGAGGAACCTCCATACTATTTTGTAGAGTGGCTGCACCAATTTATATTCCCACCAACAGTGTACAAGGGTTCTCTTTTACACTTGTTATTCCTTGTCTTTTGGTAATAGTCCTGGAGCTTCAGCTTGAGGGATAGGCTTCAGGTTTGGTATACATCTAATGGCCTGTAGAGCAGCTTAAAAGAATACAGGCCATGGATATCATCTTAGTGCTGTCCCTCTGCCATGCTCCAGTTCACCAGTATCTCCCAGAAGAGAGCTTATATACTTACCTGGAACCCTGATTTATACAACTGCTGTCCAGGGGACACTGCCAGATTGCCTGATTCTGGTGGCCAGCAGGGCTTATGCTTGTGGTCCCACAGCATACTGTGGGATATACTGACATACTTTTAAAAGCTGATGCCTGAAGGTCTGGCTTCCAAATAGACTCAATCTAGATGCTGAGATCCTCCCCTTAGGGACACTGACAGGCCTTGGCACATCCTCAACTACTGTGAGCTATTAAAAATATATTAGGCTGTTTGGAAAAACACAAAAATTTGAGAGATGACAAAGAGCTGAGGCAGGATTGAACAGCAAGTTTAATCTCCCACATGAGGCCACTTCTTCAAGACTGGGAGAGCAGTTGCATCATCCACTGTATAGAAACCAACATAGGAGTCAAGCATTATGAAGAAACAGAGGAATGTTTCAAATGAAAGAACAAGATAAAACCTCAGAAAAAATTAATAAAATGGAGAGAAGTAATTTACCTGAAAAGAGTTTAAAGTAATCATCACAATGATGCTTACTAAACTAGGGAGAAGAATGGGTTAACAGTGAGAAGTTCAACATACAGATGGAAAATACAAGAAAGTACCAAATAGAAGTCACAAAGCTGAAGAATGTAATAACCAAACTGAAAAATACACTACAGGGGTAACATCAGATTAGGTGAAGCAGAAGAAATGACTGTTCAACTTGAAGACAAGGTAGTGGAACTCACCCAATTAGAGTAGCAAAAAGAAAAGAGAATAAAAAAAGTGAAGATAGCTTTAGGGATTTATAGGACAACATCAAATGGGCTAACATCATATTATAGGGATCCCAGAAGGAGAAGAATGAAAGATAGGGGCAGAAAGCTTATTTAAAGAAATAATGGCTGAAAATTTCCCTAACCTGGGAAAGGAAACAGACATCTAGATCCAGGAAGCTCCAAGAGTTCCCAATAAGATGGACCCAAAGAGGGTCACACTGAGATACAATATAAATAAAATGTCAAAAGTTAAAATTAAGGAGAGAATATTAAAAGCAGAAAGAGGAAAACAACTTGTTACCTACAAAAGAATCCCCCTAAGACTATGCAGACTTTTTCAGCAGAAATTTTGCAGGCCAGAAGAGAGTGGTATAATATATTCAGAGTGCTTAAAGGAAAAAACAAAAAAAAAAAACTCTTCCAACCAAGAATACTTTATCTAGCAAAATTATCATTCAGAACTGAAGGAGAGATAGAGTTTTCTGGACCAGCAAAAGCTAAAGAATGTCATCATGACTAAACTGGTCTTATAAGAAATGTTAAAGGGACTTCTTTAAGCTGAAAAGTAAGGGTGTTAAAGAGTAACAAGAAAACATATGAAAGAACAAATCTCACTGAAAGCTAAATATATAGTGCAGGTAGTATGGAGGTTAAAAGACAAAACTAGTAAAAATAATCATGATGACAATAAATAGTTAAGGAACACACAAGATAAAAAATGTAAAATGTGACATCAAAAACAAAACATTGATAGGGAGAGTAAAAAAGCTGACTTTTAGAATGGGATCAAACTTAAGTTGTTATCAATTAAAAATGGAATGTTACAGATTATACATAATACTCATCATAAGCACAAGCAAAAACCTACGGTAAATACATAGAGAGAAGGAGAAGTTTGATTGATTTGATGACTTAAAAAGTCATCAAACCACAAAGGAAGAAAGCAAGATAAGAAAGGAACAGAGAGGAATTACAAAAACAGTCAGAAAATAATTAACAAAATGTCAATAAGCACATACCTAACCATAATTACTTTAAATGTAAATAAACTCCAATCAAAAGACATAGAGTGGCTGAATGGATAAAAAGAAAAAACAAAAGAAGACCAGCTATATGCTGCTGCCTATAAGAGACTCACTTTAGATGTAAAGACACAGGCTAAAAGTGAAGAGATGGAAAAAGATATTATATGCAAATGGAAACCAAAAGAAAGCTGAAGTAGTATAGCTGAAGAATATCAAACAAAACTGACTTTAAAACAAAGGCTGTAATAATAAAGATGGATGTCATATAAATGATAAAGAGATCAATCCAAAAAGAGGATGTGCATTTATAAATATTTATGCATCTGACATAGGAGCACCTAAATATGTAAGGCAAATTCCCCCTAAAGGGAGAAATAGACAGCAATATAATAATAGTAGGTTATACCTACTTACATCACAGGATAGATCATCTAGTTAGAAAACCAATAAGGAAACACTGGACTTGAATGACACATTAGACCAAACAGACTTCACATATACACAGAACATTCCATCCAAAGGCAACAAAACACACATACTTTTCAAGTGCACAAGGAACATTTTCCAGGATAGATCATATTTTTTTTAAGATTTTATTTATTTATTTGACAGAGCGAGAGACAGCGAGAGAGGGAACACAAGCAGGGAGAGTGGGAGAGGGGGAAGCAGGCTCCCCACCAAGCAGGGAGCCTGATGCAGGGCTCGATCCCAGGACCCTGGGATCATGCCCTGAGCCGAAGGCAGACACTTAATGACTGAGCCACCCAGGTGCCCCAGGATAGATCATATGTTAAGCCATAAAACAAGTCTTAATAAATTTAAGAGGACTGAAATTATATCAAGCATCGTTTCCACCCACAATGGTATGAAACTAGAAATTAATTACATGGAAAAAAACTGGAAAGTTCACAAATATGTGGATATTAAACAACATGCTACTAAACAAAGAAATGAAAGAATAAAAAAAAACCTCGACAAATGCAAATGAAAATATACTAAAATTTGTGTGATGTAGCAAAAGCAGTTCTAAGAGGGAAGTTCATAGCAATAAATGTTTACCCAAAGAAACAGTCTCAAATAAATAATCTAACTTTATACCTCAAGGAACTAGAAAAAGAACAAAGTCCACAGCTACTAGAAGGAAGGAAATAATAAATATTAGAGCAAAAATAAATGAAATGGAAACTGAAAAGGTAGTAAAGATGATCAATAAAACTAAGAGCTGATTCTCTGAAAAGATAAACAAATTTGGCAAGCCTTTAGTTAGATTCACCAAGAAAAGAGAGAGGACTCAAATAAAGAAAATCAGAAATATAAGACAAGTTACAATTGATACCACAGAAATACAAAGGATCATAACAGACTGTTAGGAATGAAAACACACCTTGCTCTTAATTCTGTAAGCACCCAAGAAAACTAAACAAAGGAGTCTGTTACTTAGACACCATTCCCAGGATTATCTAACCAGGAAAGATAAAATGCACTATAACTACAAGAAGAATATACAGTGACCAGCCAGGACATGCAAATTATTAGTTCACTGGACTGAGAGGATATACTCAAAAGGCTTGTCAGATGAACAGAGCAAGAGTGCAACGAAGCAGTCAAGACTGCTTTTGAAGTGCATTTGGGTAAAAGGTAGATGTGGGACAAAATGAGCACAGGCTGTCTGCAGTTGTTTTTTGCTAGGTGTGGCTTGGCTTCAATAGAGTTGCAACATGTTCTTACAGAAGTCAAAGCACCAGGGGCGCCTGGGTGGTTCAGTTGGTTAAGCAACTGCCTTCAGCTCAGGTCATGATCCTGGAGTCCCGGGATTGAGTCCCACATCGGGCTCCCTGCTCAGCAGGGAGTCTGCTTCTCCCTCTGACCCTCTGACCCTCTTCCCTCTCATGCTCTCTGTCTCTCATTCTCTCTCTCAAATAAATAAAATCTTTAAAAAAAAAAAAAAAAGAAGTCAAAGCACTGGCACACAAAACCCATCCTTACTCATAAAGAGCTTGAGTTCTAGAAGGAATCTCTGCAATTCAGGGATCATTTAATACCTCAAAATCCCATGAAACTTTTTAAAATAAAGGAATTTCATCCCATCTCCAAATTTCTGAATTAGAATGTCCAGAGGCTGAGAACTAGCCATATACACTTTTGAAAAGTTTCATAGATGACCTAGAGAACTACAAATTAGAAGAAAAGATTATTAAGAAAAATGCTGTTCATGTAGATTCTATCTTTAGTAGAGTATTTGCCTTGAGATTCTGTGTCGATTCTACAAATTGAAAGTAGTTATGAGAATGAAATATATGTCCTTAGGAAAGTCAATTCAAGTAACACTGGTCACTGTGACTGGGGATATAAAATACAATCTACCACTTCTGCTCCAGGAGCCCTCAGTCCAGAATTTGCTAAAAGGAAAGGTATAATACCCACCTTTGACTACTGTCCATTTGAGGTCATATTCTTAGCTTTCTTTCAGATTTATCTCCAGGAAGAATAATATTTTCACCATAGTTAAATGCCTCCATTTTTCCCATTCTTTGAAACTTCCTCCAATGAGTAACCAAACCACTTATTTGATTTGGCTATTTTTTTTTTTTTAAGTTTCTGGAGTATGCTCAGCATGACCTCCACATCTTATTACTATTTTATGGGAGGTCATTAAGTCTCCTTCTCAGAGATGAAGTGAAACTTCATGTGGGCTCCAGTTTTCTGACTTTGATGATGATGTCTCCTAATGGTTTCCTAGTTTTCAGATTTGATTACATTAATGTAATATATTTCAGGCACTAATGATTTTATCTTTGAAAACCACATTTAGATCACATAAGAACTCCCTCAAAAAAGGCTTTTTATGAAAATGCCACCCACATTTTCACTTATGATGCTCTCCTCCTCATCATCATCTTAAATCCTTAAGGAAACATTTAGCAAAACTTCTCATAGTGAAGACTTCTGTCATGGGCAAACAGTTAAATAGATGCCAACTCTTCCAAAGCCAGTGCTTGCTGATGCTTGCTCCCTGGCTGGCAAAAGAACCTTTTGCACAAATGCTAAGAGGTTTCTTGGCTCCACTATGTACTATAATTCACCCTGTTATGGAGGAAAACAGCTGTTTTGTGATCTTGGTCTGGACATCTGCCATATTGTCATACTGAGTTAAAATCCCAACTCGCCTCTCAGCACTGCAGTTCAGTCTCTAGGCTATTGGATAATGAATGGAGAGAATCCTTGGACTTTCTCTTTTAATTCATTGACTTTGATTGTCCTAACTTATAGCATGTTTTGTTATTTATCAATAGCCAAACTTTTAGCAATACATAGCAATAAACACATCCCTTGAAATTTCATGTTTCCAAATCAAGATGTTCAAAGATAACCACGGTCATTATAAGTGAATCTCCCTGAACACATTTCATGGTTACATGTAACTTCACTGGCTCATGTTGACACCTTATTCCCAAACCATGTACACTGCTCAAGTAGCTGGCATCAGCACTTGGTTTGTGTGCAATCTGATGTCAACAAATGGCCCTCAATGCCAGTTATCATATATTTGTAATGTACCCAAATAAAGATTGCTGCTGGAGAAACATCACTGAGAATTCTGTTACCATCACAAATGTGAAACTTCATAAAATGAAATTGCATTTTAAAATTTTAATCTTAAGGGGTTTTAACATGAAGTACACAAGACAGTTGAGAATTTTGTATAATTATTCTCCAGAATAACATAAGTATATCCTGAAACAATTCACATGGAGTAGTCCACTTGAAATTCAGGTAATACAGTCACATCTTCTTAACAGTGGTAGGTACATATAAAAAGGAAAAGAACATAATGAGACACATTGGGAAGAATAAAGATATCACTTCCTTTCATAGAGATGCCTCAATTTCTAGATTCCTTTGGATGCATTTACTATACCACTGTGAGATTTCACTAATCTAACCATTGCACCATGGAACAATCCACTAATAACTCACAAAGGATCATCAAACTTCATTTAAGGCAGTTAGTAGTTTATCAAAGGGACAAAATGTTAATTCCGTCTCCAAATGGACTTCCAGGGCATGGAGATTCTCAAATCTGCCAATCAGAGGAGGAAGACATGTATATACATATGCATTTCGATCACTGAATGTAAGTAATGACCATTTCATCTAAAGGGCACAATTTACGTTCTGCTCGTTTCTTTAGTACTCAAAGCCTGGTTTGTTTGTAGTTAGATAATATTACCAAGCCTTTATCAGTAAATCCTGATGGATTTAAGATTATCTAAAAATTACTTAAGAGAGTGAAATACTTCCCCAAACTCTGTGACTACTTTCAGATATGGACAGGAAACACGGCCCATATTTCTTGCAAATTATAAATCATAATTTTTCCACAGGAAGTTGAAGTCAAAGTCACAGTACTGAACAGTAGTAATGAAAGAGTGTTTCTAGGAAGTAATAGCCACACAGAAACGACTGGAACAGATCACAATTAATCCAGAGCCAGAGTGGCTTCCATTGGTGCCATACAGTTGCAGGGACACAAAGTTATTTCCTTATGTCTATGCACAACAGCCAATTCCAGGCACACGTTCTAAATTCCATTTCCAGCACTTGGAAAAAAAGAGTATTTGTAAAGAGATGTGTATAGATCTAGTATAATGTCACTAATTCTTAAAGAAAGCACAGGATGAGACACAGTTCACTAGTTATAATTTTTTAAACAATTTTCAGAAAATTTATTTTGTTGGTATTTATTTTATGAGGGAAGATTTTTCCTGTACTTGAAAGTCTGTTGCATGTAAATGTAGTAAACATTAAAAGGACAAGTATTTCATGAGAAATATTTATAAAATACTTCAGATTCATTAATAAAACACTTTAGAAAATAAATATTTTGTGTCATGGCAATGTCAGCAGGAATAGATCCAGTAATTATATAAGGCTTTTGTGCCCTGTCCTGAAAACACATCATTCTAAAAGAGGACATGAAAATGCATGAATGCATAACATAAAATGTCTACTGCTAAGGCAAAAAAAAAAAAAAAAAGCGCACTTGTAGTTCTTCAGTTCCCAACATGAGCCAATGTTTGAGAAAAGAAATGTGTTTGCTTTATACAATACTGTTCACAACCAAATTATCCCAAAGTGCTTTACAAAGTAATTAGTTGGAGACTAGTATGAGAGTATGTAGGCAAATATAGGAGCCATTAAGACACTCAGCAATAGCTCACACACTGCTTTGGACATTAGAACCTGTTTTATTGAGAGTGGAGATGTTAGTTCAATTATAGAGTAATTTAATAGAATAATTGGAATTCCTCTGGGTCTAGTAAGTTTTACAGATCATCAAAAATGATAAGCTAACTCCATATATTTTTTTTAATTTCTAAAAATATCCAAGTGTGAATTAAAACATATATTTTCCCTCAGGTAATTTATTTATAAGAAATTATTGCTATGAGGTTAAATTATAACAGAAAACACTATGTAATTCTCTCCAAAAGATCCTTAATAGATTTGCTAAGGACATATTATCTCACAAATTATTTTCTTTACCTTCCCCATTGACAAACACTTCACTTGTTTTCCCCTGAGCTTTGTTTATGCAAGGATTCAACCAGAAATCCTTTTCTCTCTTCTCAACATATTTAATCCTTACCCTTCCTTTAAGTCACAGTTTATTTTTTTAATTTTTTTAAGTCACAGTTTAGATGTAACTTCTTTAATGAAAAAATCTCTCAATGGAAACATCTACCTTCCTGGTTTTATATCACATGTTTCTTATATCTCTCACTGGACCATGGCTCAAGTTATTTTGGGTTAGCATTTACAGTTTGAGAATAAGACCCATGAGGACAGCAATAATGCCTGCCACCTCATTTATTCCCAACACATGATCAGACACATGGTCTCCTAAGTTCATGCAGATAGCAGTCTGGAGGATGTACTGTCAGGACCTTCTCTAAGAAAGCACTGCACCATGATGCACAAGTTAAACAGCCAAGCTTCTGGCTTCTACCCTTTTACCAGCCTGAAGTTTCTTCCTCATCCACACATGTCCTAAATTCCTTTGATCCAGGGGCACTCTCTAGACACCATTTCACACATAAACAACCACTTACAGGCAGATATGGTGACATAACTTCTGTCTTCATCTTTTTACCATTTTGAGTGGCAGACACAGCTGGCTAGGATTAGCTGAGTGGCTGCCAAGTTCTTACTTTCCTCTGGTCCTCATGTCGCAGTATGGACTGCCCTCAGGTGGCCCCTCTTTCTCTACAGAAGCAATGAATAAGCAATAGACAAAATAATAAAAGAATAATTAGAGAATAAAAAGGGGAGTTGTAGTTCTACCTAAAATGCATCATAAAATGTTAAATTCCTTTTGCTCTAAAACCTATCTCTGTTTCCCACATGGTCGTTGAATGTGCATGGAGGAGGCCCTACTTTGAGTGTTTACTCAATAAAGGCTATGAAATAAAAGGTTTCTGTTAAGCAGCACCATGCTTTGTCAGTTTGGATTTTGCAGTCACTTTTTTTGTCTTGGGCTTCACTTTGGAAGTCTTTTTGGCCGTGAAAGGGTTTCTAGTAACAGGTGCAGCCTATTATCGGCGAAACTAGGTAAGTGCCACGGCATAGTCTGCACTGCAGAGGCTAGTTTAATTTCTGTGCGTACAGCCTACAGTTCTTTAGCCTATCTGACTAAGAAAACACATCCCAGGCCAGAAGACAATCTATCGCATTTCAAGGCTGAAGCCAATTGCCTCAGATGAACTGTTACACTGCAGCCACCAGGGAATATAGAAGCTGCTGATATTACCAGTTTGGGCTCTCTTGTTTATCAGTGACAGACAACCAACCCAAACAAGTTATTCAAAAAGGACTTGATTAGCTCACCTACAGAACAGGTCAGCCTTGATCCTGGGGCTCACATTAATGTTACCAGGATCTGATCTCTCTTAAACACTTAGCCCTGTGTTCTTGGTGTTGGCTCCATTCTTTGATAGGAATTCCCCTTATGGTGCCAAAATGGATGCAATGGCTTCAGCTTCATATCCTGTAAATGCAAGTTCTATAGTCCCAGGAGATCTCTGATTACAAGTCATTAGCTCTGACTGTGTCAGGAGATCCCCACCTCACCCCAGCCCCCGAAACAATTACTCTAGCCAAGAGAATGCAGTGCCTAATTTCAGAAGTTGGAAAGGAGTCAAATACCATCAAATAAGCAAGGGCTGAAAGTAGAGGAAGGGTGGTTTACTGAGGGAAGTCAGGGTGCCATTTGGAAGGTAAAGAGGGAACAAAAATAAAGGCCAAATTGTAAAGAGCCGCTATGCTATAAATATAAAAAAATTTCTTTTTTGCTTCACTAGGGGTTTAATGCAGTACCAATGACATTCTTTGTGACATAATTTCATTTATTTCACTTTAGGTGGACTTTGTATAAAAATTTGCATAAACATTTAGGTAGAAAATATTGTCCTCACAGACTGATCTACAAATTCACATATCGATAAAATATGTAGGTATACTTAGAACATTATGAGCTGTTAATGGTATTTTGCCAGCTCTCTAAGTTCTGGAAGCCTCTTTGTGTGATCAACACCCTCTAGGATGAGCAGATTAATCTCTCTCAGTTGAGTTAAAGTTTCTAGATATTGAGAACTCTTCCATCAAACTATTTTCCCCAACTTTACAATTTATTGAAATTTATTGAGCTATTAGCTGCTACAGATATAATGAACTGCAGAGACAAATTCTCTGCCCTCATGAAGTTTAATTGGTGTGGTGGTATGATCAATCTGCATTCTGAAAAGATCACTCTTATTGAAGCATATGTAGGGAAACTAGTTAGGTAGAAACTACAATAGTGTAGGTGAGAGATGAACCTAAGTTTAATTTGAACAGAAACACATGAGATGGAGCAAAGTCATAAGAATAGAAAGAAAATCTGTAAGACTGTTGAATCACAGACCTGTACCTCTGAAACAAATAATACATTATATATTAAAAAAGAAGAAAAAGAAGAAGATAGGAAGGGAAGAATGAAGTGGGGAGGAATCGGAGGGGGAGATGAACCATGAGAGACTATGGACTCTGAGAAACAAACTGAGGGTTCTAGAGGGGAGGGGGTGGAGGTGGGTTAGCCTGGTGATGGGTATTAAAGAGGGCACGTTCTGCGTGGAGCACTGGGTGTTATACGTAAGCAATGAAACAGGGAACACTACACCAAAAACTAATGATGTAATGTATGGTGATTAACATAATAATAAAAAATAAGAATAGAAAGAAAATCTGAATATAAACTGTCATTAACTTGCCAATGGCTAAGAGGTGAGGCTGCTGTGCAGTGGGACATCAACGTTGCTTCCTATATATCTGACTTAACAAACTGAATGGATGGTCCCATACTCTCTAATAAGGAACACTGAAAGAGGACCAGGTTTGAGAGATGCCAGATATTTTTACCTCTCTTATGACTCTAATAATATATCTTGCATTTTACTTTTAGTTCTGGGCCTACCTTATTCTCAATCACAATATTATTGCCTCATTCAGTGAGAGATCAAGTCTTAAGAGTTTCATCTGACCCTAAAGCCATCATCATGCCTGGCTCATAGTAGTACCTATTTATTGTGGCCCACCTACTTTTGTGGACTGATTGACTAAATTAATGAATAAGCAAATAAAAAGCCATGTATTACAGTATCTAAAATATACTATCACATTATATACCTTTCTATTCACCATTATGTTTTGCAGGATTCCTCTTTAAATGTTTTTTTTTTATTTATTTATTCATGAGAGTCAGAGAGAGAGAGAGAGAGAAAGAGAGAGGGGCAGAGGCAGAGGGAGAAGCAGGCTCCCCGCCTAGCAGGGAGCCCGATGGGGGACTGGATCCCAGGGCCCTGGGATCATGACCTGAGCCGAAGGCAGACGCTTAACCATCTGAGCCACCCAGGCGCCCAGGATTCTTCTTTAAAGAACAAAATTCTGAAATTTTTGAATAACTAACTACCTTCAAAATATGATCAGTCTTCTAATTGATTATAATAATTTATCCCCCTTTAAGAGGAAGGCTTTGTTTGTGTTTTCCAGTTTTACTGATATAACTGGCATATGTCACTGTCTGGTTTAAGATGTGTGGCATAATAGTTTGAATTACATATATTGTAAAATGATTACCACAAGTTTAGTTAGCATCTATCACCTCTTATAGATAGAGGAAGTTTTTAATCAAACAAGAGGAGCAAGGAAATTATACGGGTAAACATAATGAATAGAAAGGCAACCATGTACATCT
Source organism: Callorhinus ursinus (assembly GCF_003265705.2). Lineage (NCBI taxonomy): Eukaryota > Metazoa > Chordata > Mammalia > Carnivora > Otariidae > Callorhinus > Callorhinus ursinus. The sequence continues at coordinate 5,117,069 of NW_027397070.1, read as the reverse complement.
TTTCTCTTGTACAAAGCTAGGGAAGGCTAGGTCAGAAAAGCCAGTTTCAACACTTACTGTCCTTTCTCTTCCCCACCCCCCAGCATTAAAAGCTACATGAAGTGGGAAGCACTGAACACAAAGACTAAAAGAGCAGGCAAGGGAAAGGTAAATAAGGACCTAGTCTCCACGTTAAGGTATTTAGATTTTATCTGGAAGATGGTCATTTGCCTTTGTTCTCTTTGCCTCTGAACTCCCAAAAGTACTTATTTTTAAATGTTCATTTGACTATATAAGTGCTTTATAACTGACACTCTATTATACTATCAGATTGTCAATTATTTCTTCTTTCACTATTTAACTTTTCAAACGTTTGTCATATTTGAGTCATAGCTAAGCCTTTGAGTTGGAGGGCTACCTTGATCTTCTTTATAGTCTGGTCCTTTCCCTTACAACTGTCTTAATTATAGTTAGCAGTTGTTTGATTGGTAGGCTTCCCATTAGTTTTATTATTAGGTGGTTCTTATCCTTTCGGTTGTAAATGGTTAGCCTTTAAAATGTGAATAAAGAACATATTCTGACAATGTCCCTTCCACCATTTCAGCTTTACTCTCATGTTCTTCATGGGTTGGAGTTATTCTCAATCAAAAATGATTTCAACTCATAAATCTCCCATATAACTTCAGAGGGAATGGCTCCTAAAGCACACCCTCAGGGTTATTTTTTAATCTTCTGATCTTGTAATCACTAGAGCTCAAATAGTTCCCAAGTTACTCTATAACTTTTAGACAAGCATTGATTTATTTTCTGAGTTTCATCTTGCCAGACCTCTCATTTTAAAGATTGCTTCAAAAATGAGGTCTATGTTACCTTAACACTGGCTCTTTCCTTGGTACATGCCCTGCTGTTAACTGAATACATGTCAGAAACATTAAAGACATATATAGGGCACTTTCTATGCTAATCATTAAACAGACCTTATGTTTTTCCTCTCAGAATTACCTTGGGTAAAATAGCATTGTAGACCTGGGCTAAAGGAACTGTAACATTTTCTAATGGAATCTCCAAATGGCCCAGTGTTTCTCAGTCCTGGCTTTGCATCACATCACTTGGAGTAGAGTTATAAAAATATGCATGGTGTAAGGTGCACCAGAGATATTGTCCTGGAGTAGTGCCTGGACATTAGTGACACCAACAATCAGCCAGGCTTGGGAAGTATGTTGCACAAGTCAATAAAATTGTTTTCTTGTTTGGCTGCTTGGTTTGATTTTTAACAAACAAGAATCTAAAGACCCTAGGTTCAAGTGGGTTTGCTAGTAATTACCTTGTGAGTTTGGGTAAGTCATTTCATCTTTCCAAATCTCAGATTTTTTCCTGTAAAATAAAAAGTTTAGATGATTTGTTTTAATCCTTTATTAGGCCAACAAATTTTATCTACTAGATTCCAGACACACTAAATCCAGATTGGATACAACCAATATCAAATAGTCACTGACCCTGGTTCATGACTTTTTAAGAAGTAACTATCATACCAGCAGTGCATTTTCATTTACAACTGAATTCTTACCAAAATAAAATTTTAATTGCACAAAAATTTTATTAACTGCTATTCCAAACACTCTTTCTTTCACCTTTCTGCTTATAATTAATTGGTTAAGTAATTAAATTGTTATATTACTCTGAAGGATTTTTGTAGTTAGAGGTCAGTGTTGGTTTCCTTTATTTTAAACACCCTATAGTTTCACTGTATTTGGGTAGAATAAAGTGGATTGCAACCAGCTTTAATTTAGTTGCAGAAATGAATAATACGGCAGAAAACATGGCCCAGGAGATAGGAGCTTAGACAAGTGAGTGTATATTTAGAGCAAGATGAGGAACTACATCAGCAAGTTGATTTCCAATCCAGGAAAAGCTGCAAGTATGATCACCCAAATCTTGAAACTCAGGTCATTGGTGCCATAATGGTCCATCCTAGAAGATGATATCCTGTCGAAAACCTGATTATCCAGATCTGGTGGGCCATCTGCATACACTTTACTCATCATGTCTCTTTATATGCACTCATAAAAGGAACAGAATCATTCACACTCCCATTACCCTACTTTTTGGAAACGTTATTGTCATTTTTATCCTCCAGTTCATCTCTCTTAATCTTTTTTTATTGTTATGTTAATCACCATAGTTTTTGATGTAGTGTTCCATGACTGTTTGTGTATAACACCCAGTGCTCCATTCAATACGTGCCCTCTTTAATACCCATCATCAGGCTAATCCCTCTCCCAACCCCCTCCCCTCTAGAACCCTCAGTTTGTTTCTCAGAGTCCATAGTCTCTCCTGGTTCATCTCCCCCTCCGATTTCCCCCCCTTCATTTTTCCCTTCCTGCTATCTTCTTCTTCATCTCTCTTAATCTTGATAGTATTCGCAGCAACCACTCAACTTCCTCTTAAGTTTTAATGTCTTCCAAAATAGGCAATGTTTTACCTTTCTCTTTCATTTGCCTTTTTCTTCTATTTCTCCCAAACAGATAATGTGGACCTTCATGGTTTATTATATAAAATCTTCCAAATGTCCTGATTTATAAATTATGGAGTTGCATATATATACAGATATTTGAACACTATTGCTTTGGATCAGTTGCCCACTATAAGCCTCAGTAACTGCCCTCCACCTTGTCTTATTAGTTAACTCTTTGGATTCGGTTTGGGGTCTGAGTATACTTTGAAGTAAAAGAAAATTAGCAATTTGGGGTGATCCTATATGGCATTCATTCTGCAGAGAAGACTGAGTGTATTTTTAGGCACTGCATGTTTATAACCTAATTTTCCCTCATTACTTTACAGAGGTGACCTTGTTCTAATACCTCCGGCACCTGATGTTATAAAAGTGAAATTCTTTTCAAACCTGCTCCGTTAATGTGTTCCTGCTCAGAAACAAATGCAAGATAACATTAACATTCCTGCCACAAAATACCTGCTAATTTGCTTGCAGTGAAGATAGAAAGCTTTTCATTACATATCATAAACTTCATTTATGTAGAATGAGTCACCAGGCTTGCTGAAAAGCCAATGAGCATCTAATCTCTAATGGTGCCTTCAGCTCTAACATCAATCCTCCTAGTTCAACTCATCTTTTATCAGCTATTCAGTCTTTTTTTTTTTTAATTTCTATCCCGTTACAAAATTGTGTTGTTCTTCTGTCAAAACAGCTTTGATTTATGCTTTTTTTATATTACAGCTTCAGAGAAGAAAACACACACACACAGAGGAATATGCTATTTTCTCATTAAGGTCAGAATAAAATCTATTTGACAGAAAATGAACAACTTGGTTTCAAACAAATGATGACATTACTAAGTTCATAAAAGTTGCATTCCTGATCTTAAATTCTGCTTGATATGTGTCCCTCCATGTTGCTTCTCTTAAGAATGATCTGTAGAGTCCTGTGCAAATTTATATGCCATCTCTAGGCATAAGAGAAAAACAGAAAGAAGCTTTCAATGCCTTGGTTTGTTCTAAACATATTAAGACAATGGATTTTCAATTATGGTTATTCTATTAAAGTCATATCCTAATGGCATACTATCACTGATGAAGTCCTCTCTTAATCTCAGAACTTCCCTAAAGATTAACCCTGGAGATCTACTTTGTGTCAATCTTGGATCATTTCCTGAGGAGGGAAAAAGTTGTGCTTTATATATCAAACTCTAACTATAGGTTTTCACTAAATACCTTTAATAGATACTCTTACTTATTAGATACAAAATTCCTGAAGAGTTTTAGGGACTCAGAAAACCTCACAGAAAATGAACTCTTTTGCACTGGCAGAATTAGGTAGCAAGTTAAGTTGAAAGCAGTAAAGTCAATTAAAGTCAGGCAAAGAGTGTGTGTATAGAAGGTTGAAGATATTCCATCACTTTGTTTTAGTGGCATATTATGCAAACCTTAGAAGATTTTTTTCCTTTTCAACAACTTTTCTTTATCCTTCCCAACAGGTGAACACAGAGGCATTTCCTTGCTGTAAGAGGCAGAGCCTGAAGTCATTATGCCCAATTGTTGTATCCTAAGGCCCTAATAGGTCTTCATAGCATCCTGATGAAAAACACAAGGTTCAGTGAGAAATCTCCCTCGAATGAAGCCTCGTCTTATTTGTCTGCAGAAAAAGCATACACCTCTTCAGAGGGTGACTGCTCTGTGTGATTAAAAATGAGATACAAAATAAAGTGTATGGTAACCAGCTGGCTCCAAGTGACAATAAAGTCACTAACACCAAAGGTCTTGGAATTCTAATCCAGACCTTCTCCACAAGTTTCACACCTCAAATTATGCCTTCTTGAGCTCAGAATTCGTGGATGTGTACACACAAAGATTATATGGAAATAATGCCCTTAATATGAAGGTTTCCTGCTTGATTGTCAGCTCTAGTAAGTGTATTAAAACCATCCCATCCTCAATTTTTCTAAATCTATGTTCTTCCTTAAGACTCCAAGTTTCCCCAACATTAAATTATTTATTTCTTCAACATCACCAAATTAGAACATAAAACCAGAATCCTTAATTACTTATTTACTTACATCAGATATTTTTATGCATAAATGAATACTACTATGGTACATTTGATGCTGACAGAAAGAGAATCTATTCTGAAACAATCTATAAGTAGTTCTGTGTTGAGGATTTTGCTATACCTTTCTTTGTCAAACACCCTCATTTCTTTCTGGGAAATTTTCCAACCCTGGGAAATTTACATTAAAATTACCATAATAATGGTGTGCAACTTCTATCACTATACACTTCCCAATGTGTTAATAAATATGCCTTTTCAGGTCCCTATAACAACACTAAAGGAGGTAAGATATGTGGTCAACCAATACAACCAATACAGGAATTTTGGTTCATACATAATTCAAAAGATCTGATTACTAGCTGCAGCTAGTATCCAAACACTGGTTTGGATAAGTCACATAACCCCTTTGAGCCTCAGTTTCTTCAGTCACTAATTTAACTAATGAAAACAAACAAACTATGAGCTATAGGTTGTCTGGAAATGAATAAAATAGAATCTATACCTTCAAGTTATGATATAGTGGAGACTCATATATATTTAAGACAACCTATATGATCCTAGATATATAAATTAAGGTTTGTAAGACCAATGTAAGGAAAATTATGTGAGGAATAGCCTTGCCACATATTGTGTAGATTAAATAACAAAAAGGAATTTAAAAAAGGTACACATTATGAAAGTGCAAAGAATTATTGTCAAATGTCATTCTAGTAAATAGTCCCAATGGCCCCCAAAGATGTCCACATCCTAATCCCTGGAACCTGTGAATATGTTACCTACATTATAAAAGGGGTTGTGCAGGTATGCTTAAAGAGTATGGAATGGGGAGACTATCCTGGATTATCTAAGTGAACCCAATGTAAGGGTCCTTCATAATAAAAAAGGGAAGCACAAGAGATCAGCATGATGAGGTCTGAGAGAGACTCACCCACTAATGCTGGCTTTCCAGGTGAAGAAAGGCAGCTATGAGTCAATGAGTCTGTGGATGGCCTCTAGAAGCGACAAAAGGTACAAAAACAGACTCTCCTTTAGCCCTCCATGAGGGAATAGAGCCACTACCTTGATTTTAGCCCAATGAGACTTGCGTTGGGCTTCTAAGCTACAGAATTGTAAGATGAGATTGGGTTGTTTAAAGTCCCGGAGCTTGTAGTAAACTGTCACAGCAACCATAGGAAACTAATATACCAGGCATTAAGCTGCTTAATGTCAGACTGAAGATATTCCTAGGAACTCTGCCTCCAAGAATGAAAGGCAGACCAGAGGGGTTAGTACTCTGGGAAGGCATTTCAAGGCTAAGAAACACAAGGGAAAGGTATGCATTATGAAAAAGACACAGGGTGACTCTTGGCCTAAATGAGAACAGAAAACAGACAGACATGAACCATAAATGATCTATTGTTCACATATTATTAGGCATCTGTTGTATACAGAATTGTATGCTAGAAGTTTCAAGGAATATACAAAAGGTAAACTCCATATGTGTTCTTAAACTCAGAGTCCAGTTTTTGTTTTTAATTTTTTTGCCAAGGGCCACCTTGCTCCCAAACACACTTCCTGTTCCACTGAAGACAAATCTCAGAGAACTCCTTAGCCAGGAAGTCTGCTGATGGGAGACACCTGGAGGATCTGTCTCCCACAGAGGCCATGAGTCTCTTCCCAGCACAGATCCACAAGGGAACTTACTAAAGTACACTTTCCCTCATTGTGCCATGTGTGCAGTTCAAGAAAACTCTAGCTCCAGGAAGATAGCCTCCTGGGCTGGAGCTTCCCCTGTACACAGAGGCCTGGAATCCAACAAGCCTAAGGGTAGGAAATGTACAGGGAGGAAAGAGGGCATGACTGGGTGCTCTGGGTCAATGGCCTGGCTCCCCCTGCTCCTCTCCCAGCTGGGAACATAGGGGTGTCCTGAGAGTTTGGGCCACAGGTGGACCACACAACTACCTGTGGTTGTCAACCACCTGTGGGTATATATAACTACAACTAATACACACACAGGATAAAAGGGTCCATCCTGCTCCAGAACAGTGTAGTTCATTCCTCTGACCCCTGATTTCATGAGATCACAGAGCCAGATCTCCCAGGATCTTGGACTGGGAAATATGAGTGAGAGACAGGACCTTAGTCCAATAAAAACAAGAGGTCCACAAATGGTCCAAGGATAACCATCATTCAAATCCCTTCACCAATGGATCAATGTGAGAAACGCTGCCTCAGGGAGATGGCTTGGTGAGCAAAGGCAGACCCTATTCCACAATGCGTGTGGGCCAAATGCTGGGGGCAGGTACCAAGAGTGAAAAGTGCATGTGTGAGCCTCTGTGGCTCTACATCAGGGTACTGTGCCATTAGCCCTCAGGTCCAGGAATTCTGGGGATGAACAGGGCCCCAGACATTTCTGGGGGCTTCACAGGAATGCCGAGGTCCACATCCGCCGCCCCTCCCCCCGCCCCACCAAAGCTCAAGTTACCAATTCCCCTAAAGCCAGGTCTTGCAGGAGCCTTGCAATCCCAGTATGGTCAGGAAGTTCTCTGATAAGAGCTACCCTAGGGGACCTGAATCCCACAGGTTCCCTTACCTTCGATAGGCACAGGGCTGCATGGGCTCTCATGGTCTCACTCAAACCTCCTGCTCTTCTCGGCACTGTTAAGTGCAGAGCAGGTACCCTTAAATACAGGAAAAGGGACTGATTGGGGAAGGGGGAGCGCCGGCCCGTAGGCACACAAACCTAGAAGTCCCGGAACCCTCTGGGCAGGACACTGGTGAGAAACGACGCACGCACAAGCCGGCCTCTCCAAATCCGCAGGCAAGTTTCCTTTGATTAGTCCCAGGATTTCACCCTTGAGGGCTACTTGGGGCCATAGGTAGCGATGTGCGCAGGCAATAAAGGGCAGCCAGTGCGCCTCCAGCTCCAAAGCACAGTAACCGAGTCCCCTGAGGCCAGATCTCGCAATATCTCGGGGCCAGAATCTCGCGGGAACTCGGAAGTCCTGGAAACTCCTTAACCTTGCCGTCCTGGGCAAGTCTCCTGATGAGAGGCACCTGGGAGACCTGACTCCCACAGGCGCCCTGAGTATCGAATCAGCACAGGGCCACAAGGGACTAACTCAAATAACATTTTCCTTTCCTCATCACTAGTGCAGTGCTAGAACACTTAGCCCCATGAAGATGGCCTCCAGAGTCCAGTAAAGACAACAGCAATACAGAATACCAGTGATTAAATGTCATAAAATTTAAGTAGTATAAATTCTACAAAGAACAATGAGTTATAGGACGCTACAGATAAGATTATTTGACAAAGGGAGTAGTGATGTGGGGATGTGAATAGGTTACAAAGCCTAATGGCCAGTAGGAGACCAAGAGGAGGTAAAATACAGTGAATGGGAAGATTACTACCTCCATTTCCCATTGCAACTAGGGGATTTCAATGCTTATCTTTTTATATGTATTGAACGCCCATGAAAGAGTTCCTTTGTATAAAGATTTAAATGAAGCTTTTTTTGAATAATTTGACAACCACTGCAGTAATCAATTGGAAACCGGTGAACAGATTTAAGCTTGGAAATCTCAGGAATGCTTTACCAGGTTTGTAAAAGTATAAAAGATGGAACAGAGACATCAGTTGTAATAGCCCAACTTTAAGGTCAATGGGCAAAGATGTGAAAAAGACAAACTGATAGATTACCAAAAGGAAAAAAAAAAAGAAAAGAAAGGAAGAAAAGAACTAGTACTTCTTGATCACGATTTGATAAGAGAGGGAGATAGAAGACCCTAAGTCACTGGCTTGAAGGACAAGGAACATACCACTGCCATTATTACCCAAGTAGCAACAGTGGTTAGAATATTAACTAATTTAATCATCATAACAATTTTAGGAGATGACTTGTATCATTATTCCTGGTTTACTGGTAAGGAAACTGAGGTTGCAAAGGCCAAGTAATTTGCTGAAGGTCACCTGGTTAGCTCTTGGCAGGGCCAGCATTCAAATTCAGGCTGTGGGGCTCTGGGGCCATGTTCTCAGCCACGGTGCTGTAGAGGATGGAGTAGTTATTTGAGAAAGAAAGCAACTTTTTTTTTTTAAGATTTATTTATTTATTTTGGGGGAAGGGGAGAGGCAGAAGGAGAGGGAGAGAGAGAATATCAAGCTGACTCCCCACTGAGCGTGGAGCCCCATGAGAGGCTCCATCTCATGACCCTGAGATCATGACCTGAGGTGAAATCAAGAGTAAGAGGCTTAACCTACTGAGCCACCCAGGTGCCCCCCAAAAGAGCAACTTTTACTTTGAACATGTGAGATTTGAGGCAAGTGAAACAGAATATCTCTGTGGTACATTTTGCTATCATTACAGTAAGATCTCAGAACATTGCTGCTGTGTAGAGCAAAGTTGACCCTGACAAATGATAAATCTAGATACCACTAAATTATTGTTTGAGTCAATAGGACATCTTGACTTTTTCTGAATGCACTGAGAACTGTAATATTATTTCATTATCACTAAACTACAGCAATTCATAAAGGAATTAGAGAGGGAACTACTTCCCTAGAGACAGTCATGCCATATGGCTGTTATAAAAATATAGTTTTAAATAACATCAAATCTAAGCACTGTTATAGAAATCTCTTCATTCCACACTATGTATAATTCCTAAGGGGTCAATAGAACACTAAATAAGCCCCTGTAATAACAAGGAAATTATCTGATTATGCATTACTTGGCAATTATTAAAAACAACAACTTTAACAATTGTATTTGACTTTTTTAAATGTAGGTTAAGTCCTCCTTAAGTTTTAGTTACCGAACTATCACTGATAATGAGGAAAATGATAGATATTAGTTCCAATTCAGGTACAGAATTTCTGGCATATAATTAGAGATCTGCAAACTCATATGTAGTCAAGAGATGCCTCGTTACCCACAGGTAGTTGACAAAATGCTTTACCACCTGCATACTGCCTGTTAAATTTAGATCAAGATTGACAAAATATTTTTTTTCCTGTGGTGCTTGTAACTCAAAAGCCAAAACTTCTAAGACTCCCTTGCCCTAGTTTCACTTATTTTAATTAATTAATTTATTAATTAATTTATTATTTATATTTGAGAAATCTTCCTTCATAGAAGCCTTTAGAACTCTGTGAAACTTTTTTTTTCTTCTTTTATTCCTTTGCTGTTTGGAATTCCACTTCTGAGTTACAACTATGTGAAAGCTCTAAGATAACCACAACAACAAAAGTGTGGCATCAAATTGAACCTGACCTTCTGGCAGGCAGAATGGAACAAAATCTCTCCTTTAAATCCCTCCAGTATTTGGTGAATCTTCTAATCCTAAAGAACTGACTCTTATTGATTCTTTTTGTGTTATAAAAGAAATATCATATCTGAAGAACTTTTTTATAAGTCTGGAGATTCTCAGCTACTTCGTTGAGAAGAATTCTAATGCTGAGTAAAGAGTCAATCATAAGTACCGAAAGAGAGACTCTGACCATTTGGAGAAAAACATGTAGAGGAATCTTTCATTTCCTTTGAATTTCACCTTGAAGCAACTTATGGCTTTTTGACATATGCTACATTTGGTTGTAGAATCTGAGTATATATCATATATATCATATAAAAAGATTGAGAGAATTCTCAAATACTGAGAATTTATTGAGATTAACTCAAATACTGAGAATATATTGAGATTAACTCAGAGGTAATTGATTTAAACATTGGGATTTCTATCTATCTCTCTCTCTATCTGCATATATACCTATGTACATGATTGTTTTTCTTACTGTAATGTTAATTTGTTTTAAATTTAAATTTTCAAACACATGTGTAAGTACACTCAGTATGCATCCAGTCCTTATGTGATTTGTCAACATTTCAGCATTTTCCACACATGTAAACTATGATTTTCTGAGTTTGAAGTCCCAGCTGCCATTCACTCTGGAAGTTAAGGAATTGTTTCGGGAGCTCTAAGGTCATTCAGCTGCATCTGGGTCACTGAGCTCAGATCCAGGCAGAACAGAATGTTGCTCTTCTCCCAGTGGACTTCTTTTTTAGTGCATGTTACTTTTAATATTCACTCTCTCCCTGGGGTCTAACTAGGTTACAGTCAAAGTCCAGCTCAGCAAAGTGGCCAGATTTCTTATGCTCTTGAGGATATTGTGGACTACATTAATGTTTAAAATATGGATAAAGTAATGTGCCACATATAGATCAAGGGAATGACCTCATGGAACTTCACAATTAAAAAAAAAAAAGCCTTTGTATACATATGCCCTCTAAGTAAACCATTTAAATAACTTGAAGTAATTGTTTTCTAGTCTTGCTTATAAGGTGGGCCCATGGCATGGATCTCAAGAACAGTGCAATAAGGAATCTGTAATGTAATCACTTAGTGTCTAGTGAAATATTGTTTAATAGAACTCAATTGGAAGATACAACGTCTTTATAAATTTTCTTCTAAACACTGGCATTTATACTCAGCCTAGAGGTATTTTCAAAATAATTAGTTACACCAAAAAACACAATTAGTTCTAAAATAGCTAAGATCCATAGCAGAAACGAAAGGTCCTAGTTGTGATTCCAATTCATCAACAACAATACATTTTTAAATCCCCTATTTAAAACTGAAATAATAAAAAAAGTATTTTGGGAGGAGCAATACTAAGGTATTTATTACAGAAGTGATGGGATGTAAAATGTCATAAAAAACAATAAGAATATGAGTTCTTTGGATTGCATTTAACACCCAAAAGTACAACATGTCATGATAATTCCTGGAGAAATATTGAGAAGTCCCAAAACCTTAATTTTCTGTCTTCATGTGAGACCACACCTAAATTGACTTAGGAGAAATTCTGTTATCTTACAAGAGAATTATGTGACCCCTTTTAAGAACTATAAGAAGAACAAAAATCCATTTAGTTCTTTCATACAGAGGAAATTTAACATAACTGTTTGAACAAGTGATAAAGTTGAGAACCAAACTGAGTGCCCTGAAGCACAACAAATACTAGCAACAGCTGGAAGACACCAACTATTCCTAGGACAAACGGACGGTGAGAGGAAATGGTGTAAGAAGAGCAAGAAGGTAGGGTTGTCCGGTGCTAGGCAGACAGAAGCAGGAACCATGGAACACTGGCTTTCTACCAGGAGCAGGAGTCAATATGGATACATAGTCACTGCCAGGAAAGCTACCGTAGGCAGGGAAGGGGGTAGAGGGGAAATACCCTGACTTATTCTCTTCTCACCCACCAACACCTGTAATTTGCTGAATATTAAACAGATGTTAATAGACAGGAAAATCTGCAATACAGAGTAAAGCAAGAGAATGTGAGAAATACAGGAGCAACCAAACAGGCAATTAACTAGCACAGGAATTATAAGAAATGAAAATGTGAAGAATCCATAAATATCAGCTCATCCAACCTCTTACTTGTTCCAAAGCATTCACAGCCAGGAATGGTTCTGAAAAATGTCTGTGCTTATGACAAAACAAAATCCTTCATTTGTAGTCTGATCACGTTTACCAGTGTTCACTGGTTTGCTCATCATCCTTTTTACAGTATCTCTCCAGTTGTAAAGTCCATTTGGCTATCTTAATTATTATTTTATTTGATTGGCTATAGGAACTAAGTACTTATCAAGTTCATTTATGAGTAGTTATCTTCAAGAATGAACAAAAAGACTGATATTGATATGCCATGGCAGAAAGCTAGAGGACTTACAGTTTCAATCTCCTTTAAGTATTTTCTGTAGGCTTTTATGATTCTCTTTAGTGTGTAAGAGTAAAGAATATTTAGTTAAGCAAAGCTGTTCTCATACAGTAAGCTTCAAGTCACAAAACCCAGTCCATATTCATTCTGCTTAGAACACCACCTTCCATTTTGCAAAAATATATCCAGGATTCCAACTATTTATCTCTGAAATCATGTTGAAAGAATTTATTATCTCCTTTCCTGAGAGGTAATATCAGATCTTACTCATATAAAAATACCATTGACTTTCAGTCTTTTTACTGTTCTAAATTCTAATTCTCTATGTCTACCTCATTAAGAATATACTGTGATGGGTTTTTTTCCGCTTTGAATTATGGTCTTAAGCCAGTTTTTAGCACTGATAATGTGGTTGTTTTCATCCCAGCCAAACCCAATTAATTTTCAAGTAAAATTTGAAGGCATGTTATATCAAAGCTTTTACTACAGTTGAAAACAAAATTCAGGAATGGAAAACAGCTGTGTGCCTTTCTCCACTATTTCTATAATTCCCCCTAAGCTTTTGTTGTTTGTTCTTATGCTAGCATGGTTTCTATAGAATTTAGTGTTTGTTTTGTGGGGAGGGAGTTATGGGTGGGTGTTTTCTGTGTTAGGGTTCTCCAAATAGAACCAATAGGATATATGCATGTGTGTATATAAATGTGTATGTATTTAAGAAATTGACCTATATGATTTTGGAAGCTGACAGGTTTGAAATTTGCAGGGCAGTGTGGCAGGCTAGAAATTCCGGTAAGAGTTGATGTTTCAGTCCCAAGTCCTAAGCGATCTTGAGGCAGAACTCCTTCCTTCAGCAGACCTCAGCTTTTTCTCTTAAGGCCTTCAACTGACTGCATAAAGCCCACCCACATAATGGATGCTAATCTACTTTATTCAAAGTCTATTAATTTAAGTTTTCATCATGTCTAAATAATGACTTCACAACAACATGTAGACTGGCCTTTGACTAAACAACTGAGCACCATAGCCTAGTCAAGTTGACACATAAACTACCCCATTTTTGTTTGTTATAATCCTTCCTTTGCCATTTCAAGTGACCAGAAGCCTATTTCACTTGGATTATATTGCATCATTATCTATTATTAAAAATATAGTGCCATAAAATATTTGGAGAAATGTGAATTCTGAGTATGACTCCATTTCTAAAATATAATTTAAGAATATGAAGTATTATTATTATTAATAATCTTTATTTTAAGAAAATGCATCAAAGTGAAAAACGACTTGCAATATTTTCTAAGCAGAAAATCTGATAAAATTCCTGTAGGAGAGGTAAAGTAACTTATATTTATTATAAAATGCCCTCAAAAGCTAATTTAAATTTGTAAAAAGAAATTCCTGATGCTGAACATTTATTCTATAATTTTCACATTATCTTAATTTTTCATACATTTTCACTAAATTTCAGTGGCTATATATGAAATTTCTATTTTGAATGTGTAATTTTTTCTTTTTTTTACAAAACACAGATTTTAGTAACCTCAAAGCCAATGCTTATAGTTTAATTATTATTTTTTTTTAATTTTTTATTGTTATGTTAATCACCATATATTACATCATTAGTTTTTGGTGCAGTGTTCCATGATTCATTGTTTGTTCATAACACCCAGTGCTCCATGCAGAACGTGCCCTCCTCAATACCCATCACCAGGATAACCCATCCCCCTCCCCCTAATTATTATTATTTTGAAACCTGGTAAGAGTTACTGCAGTGAATGTTTCCCTAGTACTTTAGGCAGGATTATATTTAGAAATTTTTTTTTTCTTTTTTATGTAACTACTGCTTTATCACTTTTTTACATTCTACTAATAAAAGAGCATAGGCTTAATAAAATTAATGTTCCTAAGGAAACTAATTTCTTAGTCACTTTATAGTTTTTGTTAATTAAAAAACAAAAAGGAAAATATACTTTTTGTAAATTAAATGTCATTTCTCATATTTTAATGATCCACCTGAGACTGGAAATGAAATAGTTCTCTTTTGTTTAAAGAGAAAAAAGTAACCAAGAAAATAGTTCTTTTTTAATTATTTTGTCCAATGTTGGTTTAAATTTTCTTCCTGATAGCTTTCATATTCTTTCAAAATTCAGCTGCCACAGAGTTTAAGAATTTAGAGGTTCTTATTTCTTTCAGTCTCCTAATAGTAGGATGGATGGTCTACAAATTCAAACTCCACTGGAAAATATTTGTTCTTAACTTTTATTTATTTATTAAAGAACTTAACCAATATTTAGATTATTAAATCACACACTACTTTTTAAATAATAGTAAGTGTGAAAGTTTGAACTAAACAGTCATGGATTTTCTTTCACAAAGTCATACGCTAACCTTATGTATAAAAATATGGATTCTTAATAGTTCCTTTTCTGAAGATAATGTTTTTCTCTATATAAAGATTTTTCAAAAACATAGCTTCATTAATCTTCTCTGTGTCTCCAAAGGTAACTGTGTATGCATGATTTCCATTTTACAGATTATAAACTAACCTGAGGAAACTGTCATGGGATTCATTTTGTTTCTCATGCCAAGCTTTGACCCACAAAGATTTCAAATTTATTATAGGCATAGACTTTATTTTACTCTACTATTATATTCCCCAAAGTCCAAAGAGAATGCAGTCTTGTGTGACTAAAGAAAAAAAAAAAAAAAAGTTTTAAAGTCAGAAAGCCAGGCTTTGAGACATAGCTTTCCCATTTGGACAAATTATTTAACCTCTCCAAATTTACATCTGTGAAACACCTGCTCTCTCTATAACAGTGTTGTTTGTGAGGCGCAAATGAAAGAAATATGTAAATGTGCTTTGTAAATTGTAGCTCCTATATAAATGTTAGTTGTTATGTTATACTTATAACCCCACCTGACACTTTCTTTGAAGCAAATATTTAATCTTTTCAATGTTGGCATTCTTCAAGCCATAGTATATCAGATATGTTTACCAATCATTTACTGAATACATTAAAGAATGAATGCTGTTGAATATTTACTGTGTAGCAGGCCCTGTTCTAGATTCTGGTGTTGAGAGGCTGCATTTTTAAATGTTATCAGGCAGGCCTGGAGATCCTAAATGCTTGAAGGAAGTAAAGGTGAAAGCTTGCGGCTATCTGGGGAAAAACCATCTAGACAAAGGATATAGCAAGTGCCAAGAATGTTCGAGATACAGATAGAAGACAACTGTGCTGCTGCAGTGTAAACAGAGAGAGGGTAGTAGGACGTGAGATCTGAGGTAGTAGGGATAGGGGTACACCAAGAAAGACACTGTGGATTCTTATGATTACTGGTTTTTACTCTGAACAATTTGGCAAGCTTGGAGTGCTTTATACAGGTGACACGCGTCACTGGGTAGCTCCTATAATGAGACTAGAACGCAGAAGAACAAGAGCAGAAGGGACAACACCAGCTGAAGGAGTCAGTGCAGCAGCCCAGGCAAAATATGATTACAATGGTGACCCAACTAAAGTAGTAGTAGAGCAGGTGGTAATAAGAAGGCAGATTATATAGACACATTTTGAATATAGAGCTGATAAAAATCTATGAATGGTATTATGGTAAAACGATGTACAAATTTTGGAAAGACTTATATATTCATAAGATTGAGTCATCTCTTCAATTATTTAGATCTTTTTTAATTCCCCTTAATTAGCTTTGTAGTTTCCAGTGTAGAATTCCAGAACCGATTTTCCTGTATTTTTCCCTAGATACATAATGATTTTTATTGATATTTTAAGTTCCTCTTTATTTTTTCTCCACCATAATTTATATATATATGATTTTTATGTACATAGATAAATATACATAATCTTCTCAAGTCTGTAAGAACTTAATGAATGAATAATACTAGACCTGAAACTAATGTAACATGTAGGTCAACTATACTCAAAAAAAAAAAGACACTAGATGTAAAACAAAAAGATAAAGTGGAATTTGAAAATACTTGATTACAACCAAAGAAGAAGAGGAAAGAGCCATACAGAAATAAAGAACTGAGGCATCTGTGTGATTCAGTAGGTTGGGCATCTGACTCGATTTCAGCTAGGGTCATGATCTCAAGGTTGTGGGATCTAGCCCTGTGTCAGGCTCCCCGTTCAGCCAGGAGTCTGCTTAAGATTCTCTCCCTCTGCCCCTCCCAGCCACCGCTACCACTCTCTCATGTACTCTCTCTCTTTCTAAGAAAAAAAAATAAAAAATGGAAGAACAAAAAAAATGAATAGGATAAAAGCTTTAGACATAAATATATAAATACAAATATATTAATATACATATATAAGCATGCATATGCATACACACACATGTATGCACATTGTAATATTTTAGACATAAACATATATACACATATTATATTTTACATTTATATATGTCTATAGGTATTAAGTGTCAAAAATATGCATTATATACTTCATTCTCTGTTTCATATTTTTTCTTTCGTATGTCCTTCACATAACATAGTCAAATATTTTTTTAAATACAATAAGAATGTATTTTATTTTTACCTTTTTATGCCTTTTCATTACAATAATTTTCCCTTCAAATTTTTTTGTTATGTTAATTACCATATATTACATCATTAGTTTGTGATGTAGTATTCCATGATTCATTGTTTGTGCATAACACCCAGTGCTCCAAGCAGAATGTGCCCTCATTAATACCCATCACCAGGCTAAGCCAGTCCCCCACGCCACTCCTCTCTAGAACCCTCAGTTTGTTTTTCAGAGTCCACCGTCTCTCATACTTCATCTCCCCCTCCGATTTACCCCCCTTCATTCCTCCCCTCCTGCTATCTTCTTCTTTTTTTTTCTTAACATATACTGCATTATTTGTTTCAGAGGTACAGATCTGTGATTCAACAGTCTTGCACAATTCACAGCACTCACCATAGCACATATGCTCCCCAATGTCTATCACCCAGCCACCCCATCCCTCCCACCCCCCACCACTCCAGCAATCCTGTTTGTTTCCTGAGATTAAGAATTCCTCATATCAATGAGGTCATATGATACATGTCTTTCTCTGATTGACTTATTTCACTCAGCATAACACCCTCTGCTACTTTACTGAATTCCTGTATGAGTTCTAGCAGTTTTGGGGTGGAGTCTTTTGGGTTTTCCACATAAAGTATCATATCATCTGCAAAGAGTGAGAGTTTGACTTCCTCTTTGCAAATTTGGATGCCTTTGATTTCTTTTTGTTGTCTGAGTGCTGTGGCTAGGACTTCTAGTACTCTGTTGAATAGCAGTGGTGATAGTGGACATCCCTGCCGCGTTCCTGACCTTAGGGGGAAAGCTCTAAGCTTTTCCCCATTGAGAATGATATTTGCTGTAGGTTTTTCATAGATGGCTTTTATGATATTGAGGTGTGTACCCTCTATCCCTACACTCTGAAGAGTTTTGATCAAGAAAGGATGCTGTACTTTGCCGAATGCTTTTTCTGCATCTATTGAGAGGATCATATGATTCTTGTTCTTTCTTTTGTTAATGTATTGTATCACGTTGATTGATTTGTGGATGTTGAACCAACCTTGCAGCCCAGGGATAAATCCCACTTGGTCATGGTGAATAATCCTTTTAATGTACTGTTGGATCCTATTGGCTAGTATTTTGGTGAGAATTTTTGCATCCATGTTCATCAAGGATATTGGTCTGTAATTCTCCTTTTTGATAGGGTCTTTGTCTGGTTTGGGGATCAAGGTAATGGTGGCCTCATAAAATGAGTTTGGAAGTTTTCCTTCCATTTCTATTTTTTGGAACAGTTTCAGAAGAGTAGGTATTAATTCTTCTTTAAATGTTTGGTAGAATTCCCCTGGGAAGCCATCAGGCCCTGGCCTTTTGTTTGTTGGGAGATTTTTGATGACTGCTTCAATTTCCTTAGTGGTTATATGTCTGTTCAGGTTTTCTTTCTTCCTGGTTCAGTTTTGGTAGTTGATGCATCTCTAGGAATGCATCCATTTCTTCCAGGTTATCTAATTTGCTGGCATAGAGTTGCTCATATGTTCTTATAATTGTTTGTATTTCTTTGGTGTTGGTTGTGATCTCTTCCCCAAATTAGAGAAGTTCTCTGCTATAATTTGCTCCAATATACCTTCTGACCCTCTCTCTCTCTCTTCTTCTTCTGGGATCCCAATTATTCTAATGTTGTTTCATCTTATCGTATCACTTATCTCTCGAATTCTGCCTTAGTGATCCAGTAGTTGTTTATCTCTCTTTTTCTCAGCTTCTTTATTTTCCATCATTTGGTCTTCTATATCGCTGATTCTCTCTTCTACCTCATTTATCCTAGCAGTTAGTGCCCCATTTTTTTATTGCACCTCATTAATAGCCTTTTTGATTTCGACTTGGTTAGATTTTAGTTCTTTTATTTCTCCAGAAAGGATTTCTCTTATAACTTCCATGCTTTTTTTCAAACCCAGCTAGTATCTTTAAAATCATGATTCTGAACTCTATGTCTAACATCATACTAATGTCCATAATGAGTAGGTCCCTGGCAGACAGTACTACCTCTTGTTCTTTTTGTTGAGGTATTTTTTCTGTCTTGTCATTTTGTCCAGAGGAGAACAGATGAATGAGAGAACAAAATGCTAACAGGGTAACGACGTCCCCAGATAATGTACTCTAAACAAATCAGAAAAGACCTGAAACCAGGGGAAAAGAAAGGGAAAGAAAGAGAAAAGAAAGAGAAAAAAAAAAGAAAAAGAAAAAGATAAAAACAATCAAAAAAAGAACAAAACAAAACAAAAAAAACAGAATATGATCAAATATGATCAGGCTAGTGCATAGATCAGTGCCACACACTAGAGTTTGGGTGTATTTTGGTGTGTTAGAAGAAAGTGCCTCCCAAAATTTTAAAGAAAGAAAGACTTATATATGTACAAAAAAGAGTTGATACAATGAAGGGATGGAATATGACTGTAAAGATGAAAATTATAAAAAATTTTACAAAAGGAATTGATAAGAAGTTGTTTGAAAAAAGAAAGAAGAGGATTAAAAAAAAAGAAAGAAAGAAAAAAGAAAAAAAAGGGGGGGAGAGAATGTGATCAGGCAGGAGACTAGAATAAAGCCAAACACTAGAGATTTAGGGTATATTTTGATCTGCTAGAAGAAACTGTATCTCAAAATTTTAAAGAGAGAACAACTTATATATATATATATATATATATATGCCAAAAATAAGGGTAACTACTATGAAGGGATAAAATATGACTCTAAAAATGAAAAATAAAAATGTTTTTTTTAAAAAGGGATTGAGAAGATGTTGGTTGAAAAAGGGAAAAAGAAAAATTAAAAAAAAAAGTTAAAAAAATTAACTTTGAAAGACTAAAGTATCATGGTAAAAAAGCCATGAATTCTATGCACAGTATTCCCCTAGCGCTGGAGTTCTCCCATTCTCCCTGATCGGTAAACTTGGTCTTGGCTGGCTGTTCCTGCTGATCTTCTGGGGGAGGGACTTGTTGCCGTGGTTCGCAAATGTCTTTACCGGAGGCGGAATTGCCCTGCCCTTGTTGGTCCGGGCTAAGCAATCTGCTCGGGTTTGCTCTCAGGAGTTTTTGTTTCCTGCAAGCTTTAGGTACAGCTTTGGAGGACAAGAGTGAAAATGGCCTCCCAATCTCCGCCCCAGAGGAGCCGAGAACTCGGGGCCCCGCTCCTCAGTGCGCCCCCAGAGAAAATCAGTCAATCACTCTCGTCTCCCTGGTTTCCGGCCGCACTCTGTGCTCACCCGGCCTGTGACCGAGCGTTTCTATCTCTGGCACCCGACTCAGTGTGGAGTCTCCAAACCCAGTAGATCCCTGCGGTGCGCTCCCGTGCCGCTCCTCCCGGGGGAGGAAGGGGAGTCTCCCCGGATCTGCTGCTTTTTGGGTCCCTGCTGGAGGAGCAGTGGCCCGACTGTGTCGCCGATCACGGTTTATGGCAACCCCTAGCTGAGAGCCCGTGCCTCGGCTCCGTCTCTGCAGCGGCTTCCCCGCTCTGATACCTGGGAGCTGTGCGACAGTCAGGCGCCCCTGGTCTTTCTGTGACCCCAGGGTCCTGAGACCACACTGTCCCGCGAGGGTTCCACCCTCTGCTTAGCCACTGGAGCGATGTCCCTCAGTGGAGCCGACTTCTAAAAGTTCCGATTTTGTGCTCTGCTGCTCTATCACTTGCCAGAAGCGGCCGATGGAGGCCCCCTCCCCCGCCGTCTATCCTCCCGAATATCTCCTCGGATTCAGTTCTCCACACGTCCTACCTTTCAGAAAGTGGTCGCTTTTCTGTTCAGAGAGTTGCTGCTATTCTTTTCTTCGATCTCCTGTTGAGTTCATATGTGTTCAGAATGGTCTGATCCCTATCTAGCTGAATTCCTGAGACCAGACGAAATCCAGGTCTCCTACTCCTCCGCCATCTTGCTCCGCCCCCCTCAAATATTTTTGATTATGAAATGTTTTTCCTTTATCAACTATTTCCAAACTATGTGTTTTTCTTTTAATGATTACCCTATATATTTTATGCATCCTTGATTTATTACAGTGCAGTACTATTTTTTTAGACAGGGAAAGGGGCAGAGGGAGAGAGAATCTTAAGCAGGCTCCACACCCAGTGCTGAGCCCAATGTGGGGCTCAATCTACCAATCCTGAAATCATGACCTGAACTGAAATCAAGAGTCAGATGCTTAACTGAGCCATCCAGGTGCCCAGTGCAGTACTATTTGTTTTACCACTTCCCAAATAATCCTGGAAATTTAGGACCCTTTAAGTTATTTAATCCTCTTTGACTTTTGTATTAATTTGATATATATTTTAAATTCTAAAACAATTATTGTTAAGAAATATTCATTTTGATTTAGCCATGTATTTAATCTTCCCATTGCTCTTCATGGTTACCTGAATTTCAGTGTTTCCACCTATTATTTTTTTACCTAAATCCTTTATTTTTAAACTCATATATTCTCAAATATTGTTTTGCACCTCTCTCTGTTGCCTCTAGCCCTGGGATTCTAATTACTACTGTGTTGGACAATGGAAATCTTACATGTGTCTTACATTCCTTTCCTTTATTTCCCGTTATATTTTCTCTGTTTTCAATTAAGATAGATATTTTCTACTCCTCTGTCTTCTATTGTTCACTAATTGTGTTTTGCTCTAATTTGCTGATAAAATCACTTAATTGAAGTTTCCCCCCCAGCATTATTAAGGTATAATTGACAAATAAAATTGTAAGCTATTTAAAGTATACCTAATAGTGATTTCATATTTGTATACATTGTGAAGCAATTCCCACCATGTAATTAACACAAAACACATAACCTCATATACTTTTTTTTTTTTTGGCAAGAATATTTAAGTTTTACTCTCAGCAAATTTCAATTATATATTACAATGTTTTTATTTTATTTTATTTATTTATTCATGAGAGACAGAGAGAGACAGAGAGAGAGAGGCAGAGGGAGAAGCAGGTTCCCAAGGAGCCAGGAGCCTGATGTGGGACTTGATCCCAGGACCCTGGGATCATGACCTGAGCCGAAGGCAGACACTTAACCATCTGAGCCACCCAGGCGTCCAGCTATAGTCATCATGTTTTGCATTATATCCTCAGACCTTATTCATCTTACACTTAAAAATTTGCATGCCAGCAAGCATTGGCAAGGATGTAGAGAAAAGGGAACCCTTGTACACTGTTGGTGGGAATGTAAATTGATTCAGCCACTATGGAAAACAACATGGTGGTTCCTAAAAAATTAAAAATAGAACTACCATAGGATCCAGCAATTCCACTTCTGGGTATATACCCAAATTAAATAAAAAAAAGAATTTTGAAGAGATATCTGCACTCCCATTTTTATTGCAGTATTATTCACAATAGCCAAGATAGGGAAACAATAACCTAAATGTCTGTCAATGGATGAATAAATAAAGAAGATGTGAGATATATGTGTGTGTGTGTATATATGTATATATATATCTTATTCATATGCATTTATATACACGATACGTGTGTGTATATATATATATATATACCTTATTCATATGCATGTATACACACACACACATATTATTCAGACATGAGAAAGAGGACATCCTTCATTTGCAACAACATACATTGACCTTGAAGACATTATTATTATTATTATGCTAAGTGAGATAAGTCAAATAAGTACTGTGTGGTAAAACTTGTATGTAGAATCTGAAAAGGCCAAACTTGCAAAAGCAGAATAAAATGGTGGTTAACAGAGGTTGGGAGATGGGGGATAGGAGAAATGTTGAAGGGTACAAACTTGCAATGAGTAGTAAATAAATCCTAGAGTTTTAATGCACAGTATAATGAATATAGACTACAATAGTATAATCATTGAACTTTCTAAGAGACTGGATCTTAATTATTCCAACCACTAAAAAGAAATGATAATTATGTGGTGATAGAGGTACTAATTATCACTACAATGGAAATTATATTATAAATATATAAATGTATTGAATAAACATGTTGTAAATTTACACAATGTTACCTGTCAAATATATTTCAATTAAAGAATTTTTTTAAATGAATTGAATGTTAGCAAATTGAATCCCACAAAATAAACAGGAAATTAAACCACAAAAAATCCAGTATGTTCCAAGCATGTCCAGTTGCTGGACATCCACATTAATAAAATAGAGAAAAAGGATGTGATCAATACAATAAACACAAAAAAGAAGGATAAAATAAAAAATGTTTCATCAATTATAATCTGAGTGAAATAGAACTAGAGGGGAACTTCTTTGTTGATCTTGTAGGTGGTATCTACGGATATCCCAAAGCAAACATTTTAGTTAATGATGAAATATTAAAAGTTCTATTTCTGAGATTGGGAATGAGACAACAATGTCTATTCTTATCCCTTTTATTGAACATAGTACTGAATGTTCTAGTCACTGCAGAAATACAAGAATAAAAGGTATAAGAATTTGAATGTAGGACTTAAAACTCTCATGACATCAAACAACACAGTTGTATACTTTAAAATTCAAAATTATCTATAGTCAAGTTATTAGAATTAATATGCGGAATTAGCACAAATTTTGAATGTGAAGATTGACCATGAAATTTGAAAACATACAAATACAGATTACAAATTATAACAAATTATATATTGATATTACACTGTAAGAACAGTAAGTTCAGTGACAATACATGGTATGGTCAATGTGTTGTCTCTCATTAGCAATACAGAATTCCATAATGTTGCATAAAATTGAACTGAGAGCTTTACTACAGCATTTCCATCGAAGTCCCTATAATTAAGTCTTTGATGTGTCACTCTATATGACTTCTGCATAATTTTCACTGAAGAAACCTCTGCTTTGAGCATAACCAACGGTATATTCAGTGCCTTATTTCAATGGTGGCATGTAGTAGGCACTCAAACTACCTACTGTTGAATGACCAAATAAATGACTATAATGTTTTCCCAATCTCTAAAATCTCTTAGATCTATTCTATTCAAATCCTTTTTATTGTAAGATGGACAATTTTTTTGAGAGATAAAAGTATGAAATGTCTCTTCTCTCTTAACAATATTGTCTATTTAATTTCCTTCTTCAATCAAGTAAATTGAGCAATATATGTTTTTTTGCATCTCCTTGTTAGTGATGTGTAAATAACTGCCCAGAGCAGAGAGAGGCAATATGGTATTGCTGAACAAGATGCACAGATTACTGTAAAACAGACTGGCTTCCAATTCTAGTCATTAGTTACGGCACAATAATTCTATGACCTAAGGCAAGTTACTTTACCTTTCTAAACCTCTGTTTATGCAGTTAAAAATGGGAAAATAATACCTATCTCTCAAAGTCACTGTAAAACTTAAAATATGATCATATATGCTAGCTCTTTTTTGTAACATTTAGTACATGGTAAGTATTTTATTATTGTTGTTGTTGTTATTACAAATCAATAACTGCACAATCTCTATACATATCTCCCAATGGAAACTCCAGAACTTCTAAATAAGAAGAGCTCAGAGAAATCTAGTTGTAAGAGGAGTTCTAAAAAATGTGTTTTGAAACTACAGTTGCACAGTATGTGCACTCTTTTTATTTAGAGTACACTTTTTATTTGACATGTCTTCGGCACAGTGGGCAATGGAGAATATTGGGAGTATTGATATTCCTCCACTGACATTGTGCAATTATCCTCTTGGGTGTGATGAATTTCTTAGTGTAAAGTAGAAGGAAAAAAATATATACTGCCTTTCAAAAGCGAAGTCATTAATTCTGAAGAGGAGCAAGTTAAAAGGCAGCTGCTAAGATCTATGAAGTTCTACCAAGAGCAATGAAGGTATTTATTAATTGCCATGTCTCATTACTGTACAACCTTTGGAATATGATGGCCTTCAGTAAGCAGTATGTTGGCCTTTAATGGCATTAGCCTATAGCACACGTGTTAAAAAGGAAAACAGTATTGGTGGAAGATTACACACTACAATGCGGGTAACTCAGAACCACAATTTTATTTTCAATACAAAATGTATTGTAGGTTGGTGTAAGATTCAAAACAATCTCAAAAGTACATTATTTAAAAAAGTGTTAGTTGTTCAAAGGCAATACCCAAGATGGGCAGAGAATTGAAGTAACAATTGTTGCTGAGATCATTTGAAAGCCAGAGGGAAGAGGTGGTCATTTCTTTCCAAGATTCATTGGCTCTGTTTTTGCTGAACAAAATCACAGTCAGAACATAATTGCAATCTCAAAGAAATACAGATAAACATATTCATGAAATGAATGTTTGTGTTGTTTCTGAGACCATTTAAGCACTGGAGAGAGAGCAGTGTGAAACCTGAAACCAGAGAGCCTTGCCCTTGAAGTTTACATTCAGTCATCAAAACATGAAGTGTCAAAAATTTCTATCTAGTGTTTGGGAAGTGAAGTGGGACAGCCTTTATTCAGTACTTCAGCTTTGTTCAGATTTAAATTATTGGCAATCAGAAAAAAATGAATGGAAAAAAAATGATCTTACACAGACTCTGCCAGCACCAGGATTTTTAAGTAGTACAATGGTTCTTTAGGATCTTCCAATTATAGGGAGCAAAAGAAAAATTTGGAGGGTAAGATTATCATTGTGTCAAAGAAATTATAATTCCCCAAGATTGCAGCTGCTAATATAATGATAAAAATTTTAAGATTATTCTATAAAATTGTTTAGCAAGTTTGGTTTGCTAACATTTTGTGGTCAGAATTTGGGTATGAAAGCCTGAAAAGATAGTAATATCTTTTCTTATTTGTTTGTTTGTTTTCTTGCTCAGTAAAAAGAGAGAGCTACAAATTGAGGTTGATAGAATTTCTCCTCCAAATTCCAACTACAACTTGGTCTGAATTCTGACAAGGAGTTTCTGAAACTCAAAGTGACACTCACTCTGCCTCATGCTATTTAACTGCAAAAATCAACTGTGGGACTCAGGATAGCAACTGATTGTGTGACTCCATCGAGTGTTCATAAGCACCTATTGTAATGTGCTTAACATTATGCTAATTGCTGCAAATATACAAGAGAAGTTTAAGACATAGGCTTAACTCTTAAAGACTTTAAGAGTTTATTTGGAATTGCATATGTAATAAATACCTTAAGAGAACAACAAAACACCTTGCATAATTAAAGGCAGAATTTTAGGGGAAGAGAAAGTTAATAGATACTTTGCTAATTAGAAAAGAACTGCAGGAGGGAATGAACTATATAGAGGCTAGCCCACTGACCTGGGTGGGATTTGCGTTGGCAAAAAGAAAGTGGTGAGAACATTGCAAGCAAGAATAACAAAAATGAAGACACACAGTGAGAAGGAACTTAACTATGTAGTTGCTGAGTGTGTGGACATTCCCAAAGTATAAGCTGAGAATCCTCTCTCTGTGTCATATCAGAATTTCTAAAATATAATCCTAGTCAGCATGTAGTTGTCCTCAAGACTGAGATTTTTGAAATAATTTTCATTTTAGGAAATAAATGTGGGTACACAGGTGAATAAATAAAATCAAAATAAAATGTTGTCTAAACACATTCTTCAGTATTGATTAATCCTTTAAGTGGGTTACATTTTGTCAAGAGTCTCGCAATACAAGCATGAAAATGAATATATGGCAAGCAGGAGTGTATACGGGTTGAGAAATAGTTTTATGACATAGAGCTCTAACTCAGCTTCTTAGCCACCAAAGTGGTGGTGGACAAATTTTTTCTCTATTTCTAAGGATATAAGAAAAAAGAAAGATAGGGAAAGAGAGAAAAGGACTGAAACTGCAGGCAAAGGTTTCTAGAAAAAGTACCTTGCCTATCAGAATTTTAACACAGGAGAAAAGATTACTTAGGTAAATCATGAACTCTTAAATTTTTTAAGGAAATGTTAAGCCTTGTTTCCAAAGCACTGACTGCAAACAAGGGGTGACTGAAGTGACTACTTGAAGTCAATTCCCTGTAAACTCAACTCTTTCCAAAGGAAACCTGTAAGGGTGTTAAAAATGGTTTCCCTGTTCAATAGGACAACATAGCTTTCTTGAATGCTAAAATACCATGCATAGTAAGCTATACTAAATTGACACAGCTTCAGTTCAGTGGTACAGGGATTAACATCCCAATTATTTGTAGTATTAACAAAGGCAAGAAAAACATGTCACTGGTAAGAAGCCTCTAAATCATTCAGCTTATCATTTCACAGAGTTGTCAGATACTGGGCAAACACATTTTTGTTTTGCTTACTGCTAAACTAAAATGAAGAAAGCTCTGGGGGGGAAATCAGTTCCACCTGTGGTCAAATGTTTACAAGGGTCATTACTAATAGCCAGATAGGCATATATTTGATAAACTCAGTCTTAGAATGCATTGCCCTGCTATCAGATTTTTTCTCTTGCCTTGATCTAGAATTGCAATCTAACATCAATGTGTTGAGCTTAGTATTTCTGCTGGAGGCTTCCCCTATTATAATAACCTGCCACCACTCCACAAGTATTGTGTATTGTTTAAAGTTAGTATCATTCATTATTTACCACCCAAAATCCACACACAGTTCACCTTCTTTGAAAAGTACTGTGATTTATTCAATAATATGCCGTATTGATTCAAATATTTGGATGCCTTACTGGCCTTCTAAGCTGAATTTGAACTTATTGTCAGTAAGCAGATAGATACCATAAAATAATTCCAAACAAGAAATCACTAAAAGGAAATCTGTAATTCCCACACCACCTTGCTACAGAGTCGCTCCAGAGCTCACACTACTTAGATCTTTAAGCACTCTGAATGTGCATGCAGACAGCATGCTTTGTCAAGCTTTACTGAAGCCTGCAGAGCACAGTGGGATCCAAGCCATATCAGAGGCTCCACAGTCCCTTTCCTAATGCCACTTTAGTCTACCACCAGGATGCCATATTGTGAACATCAGACCCATCACAGAAAGTGGTCCATGCTCCAGCATCACGTGGCTCTGGTCAGTGCACTGGCAATCTGCTAAGTTACACACTGAGTCTTTTATTATCTAGAACTTCAGTTGGTTTGAATGATCTCTTCTCAAAGCTATCACTGATGTCTTGTTAAATAAAACCAACAATATCAGGGGATATTCCTTCTGAATTATAGAAATGAAAGTGCGAATAATTATGGATTTTATTTTCCATTACTTTCAAAATTCTGCAACTAAATCGATGTTTACCTCGTGGTAAATTCCACTTTAAAAAGTAGATCTTTTCTGGAGATACATACATAGCTACCTTGAGAATTAAGAGACATAAATCCACACAACAATGCTGTATTTAAAGATTCTCATTATAAAAGCCCTATTAGATTCCAAGTTAAAAGTATAGTGTCCTCTTCATACTAGTACTTCATAATTCTTGAAGTAAACACCCTAACTTTGTAACATCTCAACACAAGAAAAGGTGTGAAAATTATCCCCAGTGATCATCTCAATCATCTACTGCTTCCCTCCCATGCTCAAGCCAACTGTGAAAGAGGGCTACATTCAAATTGTCATGGGATCTCATCACTTCTCATATATACCTAGAATCTCATCATCTCCATGCCAAATGGGATCTCTTGCTTTAAAAGATACAATTTCAACTAATTCTCTTCAAGTTCTCCTGGAAAGATATAAGATTTAATGAGCAGATGATCTCTATTTCACATGTTAAAAATTGATATTAGTCTTTCCTCTGTCTTCTCTTCTCCTTTTAGATATTGTAAATGTCCAGATTGAGAGAATGGGCCAGCAGATCTTTCTCATATCTGTCCTTTGCCTTTTACAGCATGTCCTTGCTTGCTGTCCTCTTCAAATTTTGTGTTCCTCTGAATGGGCTATTGCACTGATGGCTTTTGGCAGCTGGCGAGTACTAAACCTGCATATAAAATCAATCTGTAGGGCCAGAGCCACAAAACAGGGCCTACTTGAAATGATTTTTTTCAGCTTTCTGGTTACCGTCATATTAAGAGTTTTAGTGCAATGGGCAAGGACAATAATTCATTTTACTTTATGAGAAATCTTTATCTTCAAGGGCCAATGCTTGCTTGAATTCTTTTTAGATCATCCTCTTGAATTCACGCAGCATTTATAGTAATTCAAGATCTTCCTCTTACTAAATATTGTGGAAGAGAGTCCAAGCTGAGTTTTCTGCACCAAATTTTGCATTAAAGTATGAAAAGGTACTAAGATATTATGTGCCATAATACCTTATTTTCCCATACACGAGAAGTATTACCAGAAGGCATTTCATACTATCTTCCTCTTGTATATTTTTCTACTTTATCTCAAGAATAAAAGCCCTGTATCATTGTAGTTAAGACTTCAGATTTTGGTGCTAACCCAGCCTAAATAACTTCCCAGCTCTCTTTGAATGGAAAGTATGAATGTCCTTGGGCCAATTACTTATGTAGTATTTAAACCTCATTATATTCATATGTAAAATACAATGATAGTTCCTACTTTAGAGGAATAAGATGGATATTTAAAAAATAAATTAATAATTCATATAAGGCAGCTGGCACAATACCTGACACAAAGGAAGCTCTCAAATTATGTCATTAAATTTATGATTAATTATAATTGTCGCTTTTGTTGTCTACTAGTATGAGGAAATTGTGCCTCGGAAGCTCACCCATCGCAATCACCTACTTCACTGAACAACAGAAACTAAAAATGCATGGTATTTCCAGAATAAAGCAACTTAGTGTTTGAGAACACAGTAAGAATAATTATTTTAAATACAGTTCTTCATAAAGCCTTTTGTTACCCTTATATTCACTGTTTAACAAGTCACTCCAAACTTAGTGGCATAAAACAACCCCATTTAATTATACTTACAAAATCATTAGGTTGGCTATCTAGAAAGGTACAATAGAATTGACTCTTTTTGCTTCACAATGTCTGGGGATTAGACTAGAAGGACTCAAATGATGGGGGCTGTAACATCTATCTGGAGGTGTCACTTCCAAGATGTCTTCTTCATTTATAAGTGTGGTTCTACTGGGACTATTGACCAGAGTATTAAAACATGGCCTCTCCATATGGTTTGGACTCCTCACAGTAGGGTGGCTGGGTTTTGAGACACAGTCTCCTGAAATGGAACCTCTACGAAGCTAGTGTTTCAAGAGAACGGTGTGGAAGCTACGTGATCTTTTCTGACATAGCCTCAGAAGTCACACCGCCGTCCCTTTAGCTATACTCTTCTGCATCAAAGTAGCCACAAACCTGTCCATGTTCAAAGCAAGAAGACATAAATTCCATCTTTCTTTGCAAGAAGAGTTAAAGAATTTTGAAGCCCTATTTTTAAATACCACATCTTTTCTCCATAAACTACTGTCACTTTGATTACTCCTTTTCATGCTTCCCTCACCCTCAATTATTCAGCATTACTTAGTACTCATTATACCTTGCTTTGTGGTTATTTCTGAGTAGATTAAACTTTGTAAGTGTTATCTATCAAGAATACTGTAGATTTAAGAATACAGGATTCATATCTTCCCTTCATTTGTCTCTTCAAATAATTTCCAGCACGGGACTCTTCTTGCACTTTGCTGATTCATTCAATAAGCTTGAATATTTAACAATATCTTAAAATGAAAGCACATAGGCATTAGCAACAATGGCTAACAACTTTACAAATGAATGCCAACTTCAGAGATTAGGAAATGCATGTTGGATACTAGTGTACATTTCAAGGCAGCCTGCCTAAACCAAGATTTACCCTAAAAAGATTAAAAATGGAGAAATAATTATTTTTATTTAACAAGCCAGGAGACCCTAAGTCCTAAAGGAACTAAAGAATTTATTGGCTTTAGAATGAGATATCAATTTGTTCCTACAGATGCCTAAAATGAATGCAAACTCCAAACAATGGAGGGCTGGAATCTATCATTCATCTTGAGAGGGACTATTTCCCTGTATTTGATTTGAGACATGGTTGATTTGAGGTATTAAAGAATCACTGAATTGTTTTTGTATTTTCAAAACCCTTAATCTGTCATGCTAAATTTGGAGAAGGCACGATTTTATTTTTTAATTTTTTAAAAGATTTTATTTATTTTTATTTGAGAGAGAGAAAATGAGTGGGTAGGGGGAGAGGCAGAGAGAGAATCTCAAGCAGACTCTGGGCTGAGCAGAGAGCCCAATGTGGGCCTCCATCTCATGAACCTGAGATCATGACCTGAGCTGAAATCAAGAGTTGGACGCCTAACCAGCTGAGCCACCCAGGCACCCCTAGAGAAGGCATGATTTTATTAAAGCAGTTAATTCTTTTATTCTTTCATTCAAAAGGTATTTCTTGAACACCTATTTCTCACCATCCTGGATGATATGAATACAAAGAACTATAGGACACAATTCTTGCCTACACAAAGATTACCTTTTAGTTGCAAAGATAAATAAGTAAACCTATAATAAATGTTGACTATGATATGTTCTGAGAGAGGATATTCAAGGTTCTATTGGGACACACCTTAGACATTAAGATATAAACAAGTCAATTGCAGTAGATGCTGTGATATGTTGTCCAGATTTCCTGACAGAACTGAAGGAATTATCACTTCAGCTATGGGGAGTACTGTTGTCAGAACTCAGCAGTCAAGCTTTTTTAGGAATTACCTTCACTCAAGAGTCATCTTTCCTGAGCCCATTGCCTCTTTCTAAGGCAGCCTATATTCCATGACTAGCCCAATTCAGAGGAGTCATACCATCCCTTGAAATTATCTGAGATCTTTTTTGGAAATTTCTCTCTCTATTCAATTGTGCTCCTTTCCCTTTCCTTCCATCAGCATTGTTCCCAAGAGCATGACCTAACAAATCTCTGTGTGCTCAGCCTTATCTCCAAATCCCTTCCCAGGAAACCCAACATACAATAGTCATTAAATGCAAAAGAGGACCTTGTTAATCTAGCAAGAGGTATTACAGCAGTCACTTTCAAACCGTCCTATAACCCACTGCCATGTTAATCTTCATGAGACACAGAAATGATCTTCTCAAAAAAATTCAAGTTCCCCTTACTTAATGAATAAACTGCAAATTATTCAGTGTAGCATTTAAAATTCTTCATTTTCTGATTCTGACTTTGCATCTTCACTTCCTATTCTTCTCTTTACTTAATAGTAAACTAAGCAAACTGAACTACTCCAACTACTCAATCTTTTCTACCTCCATGCCTTTGCTCAGCAACTGCCCACATGGCCAAATTCGACCTGTACTTTAAGACTCAACTTAGAGAACCTCCATCCATCAAATTTTACTGATCCTTTCCCCACCACCAAGCTAAAGGGAAATGTTTTCCCTGTGAATAAGAATTGCATTCTATATGCTTTTCTTTTGTGACTTTCTATTTACCAGTTCATATTATGATTATTTAAAAACATGACATTTCCTTTTCTAGACCCTAAATGATGCACAGTAAATATCACAAAGATATAGAAAGGAAAGGGAAGCTCAGAGGGAGAGAAAAGGTGGGGTGGGGGAGAGCATGTGTGAGGAGATTAAGGGAAGAAGATAAAGGAGGGAGAATGGGGATAGAGAAAGAAGGTCTAGAGGATGAACAGCAGAAAAAAGGGTAGCACATTGTCTTTCAAAGGGGTAGACTGAAAAAAAACGCAAGATAATCTAATTATAAAAAAAATAATATCAGAAACAGTGTATGTCAGTTCCATTGGAGTTAAATAATAAAGATCATCATCACTTTGTACTTTGGCCAAGGCAGTAATGAAATGGAAAGCTTTAGAAGTGAACTTTGAAATACGTTCCTATTAATTAATATACTTTTGTCCTTGAAGCTAAGATTGTACTCATATAAACCATTTTACTTCCTCTTGAGCTATTTCAAGCACTATTACAGAGCTCTGTGTTGCTCATTAAGGAATTCAGAATAAGGAGCAAAGGACTTAAAGAAAGATTATTTTATGGATGCTCTAGAGAATTAGCCATAGCCAGCTGAAGATGTACAGCAGACTCAGACAAAATGCATCTTCCCTATGAATGTTCCATACACTGGTCACCCAGCACTTCAATCTCAGTCATGTTTAAATTATTCCAGGCTCAGCACTCAGAAAGGCAAGCAAAAAATTTAACTTCAAATACTGCCACAGTTTTAATTTAGAGACAATGTATTAGGAATCAGCACAATGTCAGGATGCCAATGGATCTTTGAATTCTCTAGTCTTATCTTCAGGCAAAGCAGAACTCCAACAGTTAGCCACATAGGTACAGAATCCCTGGCCTGAGGCTGCTCTTACTGTGCCTCCACCAGATTTTTTTAAACCCAGAGACAAAAACCCTCCATGTCAGCAGCAGTGAACTCTGGCCAGGGGTAGCTTTGTTGTAAACACCTCAGGCAGAGCCACTGACAATTCCTTTCTACTGTTTACAAAGTTAAAAAAGAATACCTCCAGCAAGCAGCCACCAAAATCATGATCACACCATGGATTATTCCTTTCATCTTAACTGTTCCTTTGCCTACTCTTCATTTCATTTGGTTTTAGCCTCATTTCTTTCAGAATTTAAGTCTGATCATCCCTAATAATTGATGATGCTGAAAGAAGTCATCTTATCAAAACCTTGAGCAGCTGTGTTTTTTACATTTGCTGACTCTCTTGTGTCTGCCATTATCCAGGCTATTGGTCAAACATTCCAAAATGGTTGGACTATTTCCATCAAATAGTCTCCGCAAATTTCTATTTGGAGGCAGCCTGCTTAGTCATGATCCCTTCACCATTCCTACCTGTACCCTAGTGATGTGCAATAAGTGCCACACAGCTCAGAGTTGTGGAGCAGTGGATTCTTCTTACTCTGACACTGCACTCATAAAGTTCATATCTTGATGGTGTCCAATAAAGCTCATGTCATTTCTGCTGACCCAGCGATTGAGTGGGATGGAAATAATATGGGACCGGTAGCCAGAAAACCTAAATTTGAGACTTAGCTCTATCATTTGCCCACCATATCATCTTTTAAAAAGCGGCAACATCGGGCCCCTGGGTGGCTCAATTGTTAAGCGTCTGGCTTCGGCTCAGGTTGTGATCCCACGGTCCTGGGATCAAGCCCCGCATTAGGCTCCCTGCTCAGCGGGAAGCCTGCTTCTTCCTCTCCCATTCCCCCTGCTTGTGTTCCTGCTCTCACTGTCTCTCTCTCTGTCAGATAAATAAATAAAATCTTTAAAAAAAAAGTGGCAACATCTCTGCCTCAATTTCCTAACCTATAAAAATGGGAGGACAGAACACGAAAATCATTCATTGCTCATCTCTGTTGGGAAAAATAGACAAGAGAGTCAACATGAAATGGTTTTTCAAATATATATATATTTTTTAAATCTGCCAAACTTTTGCACCAAGTAACTAAACCTAAATAACTAAATTAGTACTGCAAACTTATAAGCTGTATTTCTGAACCAGCATAACCTAACCTCAGTAAATTACCAGGGTCAATTATGAAGGAAAAAGTTATAGTCTCTTTTCTATTTCAGGATATCATTATTTTTTTTTTCTTTTTCCTGTGGGAGACTTGCCAAGACCAAACAGATGGTGTTTGTTAAAAAAGAAAAGGTAATTGAATAAAGGCAGCCTCATGTCGTTTATAACCCATTTTAAAAGCACAAAGCATAAACCGTTTTACTCTCACCCAGTGGCATCAGATCACTGCTTCCCCAAAAAGGTCAACTCAGAAGGACTTATAGTTTCACAGCCTCTTCTCAAAAACCTCTCTGCAGTCAATAAGGCACTTCTGAATAGAGAAAACTTAAGCAAGGAAAGATTCCCAATTCTATCCTAATGCTTAAAATGGAGTGACATCAAGGTTTAAATATATTTCAAATAGAAAGGCCAAATTTTAAAGAAATCCTGTGCTACCAAACTTCCCAAATCTCATGACTTCTCAATACTTTCTAACCAAGCAATGATGCTGCCTCTACTTCTCTTTGGCATATTGTGCCCCATCAAGTGAGAAAAGGAATGCCGTTTGGCTTCTATGTCTGTGGTCCTGCAGTCAATGGCTGCACTGTCCCTGAGCTCAGTGTTTTGTTACCAATGGAAATGATAACTTCCAGAATCTAGCTAGGAAACTATTGCTCCAGGGTAGCCAGAAAGTTGGGCAAGCCATGTAGACGAGCATGTAAGGCAGAGATCATTGAAGCCTAGTGACTTATGAAGCACCAAACTATCTGCAAACAAGTCTTCTAACGTTTCTTCCACAGAACCATGTGACACACAAACTACAGGGTACCCTCCAAAGAGGAGACCACAACAGAGAAAAACACTTAGGAAACAACCACTTTGGGTGCCTGGGTGACTCAGTCAGTTAAGCATCTGCCTTCAGCTCAGGTCATGATCTTTGGGTCCTGTGATCGAGCCCCACATCAGGCTCTCTGCTTGGCAGGGAGCCTGCTTCTCCTTCTCCCTCTGCTGCTTCCCCTGCTAGTGCTCTCTCCCTTAAGTAAATAAAAATCATAAAATAAAAAAAGGATACAACCACTTTGTTGCTGTTATTGCTTTTAATGTATGGGATAACTCTTCTTCAAATCTTTTTGAGAAAGATACATTTTATCGATGATCTATTGATTTCAACATGTGCAAATTTAAATTGCTACCCTTCTTAAAACTAATTTTTCAGCCATAAAATGACTAAAGCTGATTTGCATAAACACATTTGACTTGTGGCAGGAATCAGATTAGGCTCTGAAATCTCTCGTGTGCATGTGTGTGTATGTGCATGTGTGTAAATGTGTGTCTGTGTATATATATATGCAAACACATATATCACATATGTATGGATTTTATGTGTAATTCATATATACACACACACACATGCAGTGTATGTATGAAATACGTGTATAGTTTTACAGCTCAGGAAGTTCCTTGGAAACATAACATCTCACCATTATTATTGACTCAATGTCATCATCATATAACTAGGATATGCACTAGCCACATCAATGTCCTCATGAACAGAGATGGATTTAAGGTAGAAGAGATGAAAGGAAAGAAAAGCTATACTATAAAATATATATTAATGGCAGAACTTCATTTAATGACTTGTAATTTGTATGCTGCTTTGATGTCCTGGGTCCTTAATCTTTCTAAAAAAAAGAGTCAATCTGAATAAACCCTTTATAATTTGTTAAAGTGCAGGATGAGTAATGTTAGCATGAGTTGGGGAAAACAAAACGCTAGAAAGATATGTGGGACTGTCAGTAATTCATCAGGGCCAGCCTATTTTAGCACCTAATAATTTTTTTCTGTGTTCCTTCTTTAGAAGAGAACAAATCAGAACGCCAATGCAGTAAATTCTCACAGGGGAAACCATAATTCTATTGATGTGCTTCAAGATGGCTTTTTGTTTTCAATTCTGCAAAAGCAGATCGATAAAACTAATGCAGGTTCTCTCCTCAGATTTTTCTTCTACATTCATAGTTAGGAGACTTGATAGAAACTAGTTTAACTGATTCAGCACTGGTAGGCATAATGGAGCAAGCTTTTGCAGAGTGGAAAATAAGAGGTAAAACAAAACCCAAAAAACAGCAACAACAAAAAACAGACAAAATACAGTACTAGAGTGGGACAGTTTCATTTATCAGTTAAGCATGTGAACTCTTAAATTAATCTATCTAGGTTTGAATCCTAATTTTCTCACTAGTTGTGTGACTTCAACAAGAGATGTGACTATTCCATACTCCATTTACTTCAAATATTAAATGAGAGTAATAAGAGGTAAGAGATCAAATGAGACTATTCATGTAAAAAACTCTTAGAAGTTCTAGCAAATTCTAAGTGTTCAATAAATATTAACATCGCTACTATGGTGTGACTTTAATACTCTTGCTCTTTGAGCATGGGCATGCTTCCTAGATCATTCAAAACCTGTCAAAAGAAATGAGGTCATCCAAAGAAATAAGATTCAATGCATTTCAATATAGATTTGGACAGAGTTTGGGAGAGAGGTGAGGAAGGAGTCTATGAGAGCAGAGAAAGAATTTGGAAAGACTTTTAACAACTCCTGTCTTTCTTTTTATTTGCTACTCCTAAGAGCTGATGGAAGAAGAAAGTATTGCAGGCATGCTAACCAGTCTGAAGAGGCCTAAGGGAAATGCTGAAGCAATCCTAACTTTCAGATGCTAACATTGTCTCCTAATGCTCATTTAACTTAGACTTGCTCTTCTTCAAAACAATCCTTATCTCTACTTTGAAACCGGAATGTACTCAGCCCTTTGTATCCACTTTATTGAAATTATAAACTCATTCCTGTATGTTCTTTCCATATACTCTCGTAATGACCCAACCCCGCCTTTCTGACAATACAGTAGTTAAGACCTCTTGGATATTAGCTCTGAGGCCATCACTTATTAGCTGTAGGTCCTTGAGCAAATAACCTCTTGTCTGTGCCTGAAACATCATATCTTCTCTATGTCCCTAGGTATAGTGGACTATACAGCTTCAGACTAAAGTATGAAATGTTTTATTAGGTGTGTTGGTGGAGGAAAGTGTTGGAGGAAATTAGGCTTATTTGCAGCCTCAAGAATACAATTAGATGGAAGTACAAATGGTTTCATCAACATGCTTAAACATAAAAGTACGAATAGTGTAGAATTTCTAGATACATAACAAAGATCTCTTCACCTTTCCACGAGATAAACATGATTCAAAAGCTGCTATGATATTATTTTCTGTGGAACTGATGATTGTGAGAGCCATGTAAAAGGGAGAAATGAAATTCCTTTAACTTTTGTTAATTTAAAAAATATTTCTTCATAACTTGGAAAATTTTCCTCAGCAATTCATATCCTAAGGCTTATATTTAATATATTCAGCCAAAGCTTCCACTTAAGACTTGATAAAAGCTCCCAGATGAGTGGTTCATTGTGCAACTGTGAAGTTGATAATATTTGAAGAGGAAATTGATAGTGGAAACAAATTATTAATAACAAAAATCACTTTTTAAAATTTAATAGACTGGTTTTTAGAGAAATTTTAGGATTACAGAAAAACTGATCAGTAAGTACAGAGAGTTCCCAAATGCCCTCTCCTCCTACACACATACACAGTTTCCCAGCTAACAGACATGTTGCACTGCTGTGATAAATGTGTTATAACCGATGAGCCAATCCTGATGCATTATTATTGAAGTCCATAGTTTACATTAGGATTCACTCTTTGTATATATTCTGTGAGTTCTGACAGATGACATGTATCTACCATTATAGTGTCATACAGAGTAGTTATACTGCCCTAAAAATCCCCTGTGCTCCACCTTTTCATTTCTCCCTCCCTCTCCCCAAATTTCTGGCAACTCGATATTTTTGCTGTCTCCACAGCTTTGCTTTTTCTGGAATATACAGTTAGAGTGATATGCTATGCAGCTTTTTCAAAAAACAAAACAAAAACAAAATCTTACCTTCTTTCACATGGCGATATGTATTTAAGATCCTTCCATATCTTTCTATGGCTGGATAACTCATTTCTATTCATTGCTGAAGAGTATTTCATTGTATGAGTGGGTCATATTTTGTGCATTCACTTCCTGAATTATTGAATACTTCCAAGTGTTGGAAATTATGAATAAAGCTGTTACAAGCAAGTTTTTGTGTGGACATTACACATGACATGACAAATGTCAACTCATTTGGATAAGTACAAAGGAGCTGAACTATTTCAAATTTTCACTAATAATGAATGAGAGTTCCTGTTACTCCACATCCTTGTTAGCATTTGGGCTGTCAGATATTTGGATTTAGCCATTCTAATAGGTATGTGGTGGCACCTCATTGTTGTTTTGATTTTCAATCCCCTGATGAGAAGTTATGATGAGTATCTTTTCATATGCTTTGTGATCTGTGTATCTTCGTTGATGAGGTATCTGTTCAGATATTTTGCTATTTTTTAATTGGGTTGTTTACTTCTGTTGGGTTTTAATTCTTCTATGTATATTTTAGATACCAGTCCTTTTATGTGCCTTACCATCAATTTTTTATACTAGACTTTATTTTTTAGGACAGTTTTAGATTTAAAACTAGTTTCCTTTTTAAACATCTTACATTAGTAATAAACATAACTTTTAATAATTAATCTCCAGAAAATATGAAAGTTGAAACAAGGTCCAAACACTATCAGTTTCCTGAGGATGATAAGGAACCTAGACTATCCATCATTTAGTAACCTTGGATGTTGTTGTTTGGAGGCACTCAGACATTTTACATTCATTGCCCATCTACATCAATAGCAATAATCACATCTTAACTTTAGTTCTTAACACTTTCAACTGAATTTAGTAGGTCTTTCTTTGAATGAATTTATGATTGAGTCAAGAGTGGACAAAATAAGCTGGTCACATTCTTTCAGTCCTGTAATTTCTGTTCTTTTCAGCCTCCATGTTTTAAGTAGAATAGAACATCCTTATGATCTGTTACCTTTATTTATCAAATAAGCAAAGAAAATCCCAACAACTATAACCAGGTCTTCAAATTTCTTTCCAGCCTCATTCGTCTATATAGTTCACACAAAGACTCACTCTCCTCAAACTGACCAGAAACAATGAGGTCTATCTTTCCATATTGTTTATATTTCTTTATTCATTGCCTGCTTTTAGCCCACAGGTTTTCCCTCACAGCTCTAAACAAGGTCAGAATTACCCAAAAGACCATCACCCTTTCTTGTAAATGCGCAAAGTTTTGCTATATGCTTACAATGACTTCTTACATGAAATAAAATGCTATGTTTTACCTTGTGTTAA
Organism: Callorhinus ursinus; assembly: GCF_003265705.2. Lineage (NCBI taxonomy): Eukaryota > Metazoa > Chordata > Mammalia > Carnivora > Otariidae > Callorhinus > Callorhinus ursinus. The sequence goes on along the minus strand of NW_027397070.1, from coordinate 5,077,610 downwards.
AATCTCAACCTGACTACCACATCTATTTCCAAAACCAATATACAAGCAAGGTAATTTTTGTTGTCAGTAACACAGATATTAAAATTGCAATGTCAAATCTCAGATCAGAAGTACAATTAACAAGTTTTGCCCATCTTATATAGATTTTTCTTAATAACATCAGCCTTCAAACCTGTAGGCAGTTTCTTTTTTATCTTTTTTTTTCAATAGATGGTATCAAACTATCTCATTACTGAGGAAAATCTTGTTGAGACCTTGAATTTTCACATTGGTTTCACATTTGTCACAAAAGGTATTTTTTTGGTAACTAAGGTATTTTGGCTTAAATTTCTTATATATGATAGATAATATCTCAGCAAGATGTGAATGCATTTTAAATCATCCTTGGTGGTATAGAGAGACTGTGTCTGTTACAACATTCAAGGCATTTATTCAGAAGGTTTTATCTCATGTCTCAGGTTAGGAACTCAACATTGTCCTTTCAATTTCTATTTGTAGCTCAACTTGGGAATTTTCTATCTAACATTAATTTCCTTGGCATTTACTTCTTGATCTGTCCATGATGTATAGTCATGTGTTCTCCCAAGAACAATTCTAAATCTTTTTGATATTGTGTATAATATTTGTATTATTTTTATTCTGTGTGTGACTTATAAGTATGTAGGTATTTTAAATATATTCAAGGGTTAAATAACCAAGCAACAAATATGGTACCTGTTCCAATATCTTATAAAATTCCAAACCCTAAAATCTGCATAATACAATGTTTGTAAAGCCCACTGCCTTTCAAACATTATAAACTGAATGACTTTTTAAAGTTTTATTAAAACTTGATACACATACAGAAAATACACATATGAGAGTGAATTTCAATGGATTTTTCACAAACTGAAAGCACCTGTATAGCTGTCATACCAGAAACACTCCTCATGTTCCCTTCTAGGTCCTGTGAAGTAGACACCACCTATGGTTTTGACAAGTTGTGTTCTGTAAGTGTGAACAGTAAACCCAAAATATAACGTTGATCCAAAAATATACTTAAAAACCTAGAAAATTGTTGGCATGTTTTTCCATAGCACAAGGCCTCATCCAATTACATCTGTAACCTTCTGACAGAGACTATTATGACAGAAGGACACAGGCTATTATGAGAGAAGGGCAATAATAATGCTTAGGAGTTGACAACCTGAGTTTGAGTCTAGACTTTGCAATTCAGTATGCTTTGAGACAAACCAATTAAATGGCGGAACCTCAGACTCTGTATTACTATAATAAGTACCATGCATTACCTCATATTTTTCCCAAGTTTCGGATGCAAAAGCATAATGAAAGTCCTTTATGTATTTTAAAGGACACTATACACAGACCATTCTTTTGTCTATAAAATATGGGATTTCCACCAGTTCTATCAGTGCTGTAACTCTTAGATGGTCAACTATGGCTTCAAAACATCTCTGTTACAGAATGCATTTTGTCCACACTTACATAGACTCGGTCTGAAATGAAATTGCTGTAATATTGACACCATCAGTAACAGATTTGTTAACTATGCCTCAACCATAATATTCCACAATTGTTTAAGAAACAAAAGTCCTCTACATCAAAAACTAATGATGTAACGTATGGTGATTAACATAACATAATAAAATAAAATTTAAAAAAATGGAACACTACATCAAAAACTAATGATGTAACGTATGGTGATTAATATAACATAATAAAATAAAATTTAAAAAAGAAACAAAAGTCCTACTCTTTTAATTACTTCATTACTACTTATTTTCTACATAAGATGTGTTTTCAGCAATATATCACAAATTTTTTCAATATAAACAAAATACTGAGAGATGAAAATAGTATTACTTAAATTTCTGCAGTCATTGTTCCCTCATTACCTAAAGATTTTTTTATTAATAAATTTAAATAAGTGACACATAATCTTCTGAAGGTCTTTTAGTCCACACTTATTTTAGCATGAATAATCTTTGCATGTAAAAAAATAAATTCACTTCATCACCTAAAAGATTTTATTCTATTACATTCAGTACACAGGCTTCCATGGATGAAAAATGTGCTGAAATTATTATCCATACTATTTGCTAAACACAGAAAATGAAAAAAATTCTGCTTTGTGGAAAAAGAAATGAAATAATGATGCTATTTTCTATGTTTAAGATGAAAATACAAATATACTATTAAAAGATAAATATAATAGAGAAGATAAGAATTAAAAATAATATTGGCTGGTTTAATTTAAGACTCTAAAAATGCAATCACATGTCATCAATCATCAAGTGCTTACTACATGCTCAGAGACACTCTGCTATGCAGAAAATGTATAAGGAAGACGTTGTTCCTGGTGATTTAAATTTGTTGTTCCACTATAAACTAAGCATTGAAGGTCCTGAGTCTGAGTCCTAAATTCCCCTCTGCCTCTAGATCCACATCTCCTTATTATGTCTCTGCCTCCCTTTCCTAGTCCCAATGCATGGATTTCTGCCCTCATTACTGGTTGGGATTTAAGCTCTTCTTCAGGGGCTAAAACCTTGCTAGTTTTTTGTTTTTGTTTTTTTAGAGAGACGGCACAGAGGGAAGGGCAAAGGGAAAGGGAGAGAGAACCTTAAGCAGACGCCATGCTGAGCATGGAGCCTGCCCTGGGACTCAATCTCACACTCTTGAGATCACAACCCTGAGATCAGCACCCGAGCCAAAACCAAGAGTCGGTCACTTAACTGACTGCAGCACCCAGGTGCCCCTAAAACTTTGCTAGGTTTTAGAGACCTAGACATTTGCCTGGCCCTTGCCAGCTTCTAATTCTTAAGGTCTCAACAATCTCTTCCAGACTTTTTAGGTAATTATCATCCCCATCTGCTCTCTTTCTGATTTCAGAGCACTGACATCATCTAGAAATTCCCATTCTTAGGATCCAGTCATCATATCTGATTTCCTTGGATGTTAGCACTATGTTCAATCAAATTTATCCCCCTTTGACATCATGATTTGGATACGTAGATTTTCTCTAAAATTGGGTATAAGGTGTGCAAAGTGTGAATAAAACTGCAATATCCCTATACATTTATTGATTCCATAGATCAATACTCCAGAAAGAAGACTGGAATTTAAGGCAACAGAAAATGTGAACAGGGCTGAAGCAGATATTTCTGTTATGTCTCATGGTCTTCATGATTTGGGCCAACTGGAAAACCTCTGAAAAGCATGTCATTCAAAATGCAGACATCACCAAGCCTTGAGCACTGTGTAAATTAAATCCCGGCAATTTTAAAGAGTTCTGTTAGGCAGACAAATTTGTTAAAGGATAGAAAAAATTAAGGGTTTTTCTCATGGTGATTACACATGGCTATCAAGAGAATAGTTCAGGAGCCAAAAGAGCTATACATAAAATAATAGCAAGTGATATAAAGCAATGTACAATTCAGTGCTTAATTCATTAGACTTTAAATAAACAGAATTGGAAGATTTCAGTCAAGGACTGATACTTGATCCTGAAAAAGAGTTAGGAAGAGAATGGAGATGACTTCGTGAAACAATGCATTCATCTGACTAGATGTATTATGGCAAGAATCAGGGCTGAGTTCTTAAGGAAAATCAGTCTATTTCAGTATTGTGCTGAGGAGCAGTAGGAAACCCAGGGTAAGTAAGACCAAATTAAGGACTATCTTAAAGGCCAGGAATAGATGTTGTCAGAGTAAGAAAACATTGATAGATTTGGAGCAAGGGAAAGATGTATATCTTCACATAATACATCTACTTTATTTACTTTTCTTCTCTATTAAACTAATATTGATGAATGCAGTCTAGGTCAGTCAAGTTCATATTAAATTGTAATTGACTATCACGTAGAGTCCTTTGGGGGTAGTATAGGAGAAATTTTGAAAGGGATTGTCAAGCAGATGGAGAATAAGTTCTCCACACCTGAATCACTGCTCTGATCTGGGTATATATTGTGATTTTGTGTCACATTTGTTTAAGACACAGTTTCAGCAGGTTCGAATATTGCATAGCACAGTTATAAGTAGTAAAAATCACAAAATCTAGATATGGAAAGGGACTTTTAAGGCTAAAAAAACATTTCAGGTTGATGGCCACCTGCCTCAAAAATGCTTGGAATAAATGTGGAGCTCAATAAATCTTTTTGGATTGTTTATAGAGATAGATCTGAAACCCCCCTAATCAAAGATGATTTGCCTTATGTTACTTGGAAATAGAAGAGAAACTGGCCTCTAGGTCTCTTATCTTTGGAAATTCTTATTATTTAACTCTGACCCTGCATTTCTACTTTTGATATCATGTTGCAGCATCATTGCTTGGAATAAAAAATATATTTTACGAACTTCATTGTCTAATCCCAGAATAATGAGGATAAAAACCCCCATTATATTGAAATCAAACAATTAATTATATTAATCATAATCTCAGAGTTCATCTTTTCAACAACAGATATAATTTATGTTGTACTAAATTTTTAGGGTTATTCTTTGTTCAAAGCTGATTTACTGACCAATTCTATTACCTTACCCAATTGCATTTTAGAAGCTATGTCATCAACATTTGCATGTCCCATTAGAACTGTTTTAATCCATCATAAAGGTGATTTATTTCTCCCAATTTATTCTAAACTCAATGGCATCACTTTTAGAAAAGCACGTTGTCTATATACGCTTTGGCTATTGTCAAACTAACTCTTTCACATCTATATCCCTACTTAGTGTGTTTTGGTAAGACTTTTTAGAACTTTATAAAGAAAGTTACTTAAATCATCCAACCACCACAATTTACTGGGCAGTCTCATGTGCAAGACAGCAGATCAAATGCTGGAGGAGAAACACAAAAGAAGGTACCTTCGGAAAGAGTTATGCCTTTGGAGAGAATATTTTAGGACATGAGATAAAGATACTCCATTGAGGAAAAGGCTTTGGAGCCCTTACAATGCAGCCTATAAATGAAGGCAAATCAAATTCAGAATTAAAATAGTGTAGGGCATAGAAGGGACATAGTGCATATGAGAGTTTACATACTACTGCACTCTTATCTGGCCTAATCCCACCAGCATCAAGCTCTTCTATTACTATAAGAGTTGTCTGCCTCTTATTAGATACTGTGTGTGTCACATGTTTACCCTGCTGTAAGCCCTCTGGACTGCCTGATGATACTCCTTCTATATTCTCTGACAATCTTGACTTTAGCCTGGACGATTAATTCCCTGAATTGCCCTCAATCTACCAAGCTCTCATTTCCATTGTCACTGTGTTGTTGCAAGTCCCAAACTGTTTATGGGTATCACAAACAGATCCAGTACACTCACTAACTCCTACCTTAGTCAAGAGAAAACGCTTACAACTGAGATGGATATCACATTGGGCTTAAATTCTCTGTCTCTTTCATGAGCTGAACATATGGAACATGACCTCTCACACATTTGGTTCGAAATTCACTGACCTTTAGTGTCAATGGTTGGTTAGATCAGAAAGGTAAAGATACTCTTTCCAGAAATATTCCTGTTTTTATGGGGCACCTGGGTGGCTCAGTCAGTTAAGCATCTGCCTTTGGCTCAGGTCATGATCCCAGGGTTCTGGGATCGAGCCCCACGTCGTGTCAGTCTTCCTGCTCAGTGGGGAGTCTACTTCTCCCCCTGCCTCACTCCCCTTTTGTGCTCTCCCTCCCCCTCTCTCACTTTCTCAAATAATGGATAATATATAAATAAAAAATATTCCTGTTTTTGCTGGTCTAAGAAATGTCTTTTACATAAATATAATATTACCATGATTTTTTAATATTTATTTCATCTACCATCAATTTATTAATCAGAGGGACTGAGGCCTAAAAAAATGTAATACAGGTAAAAGTCATTTCAAAGATGACACAAGGTAGTTCCTATAGGAATTCATGGGGGTAGGAACTGCACATGCAGGGCAACTTCAACATATAGGTAAGACAGGGTAACTCAGTAAGAGCATGAAGGTCACAGGCCAGATGCCAACCATAAACACTGAGACATCAAAGAAAAAAAAAAAGGAAAGGAGAAAATAAAGTTATTACCATGATGTAGAAGTTGGAAATTAGGAGGGCATGCCCCCAAGATAAAAGTTACTTTTCTTATCAATTTTGCCCTTGGGTGATGGAAGACAATTTGTTACTTTTGGAATGGAATACAGGTGGAAAAAAAAGGAAAGCAAAAAAGAAAAACCAATATTCTTATTTTTTTCCCTAGGCTAGGAAATACTGATTACCTAGATGAATCTGTTATTAATCTGCTCATTGGGAGCACCTGGGTGGCTCAGTCGGGTAAGCGTCACGTCAGACTCGATTTCAGTTCAGGTTGTGATCACAGGGTGGTGAGATTGAGCCCTGAGTTGTGCTTTGCATCAACCGAGAGTGCTTGAGATTCTCTCTCCCTCTCCTTCTGCTTCTCCCCCCACTCTCGTGCACTCTCTCTCTCTAAAATAAATAAATCTAAAAAAAAAATCTGCTCATTGACTAATTAAACCCTCACAAACCTTTGTGACACAAACCTTTGTGGTCATTTGCTCTTGGAGCATCAACTTCCTCCTGTAAGCTGATGTGACTCTGAGCTAAACTTCCAGAACTGTCTTTGATTCTGAACTTCTTTCTGAGTACCCAAACACTGGCCTTTTAAAGGTATCATACCAAAAGATGACCTCCTTATCTTCACAATATTGGCTTCTCTTACCATCCTAAGCTAATTCAGTGAATGGCACCCACAATCCTAAAACTCTAATCAGCAGATAATTGTATCTGATTAGCCTTTAATGATCATTTTTTAAAAAAGTCTTGAGATATTACTTTCCATTTATAATTTGCAGAAAGAGGTACTAATTTTCTATTTATATGATTAATATTAGATTTTAAGCAGAAGGCAGACACTTAAAACTGAGCCACCCAGGCACCCCAATATTAGATTTTAAAAGTAAGTTCACGCAATTAAAAAGTGGGTTGACTTAAAGAAAATATCAAAGCAAATAGCCCATGGACTATGCACATAAGTTATAATTGTAAAATTGATACATAAATGACTGATTTAAAAACTGTCACAAGCTATAGAATACCCTTTATATAGCGGTCTCTGCTTTCTTTTCATCTTCAGTATTTATCTGTCTCTACCTCTGCTTGAGTACTATGCAACAGTCATTGTTATAATTCATTCCTTGCACACCGGGATACCCTTGCCTTTCCCAATGTCAGTTACTCTACTTGGAATTAACCCCTCTAATCATGAGTGGATGGATCGTCACAATCCCCATTTATCTGCCTCACAAATGTTTCCTCATGTTTTGAAATTCACCAAAATACATCTCATTACAATGGTGTTTTACTCTTTTATTTTTTTTAGTGTTTTAAAAATCTATGCGAGAGAGAGAGAAAGCACATAAGCAGGGGGAAGGGGCAGAGGTAGAGGGAGAAGCAGACTCCCTGCTGAGCAGTGAGCCCAATGCGGGACTCTATCCCAGGACTCTGAGATCATGACCTGAGCCGAAGGCAGACACTTAAATGACTGAGCCACCCAGGTGCCCAATTCTTTTATTTTTGTAAATATTTTTATTTATTTATTTGAGAGAGAGAGAGAATGTGGGGGGAGGGGCAGAGGGAGGGAGAGGGAGAGAGTCTCAAGCAGATTCTGTGCTGAGCAGGGAGCCTACTTAGGACTGAATCTTGTAACCCTGAGATCATGACCTGAGCCAAAACCGAGTTGGATACTTAACCAATGGCCCAAACTACAATGGTGTTTTAGATTTCCAAACTTATCCTCCCAAGTTCTAACGTTCAAAGATATGTTTCAATCTTTTTCTGTATCTCTAGTTAACTGCCACAAAGCCTGAATTAGACTAGAAACCTAAAACCGGTTTTTGAGTGACTGATTATTTCTTTGATATTAGAAATCAATATTTACTATGTTAGAGCTATAAATAAACCTTGTCTTTCAGCTCTGGATAGCAACTCCACCAAAGATTTCTGTTGGCCGTGTTTGCTTCTCAAACTCTAAATAGAAGCTTATACAAATCCCAAGCACCAACAGTCTCCAGATGTTGTTTCCAGAAGCCAACAGCTTATCTTTATGGCCTAATCTCAACTCTAACTGCTTTTCATTACATATTCTCTCCTTTTAAAGAATCCCTTTAATTTAAAAGTCAAGCATATCAAGCCTTCTGTCCTGCATCACAGGATATAGGGGACAGTATTCCAAGGCCTGCAGCTTAATAGGTAGATGAGCAAATGTCCCTTTTCTCTCAATGTACTATATCAATGATTTCTAAGGACAATTTAGTCTGACACTCCACAAGAGGTTGGACCATTTGCCAATGGTTCTGTTTTCTAGAAGAGAAGTATAAGCTTCAGAGCACAGCATTGCATCAATTACTTATAATTAGGCTTTGGCATTAAAAAACAGACCATTTTAGCCTGAATATGACTTAGAGAAGCCTCCTGATATCTGTAATCTTTCCTCAAAAATCCTTTATAATATATATATATTAATATGTTATAATGTCAAATATATATGTCAAAAAGAAGACAGAGAGACCCTTAACAGAGGATCAATCAGACTACATTGGGCTTTTGTTTGTTTTTGCTGTTTCAGGAATCATTGAGCTCATTCCATTCAACCCATTCAGGGGATGGGGGTAAGGGATGACGACTTCCCCAGGACAGAATCAGAATGCCAATGTCCTGCCCCTATTCATTCCTTCATGAATTGTGGATACCCAAATCATTTGGTTTCAAAAGACAGAGCCCTCCCAGGTTTCAAGAAAGAGTAACACATTTTTCTAATAATTGAAGTACCATTTGGCCTGATTTGTAATCTACGGAGATTGCCAGAGAAAGCAAAGAGTTCTTCCAGGATAATACAGAGGAGCTGGAAGTTCTGAAAGTAGTGGAGTGGGAGAGTAGGACCTCAAGTTGGAAGAGTGGATCGAGAAAAGGGCTGTCTATTCAGAAGTTCTAGATAAGTAATACAAAAGGACCTTGCAATCATTGCCATTTAAATTTCAGCAATATTGAGTCAGAGTTTGGGATGGCTGATCAGCCTGTCTTCATAGAACCTGTGTCAAAACAGGAACACTGCACAGTTAGAACCCAAAGACTCAGGCAATCTACGTAGACTAATTCATTCCCCTCCAAAAGAAAGATGTTCATATATTAATCTCCAGAACTGTGAATAAATTATGTTATAAGGAAAAGGGAAGTTAAGGTTGCTTAAACAATTAAGGTCAGTCATCAGCTACCCTTAATTATCCTGAATTATACCTTAATTATCCCGAATCACTCAGGTGGGCCCGAAGTTATCACAAGAGTCCTTAAAAGCAGAGAAGAAAATTAGAAAAAAGAACCTGAGAGACAATGGCGTTAGAAGGGTCTAGGTAACATTGCTGGTTTTTTAAGATAGAAGAAAGGAAACATGAGCCATGGAGAACAGACAGCCTCTAGAAGCTCGAGAAGGCATAGAAAAAGATTCTTCCCTAGAGGCTCCAGAAAGGAATGCAACCTACCAACACCCTAATCTCAGCCTAATGAGATCTGTGTTAATCTTCTAATCTACAGAAGAGTGAAATAACAAACCTGTCTTGTTTAAGCTACTAAATTTGTAGTAAATTATTACAGTGGTAAGAGAAAAACTAATACAATACATATGCTGGGAGTTTTTCCTTTGCCACCATGACTGCTTCATGGGGAACGTTTTTTTTCCATCTCCACACAGGATGATTCTAAGAGCAAAGGAAGCCCCTGGTCACTTAGCAGAATAGTATACAGAAGATGTCCAACTTATACCTGGGGCTGAAACCAAACTCATGAACTACACAATCATAGGATAGTGATCGTAACAAAAGTACACATTTGATTCTATGATGGAAATTTGCTCTTTTGTCTTCATACTACCAACACACAAATCATCTATATTTGTACCCATTCTATCCTTCTCTGCATCGTAATCTGCATCAACTATCTCGAGATGATGATTTGAAACCCATTCCTTTCTTCCTCCATAAGCACTTGACTGAACTGATTACTTTTCCTCTCCATTGTGGATTCAATTCCTCCCTCTGGAATGAATATTTCCTGCTGTGGTTTTTAAACATTATCAAGTCTCTTTCATCAGCATGCAATCAACAACAACAAAAAAACCTTCCTTCTGTTCTCTATCCTATCTCTATCTAGAACCTTGGAGGGAAAAGTGCTTTCTATGATAGAAGTATTGCTAATTCATGGGTCCTTTTGTCATCTCCCTTTGTTTTTTCACTTAAGAGACACCTCGAGTCCTATTTCTAAGGTGGCCAATGACCTCTATGCCACTAAATCCAGTGGACATTCTTAGAACTATTGACCTCTCCCAATGTCTTCAAACGCTTCTTTATCAAACCATTTGCAAAAAACCATTCTCTATCTAGGAATGCTATCTTTCTCTCCATTTCACTGATCATTAGTGTACACATCTCAGACTGGCACTTATACAGGGAAGCATCGCTCATCTGGTATACACCTATCACAATTGTGGTTTTAGTTTTTTATTTTTTTTAAAGATTTTATTTATTTATTTTAGAGAAAGAAAGAGAGAGAGCACATGAGAGAGGGGAGGGTCAGAGGGAGAAGGAGAGCTGAGCAGAGAACCTGACGCAGGACTCGATCCCAGGACTCCAGAATCATGACCCGAGCCGAAGGCAGTCGCTTAATCAACTGAGCCACCCAGGCGCCCACAACTGTGTTTTTAAATGTGGGTTTGTGATTATTTGATTAATGTCTATCCTATGGGAATGTAAGCTCCTCAATGTCAAGGCCCAGGCTGATTTTCCTTACAATTATAGCCATAATTCCAAAAACATTGCTAAGGGCAATCCCAACAATATTGACAGGCACTCAAAAAAGTGTTTGTTCAATGAATGATAAATCTCAAAAGAGAAAAATACATACCCAGAAAAAAAGTGAGAAATCAATAACATTTACAGAGCAGCAATATGTGATAAGAACATGCTAACCAATTTGATGGCTCATCTTACTTCATCTTCTAAATGACCCAATAAAAATAGTAATTCCATTATATAGATGAAAAAATTGAGATTTGGAGAGAATAAATCCTCCAAGGGCTCACAACTAAAAGCAGTAAAATCAAGACTTGGAACTTAGATATGCTTAGCCCAAAATCCATATATGTAATCTCATACTCATCCTGTCTTTATGTAAAATTTTGATATTTTGTTCACCATGAATTTTTGCATTAATTTTAATTTCCTAAAAACATTACATTAAACTATTATTTCTCTTGGTAATTGTGTTTTTGTTGCCCCCTTAAATTTTACACCTGAGACAAGTGCTTCCCTTGCCTTGCTTACCCCATCCTGGTCTGGCCCTGCACAAATTACAGAGCTTGATCAAAATGTTTATTCTAAAAGTAAAATATATATGGAATTAAGCAATAGAAGCCAGTCTCTCTGAGGGAAGATAGGAGAAGTCAGTATTCTTAACCTGGATCAGAGCAATGAGAATGGGTTTATTTATTTTATTTATTTTTTTTTAAGATTTTTTTTTATTTGACATACAGAGAGACAGCGAGAGAGGGAACACAAGAAGGGAGAGTGGGAGAGGGAGAAGCAGGCCTCCCGCGGAGCATGGAGCCCGATGCAGGGCTTGATCCCAGGACCCTGGGATCATGACCTGAGCTGAAGGCAGCCGCTTAACTGACTGAGCCACCCAGACACCCCGAGAATGGGTTTAATAACAGACTCCATCCTTCAGCAAGGTAATGACTAGTGATCTGCAGGGGAAGTGAAAGGTGATTCTCTACCATGCCAAGGACAGAAGAGAAAGAAAGCCTTCCAGGATTTTCTACGCAGACATAAAAATATATTTATGTTTGGCACAAACATCACCTCTACCACATTCTGTTGGTCAAAGCAAGTCACAAAGCCAGCCCAAACTCAAGAGGAGAGCAAATAGACTCCACCTCTTGACAAGAGGAATTGCAAACATACCAGGGGTGTTATTCTGACAGGAGAATAAGCCCTGTCATTTTTTGCTAATAATCTACTACAAGAAGCAATGCTAATACTGTAACATTACTAGCATTGGATAAATTATTCATTTGCAAATATTTGGCAATTTGGTTGGAAAATAATAGTATGTTGCTGTTTTATTCTGCTTGTTGATGCTTAGTAATGAACTTCATTTTGATAACCGTGGAAATCACATTCTACAACATTCTAATCATCTTCAGGGGAGAAGAGATGATTCTCAAATAAGAGACACTCCAATTTTTATTTGTTTTCTGTTTTGTTTTTCCTGATAGAAGGAAAATTTACAACCATCTCTAGTCCCCTGTCTGCCCATTTAACAGATTTAGGTCAATTCATTCTTGGAGACATGTAACCATTGTTACACAGCATATTGTCTGTGCTGGGAAAGGTCCTCGGCAGGGCAGAAATGAGATACCAAGCAGACAGAATCTGCTGAAGCCCTCTCTATTAAAAATACATTCTCTGAGCAACTATTAATGTTTCCAAGGGTACATAAAAATATTTTAGAACCACCTGGGAATGGATTAAACGCATGATCTTCTGGTTTTCGCTTCCTGGACACATTCTTCCCATCCACATCCAAACTGAAGAAACAGATCAGGGAAACAAGTTCTCTTGGTTTACTGCCTCAAACAAGGTTTCGTTATTAATGGAAAATGTTTTAGAAGAACTTGGCTTTTCCCCGTCATGTATTGTTTATATGCCTGTTTAAATTCAAACTTGAGCCAGCAGCTAGGGAAATAAGAATATCTGAAGTGTATGGCAAAAGTCTCATATGCTGAAGCTTGATTTATCCAGAAGCGTAAATGCTGAATTATACACCTCCCACTTACTCTAAATTGAACTGCCCACATCTTTGTGGGGCTGCCCACAAGGTGTCTAATGAGTTATATGCCAGGGCTTATTTAACAAAAAAAGAAACCAAATAGAGCGTAACTGAAACCTCGGTACATTTTGTTTTTGTTTTGTTTCAGAGAGCTGTCAGATATTCCAGTCCAATCTTAAAGTTGTTGCTTCCCTTTATTGCAAGTCGACTTCAGAATTTTAGTTACCTCTTGCTACAAAAGGTTTCAGTTTCCAGGGTGGCAGGAAGAATGAAGATCGATGGTTGCTGGGTCTGGTTGGTCATACCAATTTGTACTGCAATCTAGGTGCTGCAATCTCTGAGATTTTAGTTTAAATGTGTGCCTTGCAGCTTTGGAAGAAAGATGTGGTCTGCATACAGCTGTAGATCAACATGCCAGTTTATTCACAGGATAAGGCATCCATCCTACTTGTGCACATGGACATTTCATGGGATATAGAAAGGAAAAGAAAAGGAGACAGATGGGATGAGAGAAGGAAAGAAGAAAGAAAGGGAAGGAGGGAGGAAGAAAGAAAGGGAAAGAGAAAGGGAGGAAGCGGGGAGAGAGGGACACAGGGAGGCCACTTGTTTGTTTTCTTCAAATAGCAGTTACACCTAAATCTTTCCAATATCAAATTACGGTTCATAGAAAAGAGCATCAGTTGAACATAAAAATAATATTATTTAATAAATACATAAGCTTAATAAAAATCAGATAAGAACTAATCTCTAATGCATACTGAGTAATAAACATGTATCCAATATTCCTACTGGCATATATTTGTAATTGATCCAAATTAATTCACCCCATATTTTATTTGAAAGGTTTCATATGATTCATAATTTAAATTTTTATTTCTCAAATAATCTCACTAAATTTCTCATGAAGGCCAAGCACCTTTCTTAGTTCTATAAATTTTAAGAATGAGAAACACAGTGGGTTAGGAAGTTCTAATTTTATAATGCAACTTTTATAATACAATTTTATAATCCAACTTTCAATGATCTGGAACCTTGTTTAAACTTTCAGACCACTCCTACCATGCTACTTTATACATGTGATTGTTTTTATTTTTTAAAATTTTTTTTAAAGATTTTTATTTATTTGAGAGAGAGAGAATGGGAGATAGAGAGCACGAGATAGAAGAGGGTCAGAGGGAGAAGCAGACTCCCCGCTGAGCAGGGAGCCTGATGTGGGACTCGATCCCGGGACTCCAGGATCATGACCCGAGCCGAAGGCAGTCGCTTAACCAACTGAGCCACCCAGGCGCCCTACATGTGATTGTTTTTAAATGCTCATTTCTTTGTCCCATGGAATGGTGAGAAAAGGCAGTAAGAAATAACATCTTTCCTTTGTATTGAAAGAAAAATATATACAATGCATTTTTACAAATACAAAGCTTGACTCTTTGGTATTATGTGCATATTCAGACTGGGGGTGCCTATTAAGGGGAGGCTAGAGTTTGCAGGACAGAATTTTCCCTGCTCAATGTTTCTTTGTTTATTTCTTCAAGACAAATACCTTGCAAAGAAAAATATTTTCTTTTAGGTCGGGGATAGATTTAGGTTCAGTTAGTGAAATGCTAAAATAAATAAACTAATATGATCTAAAAATAAATAGATATCTCATGTTTATTTTGTTTAAACAAGTGGAGCAGATTTTATGCACTATCCAGACTATCTTCCAGATGGGAAAAATTTAGTTTTTGCATACATAAGGTTAGACTTAATGCATTTATTTAATAATGAGGAATGTTCTGGGTTAAAGTAGTAATTAGGAGAGTCATTCTTTTCTCTAAAACAACCTAAGACAACCCCTTTGGCTCTGTCTTCCAGGTTAGATTATCCTGTGATGGTAAAGAAGAAAGGTCATAGGAGAACTTCAAATGCCAAGTAGTCACATTTACCAAATAACCAATGTCTGCTCACTGCACTCAGTTCTGAAGGAGAGAAACCTTTATATATATGTAATACTTTCAGATACACTCACAGTCATCTTTCCCATTCCAGAGATGAGGAAAGCAAGGCACATAGAGAAAGGGCATTTATCTTTGGTAAAGAGTTGTATGCCGTGATCAATTACCAGTGATTTACACTTAAGTAAACATTACAGCCATTAGCTTAGAAATACTTGCACAACTCATATTTTGCCCATTCAGTCATTATTCTGTATCCTCAGTCTCCAAAGAATCAGTTTTATCATTTGGTGTGATTCTTTTTTTCTTTTTCTTTTCTTTCTTTTTTTTTTTTTTTGAAGAGTTATTTATTTGAGAAAGAGAGAGAGAGCACGCCCAAGTGGTGGAAGGACAGAGGGAGAGAGAGAGAGAGAATCCTCAAGCAGACTCTCCCACGAACACAGAGCCTAATGTGGGGCTCGATCCCAGGACCCTGAGATCATGACCTGAGCTGAAACCAAGAGTCAGTTGCTTAACTGACTGAGCCCCCCAGGCGCCCCTGGTATGATGATTCTAAGGGCTAGTTTAAGGCCTTTAGAGACCCTAAATAACTTAAAAAGAATGCACTCCACACACATTCAAACCATGAAGAGTGCTAACCCATAAAATAAGTATTAGGAATTGCAGTGTTCCTATTTTTTCCATAGAGAATTTGATTTTTTTAAATCATATATAAAATCATTTTCAAAAAAGATTTGGTGTTTTTGTTTTCTGAGCCCTAAGCACAATCTCGACTTGTGTCTTGGGTGTTCCAGAGTGACAAAGTCTCGATTATCAACACTGCAGTAGCAGTAGACTTTAACATTTAATTTCTGTGTCCTTTCTCCCAATCTTCTTGAGTATTTTAATTAGGAGTCATTTTAATAGAAACATTTGAATTACCTAATATAGTCTTTAAACAACATCTCCCCCCCAAAAAAATGTTCCCGTTAAATGGAATTGTTAGCTTTGCTGAGTATTCAGAGTAGCTGAGTATATGTGGTGCTACTCTGAATTAGCTCTTTAGTTTTCATTAAAGCATTATATTGAATAAGTTAAATATCTTTGCTCCTAATTTAAAATGGTAATAAGAAGCTGAAAATAAAAGGCAGTGCAATGAGAAATATCAGGGACATGCACATCAAATTTAATAAAAGGATTCTTTATCCTTGGTTTAGCTTTGGCTTTTTCTTTTGACCAAAAAAAGAACACTGGAATCTTGATATAAAATAGAAGGCTATAAAATGAAGTGTAATGACTTAAGAGATGAACGTATTGGTTCATGTATTACTTGGCATTGAAATTTAGAATCTCTTAGAAAACCAAATTTTCAAAACCTATTAAAAAGACATAATTAATAATTTTACCTGAAACAATTTCTTTTTTTTGCCATTATTAGTAGTAGTATTATATAAAGATATGCTTTAATCAACACACTTTGATCAAGTATTTACCTGATGGCTTTCTTACAGTATTTTTACAACTTTACGTATTTCACTAGGTGGTAGGTGATGTTTATTTCTATATTTGAACATTATTTGCTAATATAAAATGGCTTATCTAAGATTCCGTTTGAGAAACTGAAAGGCATTACTTCCAAATTCCCCAGAAGACATGCTCAATCCATGACGTATTAAGGGATGTTGTCTTTAAAATGATCACTAGAATGATATAATATCTACATATTTTAGAGCCAAATTTAAACAAAATACAATGGTGTAATAAAGTACAGTAACAAGGAAGCTAATCATAGTTTGAGATGTCAGTTTCTATCTGACTGATGAAACCATCAACTGACGAAAACCATTAACGGCTTGGAGTTGGGGTACAGGGAGATGGATTATATGGCCACAAGAGGGCAGCAGATGGTCTAAAACTAATGAACTGAACTGATGCATATGGAAAGATTACAGCAGTGAAGGTTTTTACTGTAAAACCAGCCTTTTATAAGTTTTGGTCTCCCAAGTAGAAAGTATGAAAACACACAAGGTGCTTTTACTGTAACAATGCCTTATTTTCTCCCTTTCAATTGGACAATAGTAAGTTTAGTAAAAGTAATCAGAGGTTACAAGAATGAGTAAAGTATTTGCTTGAACCACAGAAAAGGGGGTTGCATGCCTCACAATGTAGTTTGAGAAATTTAGTTTTCAAGTAGCCAACATAATTTCTCAATCCTAACCTAGACCTTTCATATAATTTCATATGATTTTCTTTACAATTTTGCCTTTGTGTTTCTAGCCAAAATCCTTAAAGCAATGGAAAGAAAATTGGACTGAGAGTCAGGATACATGGTTCTAGAGCAAGTTATTTCACCCTCTAGACAAACTATTCAAATTCTGTCATTTGACATAAAATATATACATATTTATTTGTGTTGCTTTCTATTTCATAAAATATGAGGTTAGTTCAGGGGGTCTTTTTCAGCTCTTAATTTTAAAAATAATTACAATCCATAAATTCCACATATCAGTGAGACCATTAATAATTGTCTTTCTCTGACTGACTTTAAGAAACAAGGCAAGGGATCATAGGTGAAGAGAGGAAAAAATGAAACAAGACGAAACGAGAGAGGGAGACAAACCATAAGAGACTCTTAATCTCAGGAAACAAACAGGGTTGCTGGAGGGGAGGGAGGTGGGAGGGACGGGGTGGGTGGGTGATAGATATTGGGGAGGGTATGTGCTATGGTGAGCGCTGTGAATTGTGTAAGACTGTTGAATCACAGACCTGTACCTCTGAAACAAATAATACATTATATGTTAATAATAAAATAATTACAATCCAGCACATTTGAATGCATCTTAGGTTCTTTTTTCCTCATTCCTTTTGTTATGTGCTATGCCCTGGGAGAGAGAGACAGACTTTCATCCTCTGAGTGTCTGACCTGTCATCTGATATATCTCCACCACACAGTTGGCCCTTTTGGATAATGGCTCCAGAGGAATTATTTCTGTCCCAATTTCTAGCCTGTCTAGCTGAACAAGCTCTTTGAGAGATGCTTTCCCGACAGTGAAAATAAAGCTTTTCAGAGTGATTCTGTGTCTGCATGTGTGTGCATATGCACATGTGTACACATATATGTGATTCTTATTAGATCAGAGCAATGGCCTATTTCTGGTAACTGCTGCCTTACTCCAGGTCACCATGCGATGATATGGTCACATTTTCAAGTCATTTGTCCACTGGTTCTTCATCCTGGTATCCCACACTCAGACAATACCTCCAGCCACTTCTACCCTAAGTGTCTTAGCCCAGACTGCTATAACAAATTACCATAGATTGGGTGGCTTAAACAATGCACATTTATTTCTTACAGTTATGGAGGCTGGGAAGTCCAGTATCAAGGTGCCCACAAATTCTATGTCAAGTGAAGCTCTTCTTCTTGGTTTGCAGACAGAAGTTGTCCTGCATCCTCACATCCTCACATCTCTCTCATGTGTCTTCTCATAAGGTCACTAGCCTCATTCATGAGTGTTCCCACTTTTGTGACCTAATTATCCTCCAAAGGCTCCACTTTCAATACCATCACATTAGAGATTAGGGCTCCAACATATGAATTTTAGTGGAAGACAAACATTCAATTGATAACACGAAGCAAAGTGTGTTTGTGTGTGTATATTATAGATGCACATATATCTATCTATCACCCTCTCCTCTTTCTTATTACTATTATTATCATTATAGTGTAGACTCTTATTACTGTTCTGGGCTGTTAAATCAACTGATAATTTATTTCCCATCATCAGGCTCTTTCCCATCCTAATCCATCCTCCAGATAGCTGTCAGAGGAATCTTCCTCAGCATGACTCTGATCATATTACTTGCCTCCTCAAAAACCTTAAGTGATGACCATTTTTTACCAAATCAAATGTGAACACTTGGCAAAGCGATCAGGGCTTTCTGAAGTATGACCCCTAGACAAAACACTCTGAAGAGGCAAATGGAATTTAAAAAAAAAAAAAATGTGAGCTATGCAGTGCACTGCAAACAATTGTGTCCTTCATTTTCCTCATTTATAAAATTAGGTTAGATTACATAATCTTGCAGTCACCTTCTGAAATCAGTATTTTGTTATAGCTTTTCAGCTTTAACCTCTACTTCTCTACTGGACACCTACTACCACCAAAAAGAACAAAACCACTGGCCATTGCTAGATTATGAGCTGTATTTCTTCCAGCATGTTTGTATTCCAAATGCTTTAACTGGTAAACTGTCCTTCCAGTCCAGGTGTCCATCAAAACCCTGCCTGTCATTAGCATTCTGCTCAAACTACCATCCAGAAGTTTTCTCTCTTGCCTCTGAATCTCTGACAAAAGGCACTGCATTCTCCATGTTTATGTCTTAGCTCCTATCTTAGGTTTGGGCTTCTATAGTAAATACCATAGATTAGACAGCGCTTCTTACAGTTTGAAAGGCTGAAAAATCCATGGTCAAAGTACTGACAGATGTGGTGTCTGTTAAGAGCCTATGTCCTGGCCTATAGATGGCCACTTTCTCATTGTATCCTCACATGGTTGAAAGAGAAAGAGAGACAGAGCAAACTCTCATGTATCTCATGCTGTCATGTGTCTCTTCATATAAGGGCACTAATCCCATTATGAGGACTCCATCCTCATGATCTAAGCGCATCCCAGCATTCCCATCTCCCAACACCATCATATTGGGGACTAGGAGTTCAACAAATGAATTTGTGAGGGTACAAAATCTTTCAGTCAATAGCAGCTCCGCTATTTAAATTAAGTGTCAAATAGACAGAAACCATGTTTCTTTCATTCCTTTACCTCCCTTCGACCTTGTTCATTATAGGTTTTCAATAAATTGAATGATTTACTAAATCATAGGATATGAAAGTTAAATAATATAAGAGATTTAAATTTCTGATAAATACTTCAAGTGAAATTAATATACCTTGATGAAATTCCAGAAGAAAGCTTACCTACCTCTGATGTGATGACTCACCAAGACTCAGAGTTCTAAGGGTCACTGGCAGTTTACAGTCACATAGAGGAAAGAACACTTCTATGTGACTTGAACTGTTTCATCAAAAGAACTCTTCTACAGCAAATAAAAACTCTAAAGAAATGTATTTAATACAGTCATCAATGAGACCTTGAACAGTAGATATTTCTTTTTTTTTAAGATTTTATTTTATTTATTTGTCAGAGAGAGAGAGAGAGACCACAAGCAGGGGGAGTAGCAGTCAGAGGGAGAAGCAGGCTCTCCACTGAGCAAGGAGCCTGATGCAAGACTCGATCCCAGGATGCAGAGATCATGACCTGAACCAAGGCAGACATTTAACTGACTGGGCAACCCACGCGTCCCCAACAGTAGATATTTTTAAGAGTCAAATTTAGTTCTTAAAATGCTGAGAACATCTTTTTTACAATAATTCCATTTTAAAACATTAAAAATGTCATTAATTAAAGCACATATACTTAATTAGAAAATGATAATAAGGATATAGCATCTTTAAAGACTTTAGGGGGAGAATAGATGTTTTGACTTCAGTATCAGAGAAAAAATGAATATAAAAAGAAGAGATTTAGGGGCACCTGGGTGGCTCAGTCAGTTAAGCATCTTACTTTTGGTTTCCTCTCAGGTCATGATCTCAGGGTCATGGGATTGAGCCCTAATACTGGGACCTACAAGCAGCAGAGAATCTGCTTGAGATTCCTCCTCTCCCTCTCTCTCTGCACCTCCCTTCTCTCTCTCTTTTGCTTTATAATAAAACAAATGAATAAAATCTTTAAAAAAAAGAAGTGATTTAGATATGTCATATAATAAACAATGCCACTTTTCCTCTTTTGACAGTAGAAATAATTAATGATCATAACTCTTGGAAATAATATCTTAATTCATAATTTGTGAAAGTTAACAAAAACAAGTCTTGGAAATACACTTTTACCTACTTGCCTTCAGAATAGAGTAAAAAGTTTAACATCAAATTAAACAACAACCAATCAAAAACAGAACAAGGTAGGCTTTTCCAAAATTGTATCAAAATAGCATCTAATTTAGAATAATTGGGATCCCAGAAGAAGAAGAAAGAGAGAGAGGTGCAGAAGGTATCTTGGAGGAAATTATAGCAGAGAACTTCCCTAATGTGGGGAAGAAATCAGGCATCAAAATCCAGGAGGCACAGAGAACCCCTCTCAAAGTCAATAAGAATAGGTCAACACACCGACACCTAATAGTAAAACTTACAAGTCTCAGAGACAACGAGAAAATCCTGAAAGCAGCTCAAGAAAAGAGGTCTATAACCTACAATGGTAGAAACATTAGATTGGCAACAGACCTATCCACAGAGACCTGACAGAACAGAAAGGACTGGCATGATATATTCAGAGCACTAAACGAGAAAAGTATGCAGCCAAGAATACTATATCCAGCTAGGCTGTCACTGAAAATAGAAGGAGAGATAAAAAGCTTCCAGGACAAAAACTAAAGTAATTTGCAAACACGAAACTAGCTCTACAAGAAATATTGAAAGGGATCTCTAAGCAAAGAGAGAGCCTAAAAGTAACATAGACCAGAAAGGAACACAGACAATATACAGTAACAGTCACTTACAGGCAATACAATGGCACTAAATTCGTATCTTTCAATAGTTACCCTGAAGGTAAATGGGCTAAACGCCCCAATCAAAAGACACAGGGTATCAGATTGGATTAAAAAAAACAAGACCCATCAATATGCTGTCTGCAAGAGATTCAATTTAGACCCAAAGACACCTCCAAATTGAAAGTGTGGGGGTGGAAAATCATTTACCATGCTAATGGACACCAAAAGAAAGCTGGGGTGGCAATCCTTATATCAGACAAATTAGATTTTAAACCAAAGACTATAATAAGAGATGAGGAAGGACACTATATCCTACTTAAAGGGTCTATCCAATAAGAAGATCTAACAATTGTAAATATCTATGTCCCTAACATGGGAGCAGCCAATTATATAAAGCAATTAATAACAAAAGCAAAGAAACACATCGACAACAATACAATAATAGTGGGGGACTTTAACACCGCCCCTCACTGAAATGGACAGATCATCTAAGCAAAAGATCAACAAGGAAATAAAGACTTTAAATGACACACTGGACCAAATACTTCACAGATGAATTCAGAACATTCCATCCCAAAGCAACAGAATACACATTCTTCTCTAGTGCCCATGGAACATTCTCCAGAATAGATCACATCCTAGGTCACAAATCAGGTCTCAACTGGTACCAAAAGATTGGGATCATTTCCTGCATATTTTCAGACCACAGTGCTTTGAAACTAGAACTCAATCACAAGAGGAAAGTAGGAAGGAACTCAAATACATGGAGGCTCTACAGCCTCCTACTAAAGAATGAATGGGTCAACCAGGAAATTAAAGAGGAATTTAAAAAATTCATGGAAACAAATGAAAAGGAAAAAACAACTGTTCAAAATCGTTGCGATGCAGCAAATGCAGTCCTAAGAGGAAAGTATATAGCGATACAAGCCTTTCTCAAGAAACAAGAAAGGTCTCAAATACACAACCTAACCCTACACCTAAAGGAGCTGGATTTATTCCTGGGCTGCAAGGTTGGTGCAACATCTGCAAATCAATCAATGTGACAGAATACATTAATAAAAGAAAGAACAAGAACCATCTGATCCTCTCAATAGAGGCAGAAAATACATTTGACAAAGTACAGCATCATCCTTTCTTGATCAAAACTCTTCAGAGTGTAGGGATAGAGGGGACATACCTCAATATCATAAAAGCCATCTATGAAAAACCCACAGCGAACATCATTCTCAATGGGGAAAAATTGAGAGCTTTTCCCCTAAGGTCAGGAACGCGCCAGGGATGTCCAGTATCACCACTGCTATTCAACACAGTACTAGAAGTCCTAGCCTCAGCAATCTGACAACAAAAAGAAATAAAAAGCATCTGAATCAGCAAAGAAGAAGTCAAACTCTCACTCTTTGCAGATGATATGACACTTTATGTGGAAAACCCAAAAGACTCCACCCCAAAACTGCTAGAACTCATACAGGAATTCAGTTAATTGGCAGGATATAAAATCAATGCATAGAAATCAGTGGCATTCCTATCCACCAACAACAAGACAGAAGACAAAGAAATTAAGGAGTTGATCCCATTTACAGTTACATCCAAAACCATAAGATACCTAGGAATAAATCTAACCAAAGAGGCCCAAAATCTGTACTCAGAAAACTATAAAATACTCATGAAAGAAATTGAGGAAGACACAGAGAAATGGAAAAACGTTCCATGCTCATGGATTGGAAGGACAAATATTGTGAAGATGTCAAAGCTACCTAGGGCAATCTACACATTCAATGCAATCCCTATCAAAATACCATCCACTTTTTTCAAAGAAATGGAACAAATAATCTTAAAATTGGTATGGAACCGTAAAACCATAAAAGACCCCAAATAACCAGAGGAATTTTGAAAAAGAAAAGCAAAGCTGGTGGCATCACAATTCCCGACTTCATGCTCTATTACAAAGCTGTAATCACCAAGATAGTGTGGGACTGGCACAAAAACAGACACATAGATCAGTGAAACAGAATAGAGAGCCCAGAAATGGACCCTCAACTCTATGGTCAACTAATCTTTGACAAAGCAGGAAAGATGTCCAATGGAAAAAAGATAGTGTCTTCAACAAATGGTGTTGGGACACCCACATGCAAAAGAATGAAATTGGACCATTTCCTTACACCATACACAAAAATAGACTCAAAATGGTTGAAAGACCTAAATATGAGACAGGAGTCCATCAAAACCCTAGAGGAGAACACAGGCAGCAACCTTTTCGAACTAAGCTGCAGCAACTTCTTCCTAGAAACATCGCCAAAAGCAAGGGAAGCAAGGGCAAAAATGAACTATTGGGACTTCATCAAGATAAAAAGCTTTTGCACAGCAAAGGAAACAGTCAACAAAACCAAAAGACAACCGACAGAATGGGAGAAGATATTTGCAAATGACATATCAGATAAAGGGCTAGTATCCAAAATCCATAAAGAACTTATCAAACTCAACACCCAAAGAGCAAATAATCCAATCAAGAAATGGGCAGAAGAAATGAACAGACATTTTTCCAAAGAAGACATCCAAATGGCCAACAGACACAAGTGCTCAACATCGCTCTGCATCAGGGAAATCCAAATCAAAACCTCAATGAGATACCACCTCACACCTGTCAAAATGGCTAAAATTAACAAGACAAGAAATGACAGATGTTGGTGGGGATGCAGAGAAAGGGGAACCCTCCTACACTGTTGGTGGGAATGCAAGCTGGTGCAGCCACTCTGGAAAACAGTATGGAGGTTCTTAAAAAATTTGAAAATAGAGCTACCCTACAACCCAGACATTGCACTACTGGGTATTTACCCCAAAGATACAAATGTAATGATCTGAAGGGACACATGCACCCCAAAGTTTATAGCAGCAATGTCTACAATAGCCAAACTATGGAAAGGGCCTAGATGTCCATCAACAGATGAATGGATAAAGAAGATGTGATATGTGTATACACACACACACATACACACACACACACACTGGAATATTATGCAGCCATCAAAAGGAATGAAATCTTGCCATTTGCAAAGATGTGGATGGAACTAGAGGGTATTATGCTAAGCAAAATAAGTCAATCAGAGAAAGACCTGTATCATATGATCTCACTGATATGAGGAATTCTTAATCTCAGGAAACAAACTGAGGGTTGGTGGAGTGGTGGGGGGTGGGAGGGATGGGGTGGCTGGGTGATAGACATTGGGGAGGGTATGTGCTATGGTGAGCATTGAGTTGTGTAAGACTCATGAATCACAGACCTGTACCTCTGAAACAAATAATACATTATATGTTTAAAAAAAAAGAAAAGAAGAAGATAGTAGGAAGGGAAAAATGAAGGGGGGGAAATAAGAGGGGGAGATGAACCATGAGAGACTGTGGACTCTGAGAAACAAACTGAGGGTTCTAGAGGGGAGGGGGGAGGGGGATGGGTTAGCCTGGTGATGAGTATTAAAGAGGGCACATATTAAATGGAGCACTGGGTGTTATATGCAAACAGTGAATCATGGAACACTACATCAAAAACTAATGATGTAATGTATGGTGATTAACATAATAAAATTAAATTTAAAAAATAATTTACTAACTTGATCTAATTGACATTATAGAATACTCCAGCTTTCATCATCAGAGTGCACATTAGTTCCGAGAACATACGAAGCATTCATAAAGAAAGGCCATAAAGCAAGACTAAATAAATTTAAAGAGACTGAAACCATAAGAGCATATTTTCTGACCAAATTGAAATTAAAATATAAATCAGTAACAGAATAATATATAGAAACCCCTAGTATCTGAAAAGGTTAAAACACATTTATTTATTTATTTTTAAATATTTTATTTATTTATTTGACAGAGAGAGAGACACAGTGGGAGAGGGAACACAAGTAGGGGGAGTGGGAGGGGGAGAAGCAGGCTTCCCACAGAGCAGAGAGCCTGATGTGGGGCTCGATCCCAGGACACTGGGATCATGACCTGAGCCGAAGGCAGATGCTTAACGACTGAGCCACCCAGGTGCCCCATAAAACACAAGTTTAAATAACTCTTGATTCAAAGAAGAAACTGCAAAAGAAATTAGAAGTTATTTTGTACTGAATGAAAGTGAAAATACAGTATGTCAAAAAGTGTGGGATGATGCTAAACCAGTGTATGTAGGAAAAATGTAATTTTAATTTTAAATGCTTAGATTAGAAAAAAAGGGGTCTCAGATCAATGACCTAATTTTTTGTATGAACAAACTAAAAAGGAAGAGCAAATAGAATATAGTAAACAAAAGGTAGAAAATATTAAAGATATAAGAAAAAACAAATGTAATAGAAAACAGAGTGGAGAAAATCAATAAAACCTTGCAGAAGACCCATAAAATTGGTAAATCACTTGCTAGATTTATCAAAACAACAACAAGAAAAAAAACAGAAGACAAAAATACCAATGTTGGGAATAAAATATAGAACATCACACACCTTACAGATATTAAAAGAATAATAAAAGAATTATATGAAAACTGTCAATAAATTTGAAAACTCAGATGAGACAGACTAATTCACTAAAAGACATAATGCAAAACTGATTCAGAAAGAAATTGAAAATTGGAGTATTCCTATATCTACTAAAGAAATTGAATTTTAGTTAAGAACTTTCCCACAAAGATAAAACAGGGCCCAGCTGTCCATACTAAACAATTCCATCAAACATTTAAGGAAGAATTAATGCCAGTCTTTCACAAACTCTAAAAAATAACTGAGAAGAAAGGAAAAGTTCTCAATGAATTTTATGAAGAAAGCATTACCCAGATACCAAAATCAAGCAGACACTACAAGAAAATAATACCTTCATGGACACAGATGCAAAAAGGCTTCACAAAATATTAGCAAATGAAAACCAGCGATGTATAAAAAGGATATTACATCATGAAGTTTATTTCAAGAATGCAAGTTTGGTTTAAGAGTAAGAATGTCATTCAAGAATTAATAAATGATATTTCAAATAGCAGAATTTCCTTATTTTTGAATTTTTTATAATTTATTAAAAGATTTATTTATTTATTTGAGCAAGAGAGAGAGCAAGCAGGGGGAGGGGCATGGGAGGGAGAGAATCTCAAGCAGACTCCCCGCTTGAGCACAGAGCCCGATGCAGGGCTTGATCCTATGAATCCCAGATCACAACCTGAGCCAGAATAAAGAGTTGGATGTTTAACCGATTGAGCCCCCAGGCACCCTGAGAATTTCCTTATTTTTAAGCATCGAATAATATTCCACTGTGTGTGTATACCACATTTTCTGTATCCGTTTATCTGTTGATGAACACTTGGATTGTTTCCATATTTTGGTATTGTGAACAATGCTTCAATGAACATGAGAGAGCTGGTATCTCTTTGAGATCCTGATTTCAATTACTTCCTATATATATCCAGAGTGGAATTACTAGATCATATGGTAAGTCTGTTTTTAATTTTTTGAGGGACCTCCATATTGTTTTGCATAGTTGCTGCACCATTTTACATTCCTACCAACACGGTTCCAATTTCTCCACAACCTCTCTAACATTTCTTATGTTGAGTGAAATAAACACGTCACAGAAGGATAAATACTGCATGATTCCACTTATATGAAGTATTTAAAATAGCCAAACTGATGGAAGGAGAGAATACAATACTAACTGTCAGTGGCTAAGAGATGGGGGAAATGGGAAGGTGTTATTCAAAGGGTATAAAGTTTCACTTATGCCAGTTGAATAAGTTCTAGAGATCTGCTGTCCAACATACTAGTGCCTAGAGTTAACAATGCAGGATTGTGCACTTCAAATTTTGTTAAAAATGGAGCTGTCATATTGTTGTTTACTTAGCCTTCTCCCCACCAAAAAATGGGATACAAGAAAATTCTGGGAGGTGTTGGATAGGTCTGTTATCTTGATTATGGGGATGGTATTAAGAGTGTTTGCATAATTACAAACTCATTAAAATTGTATACATTGAATATGTGCAGTTCTTTGTATATCAATTATACTTAAATAAAGCTGTTAAAAATAATAACAGAATCTATCTCAAGAATTGCTTAATTACTGAATGAGGTAATGTTGACAGAGAGAGACACAGCGAGAGAGGGAACACAGACGGGGAGTGGGAGAGGAAGAAGCGGCTTCCTGCTGCGCAGGGAGCCTGACACGGGGCTCGATCCCAGGACCCCGGGATTATGACCTGAGCGGAAGGCAGACGCCCAGCGACTGAGCCACCCAGGCGCCCCATAGTTTGGAAGTTTCTATTAAAGTTCAGCATAATCTTACCATATGAACTAGCAGTCATAGGTATTTACTCAAAAGAAATAAGAACGTAAGTCCAAATAAAGATTTGTACACAAATGTTTACAGTAAGTTTATTCATTACAGTCCCAAACCGGAAACAGCCTAAAAGGACATCAGCAGGTAAATGGATAAACACATCATGGTATATCAAAATGAATATTCTTCAGCAGTAAAAAGGAATGAGTTACAAATACATACAATGATGTGGATGAATATTTAAAACGTTATGCTGAGAACAGAAGTCAGATAGAAAAGAACACATGTGATACCATTTATTTAAAGCTGCAGGGAAGAAAATCTAATACATTGATTGAAATCAGATCAATGTCATCAAAGGCTGGGGTACAGGAGAATGTTGATTAGGAAGGGGCACAAGGAAATCTGTTGAGGTCAGAAAATGTTCTATATCTTGATTATGGTACACAGACTTAGCAAAATTCTTCACTGTACTTAAAAATCTATGCATTTTATGGTATGTAAATTAAACCTCAATAGTTTATTAAAACTATTCCCCTAAAAAATTGTGAAGAGAAATAACCTGGCAACTATTTTTATTATATAATACAGGTCTTATTGCTTCAGAGCCCACAAAATTACCACCACCCAAAACCAGGCACCAATGAACTCCATCTAAAATAAATGGACTACTGCTGAAAGCAAACCAGTTCCATTTATAAATCAACTGATTATTGATGAAAATTCCCCAGAAATATTCCAAACTAATGATGCTTCAGCATTTTATTAACCAAATATTGACTACATCTTGCATCCTTTTCTCTCACAAAGGAGACTGTTCCCCTTAACAGTAAGCCCTGAATGGTAAAGTAAAAACCCAGGGAGTTTCAGAGGTCTGGTTCAACCTAGGTAGAATGAGCAGACAGTCAGGTTCTTTGTATATTCAGTGATACTCTTGTTCGACACAAGGGCCATTCTCCTGTCAGCATTGAATAAATGGCAAACCACGAAAACTCTAAACTCGATAACGGCCGGGTAAATTTGAGGAAGTTTAATTTTGCTCAGAAATATAAAAGGATAAGTTTCCAATCTGCAGTCTATAAGAATAAGAGAACAAGTATGTTAACAGTACACTGGCCTCACCCCTTTGTGTTCTCAATCTATCCTTTTTTTCAACAGCTTGGCAGAAAGGAGAAATATATCACTTGTTTTCTGAACAGGAAACAGACACAGCAAGAAAGCAGCCCATGAAGCGGAGACTCTGTGAGTGCCTTATACAGTTCATCAGTGCACACAGATCTGGCCTCTAATGAAGCCATTTACATGCAGATGCAGGCCTGGGTGTGTGGACACCAGTCTCAACTCTGGGAATTGTTGTTCCATCTAATCAAAAGAAATTTGCACATGAAAGCCACATCCGTGTTCATTAACCCCACAGCTCTCAATATTGCTTCTCTATTATTCCTAACAAAATTGCAAACCTTCATATGATTAGGTACCCCACTTCAGAGCTTTATTTTCCTCCCATCCCCAACCCAGGCCTGCATCTGAATGTAAAACTGAACGTGGGTCTGTAAGGCTGAATAATTTGTAAATACACTTACTAAAAACCAATGCCAAGCACCTTTTTCACATTGATTGGCTTATGCAGACACACTTTTTCTCTCTTCCTCAACCAAGGAGATGCTTACAATCTTATCATCACAGAAAACATAAGAATACTCTTCAGGATGGGAATCCCAAGACAGTAAGTTTAATTGCCAACTTCATTTTCATGTGTGAACAAGATAAAAGTCACAAATGTGTTCGGTGGCAAATATGAGTCACACATTACAATTGAAATACAAAGGCCATAACAGAGGTATTGGCAGCAAATCCTAAAAGCAAAGCTCATGGTTATCAGCTGATACAGGTCCATCACACAGTTAATAAGAATTAGCTCTCCGGTCAATCGTGTGGATGGTAAGTCTGCAGAGCTTGTGCCAATGATCTGGCTACACTGCCTTCTCATAAGGGATGATGCATAATGTGTGTGCCCATTCCTACTACCAAAGATCATCCTGAGCCTGGACTTTCCAATATATGTAATAAATGTATAGTAATAAATGTACTGAAATTGTTTATTTTTGCTAGTAATAGCAAATTGAGTTTCTCTTTCTAAAGAATTAGAAGAACAAGAATAACTTAGCTCTGTTAATGCAATTCAGCAGTGACTTGCCAGGAAGTCTGGGGCTGAGAGGCCAGGAAGATCTTCCTGCCCACTCAGTGTCTGGCCTTCTTGCTGAAGCTGCCAACAATAGTCTTAATTAGTGCCAATTATGATTTTTTTTTAAAAATGTGGACACCTGCACAATGTGAATGAGATGGAGAGTCCTACTACATTTTCTATCAACCATCAAACAGCTGTCAGAGGTTGACAATTTTTAGTTGTTATTGTTCTGGGAAAATTCAGATTACTAGCCTAGAGGTAAATTTCTTTATGTCTCATTTGTATTAATGTTCTAAATCATCTAGACCCCTATTATTTTCTCTTCCATATTTATTTATTTATTTTCAGACAAAAACAGAGCTTATAGGTCCTCCATAAAACAAACAAACCAAAGTATGATTCTGTGTTTTCAGTTTATTGAATGACTTTAAATATTCTATCACTTGATTATTAGCATTAAAGAATGGGCCATAATTGAGTGGCCTAGAGAGTCCTGCTATAGAAGGGCGGACTTTAGATTAAAATGTGAATTATATAGTCCTGCATTCTTTAGAAAAAAAGCTAAACTTTTAGCCCACTGGTTTTGCATTTATGTTCCATGGATATATCACAGAGGCCACTGCAGAAGCTTGAAACAAGGTGGGAGTTCACCTCCCACTATATTTCCCCAATTGCCATACAGAGCAGTTCTACTTTTCTGTAACTAGAAGCATATATAAAATATTTTTAAAGAAAGTTTCTGCAGCTAAAAGAATTTGAAATCACTGGCATCTGCAGAAGAAGACAAGAAAGAAGAGAGGGAGAAACAAGAAGAAATCATCTATTATCACTTATGAAAGGAAAAGGAAATAGAGTACAACACTATCACATTTTCTAGTGGCAGAAATGCTCCCATGGAAGCATTTCATTGCTCCAGTTGATGGAAGAACAGTAAAACAACTGTTGGATTTCATTTTCAATTGTTGCTTACTTAGTCTGTAAGAATGTTTAGCAGTAGATTTGTAAAAACTTTGGAACAGCCCATCTGTTCATTTTAAAGTTTGAAGGAAAGGAAGGTTATTAGAAAAAAGGAGGAAAAATGGAGATGAAGCACTGGGAGAAATTTCTTGATATTTGTAAAGTATAGCTTTAAATAAAAATTCTTGAATTCTGGAATACTCACTAGCATAGGAAAAATCCAAAGGAAGTGATTCAGAAAGTAAAAAAAAAAAAAAATACATATTGCATTTCTAAATAATTTGAGCTTCCTATAACCTCCTATAACCAAACACTTTCTATAGAGTTGCAGAATTCATAAATGCACAGAAGACCCATTAATTAACTCATACTCATTTATTCAACCATTATTAAGCAATGACTAGAACTAGACACCATACATTTCGTGGTTCCAAACACGTTTAGTACAAAGACAGACCAGAGAGCAGGCAACTACAATGCAGTAAATTACTTGATAGCAGTAGGCACAGGGTTCTTCTATGGGGGTTTTTGGCCTAGGAGCCATAGAATCCTTTTCATAAAGTTATGTTTAGGGAATGAAAGTTAGTAAGTAGAGAAAATGGAGAATATTGAGCCAGTTCAGGTATATGACTGAAAAATAGTCCATATTTGTGGCATAATAGAAAAGGAAATACTGAATGTGAGGTTAATAATTTAGTCTTGAAATTAATTTTCCTCAGGTTATTGTTAAACTATTTACTACAGCCAAATGATAGCTCTTCTTAAAGGAAAGACCTGGAATGCTAAATATCATTACAGATCAAAAGTCACATTTTACTTTTTTCAAGAAGAGCAGCATCTATTTAGTCTTATGTCGGCTGCAGTTACCTTCTGAAGAATATTTACTAAGTAATTCTAAATAAAAACTGTGAAAGATGAGGAGAAGTTCCATAAATGTACAGTAATTAGCATCTCTGTCGCTCTGAGCTTGAAGAGCTCAAAACTGAAGTTGTAGGATAGGTGATCCTTGGGAGAGGGGAGAGGCCAAACTTCTCACTACAGTAGGTCTGTCATTATTTCCCAATACCAAGTCCACAGAAAACTAGTCTAGGAGGTGCTCCATGAAAAAAGGATTCTATGCTCAATGAATTTGGGAAATTGTTTTGTTCCAAAGCCCCTCTATGGACATTCACAGTACATATAAAAATAGTAAGTTACATGAAGTCTTTCTTTAAAGAAACCTTCTTAGTTTTGTATAACTCAGTATTTCCCCACATCACTTTACTCCAGAACACTTTATTTATTTAACTCTCACACTCTTAAATCCTATGGAATTGAAGTTTTAGGAAAACACTTTGTAAATTTTTTATTCTATCTAAAGTATTTGCCTGAAATAAAAATAGTAGAGAAAGCATCATGCATTTCATTCATGGACATCATTGTGCACATGGACTCCAGGTAGGAAGCAAATGACAATTCCTAAATATTCACAGGTTCCTCATGTTGTACCAAATTTTTAAACAATAGTTTCTAATTCAACTTTAAGTCTGCAGTTACTAAGGACACACACAAGCCTATCCTCTGTCCAATCCCTTATTAATGTTCTGTTTGTGATGTTCTTTTGCAACACATTTTTTTCAGAACACTACTGTATTTGACAACACTAACAACTATCACACTGAAACACTCCCTTCCTTTGTTTTCCAGTGACATTGTAGATTACTCCATTCTCCAACTTCCTGCTCCTTGACCACTTTTCTCTAGGTTATTTGCTGTTTTATCCTCCTCCATTTATGGATTTTATTCTCCAAGGTTCAAGTCGGGCTTCCCCTCTTTCTGCTGTCTTTTCATTTTCTAGCTGATCATCTCTAACAGCTTAAAATACTACTTGATGATCCTTAAATGCATATTTTTTACTTCCCCTTTTTCATATAAGCTCTATCCTCATATTCTGGGTACCTATTATGTCCTAAAATATAATAATTCAATACCAAAATCATCATGATTTATCACTTAAGTAATGATTTTCATTTCAATCAATTTTCAGGCTTGCCATTTTGACAATATTTTTCCTTCACACCTTATATCCAAGCAAATATCAAATCATGATCATGTTTCTTTCACTCACCTATTCTTTCCATTCTAATCATCCCTTCAAGCACATACAGTTGTATATGCCTCCTGTCGCCCCATATCTTATTACTATAGTCTCACACATTGCTCTTCCTAAAATATAGAAATTTTTATGTTGGTATCTTGTCACAAATTACTTTATGATTGTTTATTTTCTGGAAATATTATGTACTACAAAATTTTGGAAACTCCGTGTTACAAAGTTTGTAAGTCCAGAAAAGGACAAAAGAATCACCCAGAATATTCCTTATCCATTGATAAACAGAGTTAATATTTTTGTGTACTTTTCAATACTACCGGGATCTGTTTTTAGCCTATCTAATTTACTAAATAGATTACATTTTTGGGACATAGATTTGCTTTTAGAACTTGGGGTTCAATGAGCATGTCATGTTCTAAGAAGTATCGTCATCCATTTAACTATTTCCCTATTGTTGGACACTTAGGCAAAATTCAGTTTCTCAATGTTATTAACAGCGTTGTAGAATATTCATTTTTAAGTCACCTCTGATTTTCTCCCCTCAGGATAGATTCCCAGAACTGTCAAGGTTGGGTCAAAGAATATGAAAATTTTCAGAAATATTGAACCGATTTTCGCTACCATCAGCAGGGTAAGCTTTCTTCCAAAACTTCTCATAATTCCTTAGTGCTCATTGTATAAATTCTAAAACCTCAGCTTCGCTTTCAAAATTCTGTCTAACCTTGTTTCACACTACTATAAATATTCCATTGAGACCTTTATAGTTTCCTGACTGTCTCTTAAATACAACACACTCTTTTTTGATCTCAGGCTTCTATTTATGTTACCTTTATTTAAATCTTCTCCCTCTGCCTATCTATACAAATCATGCCCAATCTCCTCAACATTTGCTTGTATGGTACATCTTTAATTGGCTCTCCTTCATAAATCATTTTCCCCTTTCTCTGAACTCCTGTGTTATTATCAAATATTTTTGCTTTGATTTGAATTGTTCATTAGTTTGTGTAATTTTTTTTAAGATTTCATTTATTTATTTGACAGAGAGAGACACAGCGAGAGAGGGAACACAAGCAGGAGAAGGGTCAGAGGGAGAAGAAGGCTCCCCACTGAGCAGGGAGCCCAACGCGGGGCTCAATCCCAGGACCCCGGGATCATGACCTGAGCCGAAGGCAGACGCTCAATGACTGAGCCACCCAGGCGCCCCAGTTTGTATAAATTTTTATCTGAGTTTTGAGTTACCCCCCCAACAATTTTACTTTAGGTGTTTGAACATTTAACAAGATACTATGCATCTTATGATGCTCAGTGAATGTGTGTTGAATACTAAATAATAGTAACTAAGATAGTAACCTGTATATTAGTGAAACATCTAACTAATACATTCATTTCATTGGCTAATTATTCCTTGACAGCTGAAATTTTAGCAAGATATTATAAGAGAACACCAAGTTTAACTTTATTTTCAGAATGTTTTCTCAAGTATCCGTTTCTTAGCCTTTGTATGTTATGATAAGTTGAATCAGTTAAATTTCAATCAGCTTCTACCCTAAACCAACCCCAAAGTAAGTCTTAGAATGTACATTCTAAAGTTACTTCCCCAAAAAATGGTGCACTCAGGAACTGAGAACATTATTAGAGAGAAAATAAAAATAAAAATGTATTCTCAGAAATTAAGATGATTTGTTTCATTGCAATGTTTGGTAAAGAACCAGAATATTTTCCCTAAGATTTATAATTTCGTGACCATAATCAACCCTGGCAGTAATTTAACTAGTTGCAAAAAAAAGTTTGAGACTAAATACAAAATTAGAAAAAGGAACAGAATTTGATTCATAAGTACATTTGGGTAATCATTAGGATATGAAAGATTTGTTTCTACAAACCTCTACCAAATAAGTTTGGCATACTTTGATTATTATTTACATTTTTGGCTCCTTCAATATGGATAACCTTAAAGCAAATCTTGGAAAGATGATTCTGAAATTATATTGTTGACTAAAATTATATTGTTACATTCTTTATTACAATAGATGATTTATAGATGAAATTTCATTTAGTTGTATAAGACCCCTGGTAGCCATTAAAAGAAAATTAGGTCATCTTGGGTTTTCTGATATGGTGGAATTGTAGGAAGCATTAAGCTTAATGGTAATAATACTAAATAGTATATTAATAGCAGGGAAAGGATCGTTCCTACATAAAAATGACATCACTGGCTATATTTTTCAAGATAATTTGAGATAAAGGCTTTTTTTTAAAGTTTTTATTTATTTTTATTTGACACAGAGAGAGAAATAGTGAGAGAGAGAGAGAACACAAGCAGGGGGAGCGGCAGGCAGAAGCAGAGGGAGAAGCAGGCTCCCTGCTGAGCAAGGAGCCCGACACGGGGCTGATCCCAGGACCCTGAGATCATGACCTGAGCTGAAGGCAGCCTCTTAACCAACTGAGCCTCCAAGGCGCCCCGAGATAAAGACTTTTGACCACATTCTGCTTCATGTTCCACAAGTCTGATTGACTTAAAATGCCTAACTATGCAAAAAATAAAAAAATAAAAAACAAATTTTTTAAGATCTCAAATACATTCCAACTTTTATCTGATCAGAACATTTGTTTTATGTTTTTTCCTACTGATTGTTAAAACAGTCTATAAGTTTAAACATGTAAAAGCACTTGGTTCCACCTTTAAATGATTCGCCATGACCACAAAGGAATTTGGAAGTATGGATCAAGGAGCCCAATGAGGGGCTTGATCCCAGGACCCTGAGATCATGACCTGAGCCGAAGGCCAATGCTTAACCAACTGAGCCACCCAGGCACCCCACATTTTCATCTTTAATAGTTATCTACCAGAAACATTTGAAGAATGAGAACAAAATGCTTAGGAGGGCTAAACCTCTGATTTCTATGTTTGGAAGAGGACTGACTTTTCTATGTCCCAAAAATTTTGCCATAGTTTTCAATTTGTTATCTCTTTAATCCTGGAAATATCACTGTGAATTAGGTAATAGTATCCTCATGTTTATGGATGAAGACAGTAAAGCTGAAAAAAGATAGTTCAGTAATGTCACAAAGAGAAATGAAACAGTTAATAAGTCAGGATCTAAGGCAGTAACTTGATGAATTTTAGGAAAATAAATAGAATTTACACTTAAAAAGGATCATGGGAAACCAACTGGAAAACAGAACAAAACAAAACAGGAAAATGCTTGCTTTGTTTTTGATCCTGGACTGGAATTCTTTAACATCTCACTGATTATCTGAATAGGCTATAATCCCAGGTCCAAGGGCTGAGTCCAGCCAGCACCTGTGCATGACGCTGAGTCATCTGTGTGATACTTCTTGCTGCCTTGAAAAGACTCCATGCCTAGAACAGAAAGTACTTTCAGGAAAATAATGACATTGACTTGACCTATTCCCCAGCTGCCTGGAGAGTACTTCACACACAGGTCTAGGACTGTTTGCCTATCCAAAGGAAGCTCTGGATGAATTGCTCATTCATCATCCCAACATCTATAATTCAGGGTTGCTCTTGTGAGGTTGCTCTATTACTCCTCAGTAATATCAAAAAGGCTAAAGTTATACAAACAAGACAACTTTGTCCTCCACCCTATCATGCAAGAAAGCTTACAATGTCTGTCTGTCTCTTTCTAGGTTGCTATGAATCCCTGCTAATGAAAAGATGAATAGAGGCATATGTTAATGAGAAGTCAAGTGCAAAATGAATGTAAATAAAAGGGAGGCCTTCTAGTCATGAAAAATATTTGAAAGTGATTTATTTCTCTCCTCATCTTTCCTTCAGAATTCACTTGCTCATGTCAACTTTCCTTTCTCTCCTTAACCAAGTTGTTGAGAGAATAAATCATTGATATTGAAGGTATTTTGTATCTACATTTATGTGAAAAGAAAAAGAAACAAAACTGGGTATGCCTAAATTGTTGTGAATATCCAAGTTGTTAATATCCTCACTTGCTGTTTCATATGCTTGACCAGAACTTCCAGATTTTAATAAATTATTGGTTTTCATGAATATATTAAAAAGTCCTATTTTTTGACTTAGAAGCTCTCCTATAAAAAAGATTTGATAGCTTCTCTCAATGTAAGAAAGGTTTAAAATAATATTTCTTTCTAGTTGTGAGTCTCTTGATACATTCAATTCACTAATTCAAAATGAAAAAATCCTTTTTCATAAATTTTTTGTTTGAATTTGACAAAAGATTTAAAAAAATAAACTTCTTCAGAAGGCTGTGTAATAAGCAGCATGGCTCTTAATCTTTTAATCCTTTCCCCACAAGATTCCTAGTAACATATCACTTACAAATATGAATCCTATACTGATCATCTTTATATTAATCCATCTAACAGAGCAAATGCCTTAATTTGGAGTGGGAATATGCCACAATTAATTTCTAGGTATTTTAAATTTCCAACAGTATATTATTTACAAATGAATATATAGACAAACATGAATAGATGAAAATTTGGTATCTATCTCTTACCTGAAGTGTTCCAAGAATAGCACTGAAAAGAAAATACATGATATTGCCTAGCAAACTGTACAAAACCACCTACAATCAATTCAAGGTAATATGGAAAGTCAAAGCCATGAGGAAATATTTGTCAGTAGTCAACCTCTTCCTCACAATGCCAAAGCCATGCTTTCAGACAGGTAACGATCTCTGAATAATGGCAGGACAAACTAGAGGAAATGAGCTGTATAGAGATGCTGCCTACTAACCAACAGAACACTATGTATTGACTTCTTACTCCTACCTTGTCTCTGCTACCAGAGCCCTAGGAACTGCATGAGACCACTACCTCAATAAAATT
This sequence comes from Callorhinus ursinus, assembly GCF_003265705.2. Taxonomy (NCBI): domain Eukaryota; kingdom Metazoa; phylum Chordata; class Mammalia; order Carnivora; family Otariidae; genus Callorhinus; species Callorhinus ursinus. The sequence continues at coordinate 5,039,872 of NW_027397070.1, read as the reverse complement.
CTGCACATCATAGAATGTCCATTTTCTGGTTTGAGATTCAGTTGCCATAGTGATATATTTTGCTTTAGATTTTGTTGATACAAAAGGGCTGTGCATTTTAGTATAACAAAAAACAATAGCTTCTCAACTATGTGATTTACATAGAAAAGCTAAAAACAGGAGTTACACTGAGAGCTCCTATTTTGTGACCTGTACTGTACAGTCCTTTTGGTAAGGTCAGTTCCTTACCACTGCTTGCCCAGAGCTAGTTGAGCTATCCTTTTCTTGTAACAGCAAATCTAAGACATGCTTTTTGTCTGGAAAACTGAGTGCATTGGGGGTAGCTACTATTTAGGCCTGGCTCTACCTCCTTAAGTGTTCATCACACCCACTCTCCTCTTCCTATTCATGAGAGCCAGGCCTATTCAATTAGTCACAAACTCCCATAACCAGCTCCTATATTTTCCAATTTCAATTCCCTTAAAAATAAGTTGTCAGCAATCCACATAAATAAAGAATAGAATAATTATTTAAAAACTAAAGTATTTTAGATTGAAATTAGAAATTTTTCATGCTTGCCTAAAATATTTTCAGAATACTAAAAATATAAATGCTGATTTAAAAGAAGAACTGACAACTTCATGAATGCCATTTATTTTGACTCTTATCTAATTCTCCGTTTGTATCTCCTGACTCTTCCCTTGTTACACCCCACTCACCTTATTCGTGCCTTGTGTAAAATGTACCTTCATGCATTAGAACATTACCTCATCATTCCTTCTACCCTCAAGGCTCACTTCTCTCTTCTGTCCCTTCAGCTCTTTGATAGGCAATCTCTCCTACTTCTGGATTCAGCTTAAGTGATGTTTCCTCAAAGATTCCTTCCTTAATCTACTTTATCCTCCCAGTCCTCTCCCATCCCTGACAAGGTTAAAGTTCCCTTAAAACCTCTCTAGTAGCAACCAGCATTTTTTATAGTTGTATTTGCCATTTGCCATTATTTGTGAAATTACCTCTTTAACATCTATCTTCAATGCCATCCTGTAAACCACATGAAAACTAGTACTATGTACACACACAAGATAGACAGCACATAAATAATAAATTATCACTGAATGAATGAGAAAATAAATGAATGGACATGTAAATGAGTAAGCTAATGTCTTGAAGACAATAAAGAGACAATACTTTTGTTAGCATATCTATCTGCTTTGCTTTAATTGTGGAATATCTATAGCAAAAAACACTTTTAATAATGCTTAATTACTTTCCTAACATCAGACAGTGAATTTACTTATAAAGAGAATCTTTATTGTAACACTTATAACTGACAAGCTTAAGTTATTTTCAGTTGAGAACATGACCTCTTTTAAAGATGAGTGACTCATTATAGTACTCACTGAAGGCTCACTATGGATAGCACTTGTATTTGTGCTGAGAAGACACAAATAAAGCAAGTCCCTTGTCCTGTGGATGCTTGCAATTTATTCCCCCTGCCCCACCCCCACTGAGGGAAACTCTACTGCTCTCCAAACAAAATAAACAAAAGAAGATCTTGAAAGCACATTTATCTATTTTTTAAAGATTGATTGATTGATTTTAGAGAGAGTGCACATGTGTGAGTGTGGGGAGGGGAACTGGGGTAGGGAGAGGAACAGAATCTCAAGCAGGCTCCCTGCTGAGCATGGAGCCCAATAAGGGGATCCATCTCGGGATCCTGAGCTCATGACCCCCAGCCGAAACCAAGAGTCCACTGACAACTGACAGCCACCCAGGCAACCCCAATGCACATTTAAATAAAAACTTCTCTACCACTTTGCCTGTATGTCCATGGAGTGATCTATCACATGTCAAATATGGTTTGAGATATAATCCCTGCCCTCACAAAGCACATATTTCTGTCAGGAACACAAACTGGAAGAGAGACAATTCCTACACAACAGAATCATGGTTATAAGGGAACTGGGAACAAAGGTCTGTGGAAGGGCTTGTGAGGAACAGGGCTAATTTGCATAGAGAGACAATGGCTTTACCCAACAGGCCACAAAAAAAGTTGGGTCTTCTTGAAGGGTTAGTAGGTTTTGTCAAGTATACCAACCGGGGTAGAGCATTATTAGAAGAAAAATAAAACTGCATTGGGAAAAGGCACACTTTACAGGATCTATTTTAAAATAAGTGTGGCAGTCAGGATTAAATCTTACTTTAATGAACAGAATTATTATAACAGAAAATACCAAAGGATGAATTGGAATTTCCAAATTTTCTTCTGTATTTTTTATAACTCATAATAATCCTATTGATCACAATGCTAAATGTTTTCACCATAATAGAATCTTAACAGAGTAGCCATTGTAATAAACAGGCTGATACCAATATCCGTGCCAATTGCTTTTTGACATTGTTGAAGTTAGTATCTTCCTCTGTTTAAGTTGCTTTATAGCAGCACTGCTAGAGTGATCTGTGGACAGAATACTAGGAAATATTCCTCTGATTACATATCTTGAAGACAATATAATAGCCTAGAAACCAAACAACTTAAGATTTCCAGTATATTATGAGCTCTATGGAATATGGAAAGATAGTCTATGGAAAGTCCATCATAGTCTATCTGCGGAATGAAAGTCTGAACTAATGTCTTAGTAGATTGAAGGATGAGAATTGTTCTTTATTAAATGCCACCATCAAGGGAAATTTCTATTTGGAATAAAACTTAGAAGAATATTTTCCTAGTCAGAAACTGAAGAAATTAAAGTTCTTATAAGAAACTCAATACAAAAGCATTGTTTTATGTGTATATATATATATATATATATATATGCTTATATCTCTGAATATTGGTATCTTTCTTAAAATACCTGGACAGTATCTGGGTTAATTTGTTTCTGTGAATTTTATTTAATATAGACTGTGTGAACGTATATATCTTTATATATCTTTTTCTTACAGTATTTAAATAAACCTGTTAATTTCATTTTAAAGGTATAAGTATTCTGAGTATTTAATTTGAAATGAATTTGGGGTAATTTCTAATGAAAAAAATTAAAACATTTAGATCAGAAATTCTAGCCTCTATGAATACTGTTTATGAACATATGATACCACACCAGATTGGGAAACAGGGAATTTGGGCAATGGAATACCTTTTTTACCTTGTTTTAGAAGGAATAAAGCAGTAAGTGGTAATATTGTTATATCATCATAAAAATTTGAAACATAAGAGTAATTTTTTTATATTTCTCAAGTTTCCAAAAAGATTTCCTAGTATTAAATTTTGCAATACTCATATTCTAATGTTTTAAGGTTTCCAGAAATGATTTGCTAACTTCATAATGTTTGCATATCCAAATAACAATTTAACTATAGTTCTCTTAGAAATGTTTAGATCTTCTGAGTATTACTTTGTGAAGACAGACGATTCTGAATAAAACCATCTTGTAGGCACCTTAAACATTCTGTAAGTTCTAATCAGATCTCTTATCTTTCTGTATCCACCCCAAAATAGATGTGATTTGATGGCCTTAGAAAAGATAGTCAGTGTTGGGGTGCCTGGGTGGCTCAGCCATTAAGCGTCTGCCTTCGGCTCAGGTCATGGTCCTGGGATCGAGCCCCACATCGAGCCCCACACGGGGTGCCTGCCTCTCCCTCTCCCACTCCCGCTGCTTGTGTTCCTGCTCTCGCTATCTCTCTCTCTCTCTGTGAAAATAAATAAATAAAATCTTAAAAAAAAAAAAACAAAGAAAAGATAGTGTGTTTAGAAGGCTTTTGTTTTGTTTTCCAGAGAGTTAACTGTGCTTAAAGGAGTTAGTTGTATTTACATCTTAAGCATTTATCTCACTCACTGACTTTCAGAGATGAGTCAGTGAAAAACATATGCATAAAATAAAATAAAATAGCCATGCCAGTTTAGGACCTATGTGCAGTTGTGGGTGTGTACAAAAATATATTAGTATTGTCATCCTTACAGTTATCCTTACCTATAGTGCATGGACTGTGTGTGTTATTGAACCAACTTCCCATTTGGACATATAGAAAATAGTTTATAAATACATAAATAAGTGTAGTATATATTTACATAGGTGCAATCCATTCTTATTGCAGTGAACTCCATAGGACATTACAGTTTTCATCTCCTTTTTTCCCCCCCTGCAACAACAAGATTTCATTGTATACCGCTAGAAATCATATTCCCAGTTGTGGCTGAGAGTAAACAAACTAAAAACAGGATCTCCAGGTTTCTTTATTGATACTGCCCTGGGAGGAGGCAGTGCATTAACAAGTGGGAAAAAAGGTAGGGGAGGAAGGGCTCTAAATTCAATGCACTGAAAAGGGGGAAAGAAACCCTCAAAGGAAAGCCATTTACTTTCCAACACTACTTGATAAACAAATTAATTTCCTCTTTCTTCCTCCAGGCTCCAAATGCCTGGTTTGGGGGATGGGGGGGGATGGGACTGTGGAAAGGAGGAAAAAGGGCATTAGAGATGGAGCTTTTTAGACTGGATGTTTGTAATTATTTAAGGTGACCGTGTATGAGGGAATTAAGGGTGCCTTATTACAGATAGAATTCTTTTCAGAATAAAAGATTCTCTTCTAAAACTGTTCAGCTCTAACAATGGAAAGAGGTTCACAAACAACTGGTACTTATATGCACTCAACACGTAAGCCTGCCATTAGGCACTTTCTTTAGAGTTAGAGAACCATAATAATAGGAATTTCTATGTAAAGCATTATTTGCTGTGAATATTTACACAGAAAATACACTTGTAGCCGAATTAATAAAGCAGCACTCTACAGATTATAAATGGAGACATGGAAATTTAAATAGTTATCACTATAGTTTTTGTTATAGGGAACTTTCCTCGTATAGGCACTTTTCAAAATCCAAATCTGCATTTTGTTGATGAGGTATGAGTGTATATAAGATCATCCCCTTCTGGCCTAATAAAATGTTTATCTAAATGATTAGAAACAGGAATAAGTGTTCTGAAAACGAGATTACATGGTCATACCCACTAGATACACTTCCTTTCCAGCTGCTCTACATGTTAGTTGGGGAAATGGATCCAATTGGTCTGTTGACACCATTTTTATTTGGGAGACTTAAACTCACTACCTTGTAGCACTGTTCCCCACCACAGATGATTGCCTTTCCCTTTTGTTTACTTCACCACAACTAGTTTCTTACACAGTGGAAGCAAACGGGAGATTTCAACTGTTGGTAAATAAAGGGCTGTGCATGAGTGCCTCTTAATAGCTTATCATCGTGTGTAATCAAACTGAATAATTGCCAGAGAGGAGAGCTCCTACACATTGGCAGATGCCTGTGGGCTGAGCTCTGCTCTGGAATGTCACCATGCAACAAACCCTGGATGGATAATGCATCAGCAGCACTGGGGCTCTAGGCATGTCACGCAGGTGGGGAGAATCAGCGAGGTGAGGCAAATGTAAGTGTGCCAATGACATGGGAATGGTATTAGATGGATAGGGGGCAAGTAAAAAGACAAAGAAGCCAAGAAATTGAAGAAAACAGCTTTCACCACTAAATGGAAATTACCTTGAATGCTGCATTGCACCAGTGACTTTGACAGCTGAAGCAGCAGCAAAGAGAACTTGACTAAGATATTGGCTGTGCTGTTTGCTTTGCAAGGGGCTAAGTGTGGTTGACTTTCTCCTGACAAGATCAATCACCGTTCATATAACACAATGAGCCAAATTCAAGAATATTTTCTTGGGGGCATTCATAAAAAGATTGAAAAGCAGCAAGCTGTTCCTATCCCTGAATCCACAGGGACACAGAAATACATTCTCCAAATGCCATATACCTAAGAATTTTTTTAGGCATTATATAAAATTATACTTTGTAAATGCTTACTATTTATGTCATATAATTAAACTTTAATGTCATTTATTCATCAGCAAATAGATTCACAGATTCCAGCTAATCTTAAATCCACACTTCTTTTGCCCCATTTTAAACTAGATTTCACAGACTAGAGCCTTGTTTCCTTGCTCTCTCCCTGTTTCTGTGGTTCTCCTACAGAACACGCTATGTATATGGCAGATTGGCACTCACTGTTCGGTTTTGCTGTGAGTTAGCTTTGTCATACACATATTCATGCACATACATACACACACCAAGTCAAGTGAGCCTCATTATAGACTGGCATTCTCTATGACAGACAAGTAACATCTGTGCTGCTTTGTCTGCAAACAGCGCGTCTGCTGGGGAATCTTCTTCACAAATCCTTTAAAACACACAAGCTCCCCCTTCCTTCTCTCTTCTTTTTGCACAAGGATGTGAATACAAATTGAAATTCCAAATTAACTATTCCAGATAAAGCTTAAGGTTTTCATTAATATTTAAATTGAACTATCAGACGTGATGTTGGATATTTCATATCAACAGCTTTGCACAGAGAGGCTTTTAAATATTAAGGTTTCACCATTTTCAAAAGAAAGAAGGAATTGTTCTTTTCTTTCAAACACTGATATGGTGGAAACTAACGTGAGCCATGTAAGAAACAACAAAAGAAGCAGCTGAAATTAGCCATAGAAGCGTAGGTACCATCTTTGCCATTGCACATCGCCTTGAATACCAGAGCTCTGTGCTAGACAGCTCATCCCAGCACTCAAAAGGGAAGCAACTACAGTAGTTCAAGCAGCAGCTGTTTGTTTGGCTCTTTCCAGTGCCTGGCTCGTAATAGCTATTCAATAAGTATCTATTTAATATTGAACAAATAGAGATGTGAGCTAGATGTTGTGAGGGACACAAACACATAATAAACAGCCTCCGTCCTTGATTATATTAGAGTATTGACAAATTATTCTCATGATTCCCAGAGTAAAAATTGGAAGACTTTCTAGAAGACAAATGACAAGCATTGGTCATTGATTGAATGAGGAGTACCTTCCAAAAAACTGAATGATATACGCACAGGAAAAAAAAAAAGAATATTGCAGGCTATTAAAGGGATACTAAATGGCTAGATGGACAGGAGCAGAAGGTTCATCTAGGGGAGCAGTAGAGGTCATATATGAAAAGAAAAGTTAAGACCGAGTCATGCAAACAAAGGAATGTCAGACCTTTGAATTTTCTACTCCATTTAATGAGAAAGAAGCCACAGAAGGATGTTTTAAGAAAGGGTGTGAGAGGGAAATTAGTTCTTTGGGGAGATTAGCCTAGCTATCCCAGAAGCCTGTTCAGCTTTCTAATGGGAAAATAGAAATATTCAATCCAGGCAATTTCAAAGTTCTCTAAAAAAGAAGCAGCACATCCTTAAAGCACTGGTGTTATGATCAAATTTCTCTGAGCTATCGATTTTTTGTTATTATGGTATGTTAATCACCACACATTACATCATTAGTTTTTGATGTAGTGTCCCATGATTCACTGTTTGCATATAACACCCAGTGCTCCATTCACTACATCCCCTCTTTAATACCCATCACCAGGCTAACACATCCCCCCACCCTCTCCCCTCTAGAACCCTCAGTTTGTTTCTCAGAGTCCATAGTCTCTCATGGTTCATCTCCCCCTCCAATTTCACCCCCTTCATTTTTCCCTTCCTGCTACCTTCTTATTATTTTTTTTAACACATATATATTATTTGTTTCAGAGGTACACGTCTGTGATTCAACAGTCTTACACAATTCACAATGCTCACCATAGCACATACCCTCACAATGTCTATCACCCAGCCACCCCATCCCTCCCACCCCCCACCACTCCAGCAACCCTCAGTTTGTTTCCTGAGATTAAAAATTCCTCGTATCAGTGAGATCATATGATACAAGTCTTTCTCTGATTGACCTATTTCGCTCAGCATAATACCCTCCAGTTCCATCCACGTCATTGCAAATGGCAAGATTTAATTCCTTTTGATGACTGCATAATATTCCATTGTATATATACACAGCATCTTCTTTATCCATCCGTCGATGGACATCTTCGCTCTTTCCATAGTTTGGCTACTGTGGCTATTGCTGCTATAAACATCGGGGTGCACATAGCCCTTTGGATCCTTACATTTGTATCTTTGGGGTAAATACCCAGTAGTGCAATTGCTGGGTTGAAGAGTAGCTCTATTTTCAACTTTTTGAAGAACCTTCATACTGTTTTCCAGAGTGGCTGCACCAGCTTGCATTCCCACCAACAGTGTAGGAGGGTTCCCCTTTCACCGCATCCCTACAACATCTGTCATTTCCTGACTTGTTAATTTTAGCCATTCTGACTGGTGTGAGGTGGTATCTCATCGAGGTTTTGATTTGGATTTCCCTGAAGCCGAGCGATATTGAGCACTTTTTCCTGTGCCTGTTGACCATTTGGATGTCTTCTTTGGAAAAATGTCTGTTCATGTCTTCTGCCCATTTCTTGATTGGATCATCTGTTCTTTGGGTGTTGAGTTTGATAAGTTCTTTATAAATTTTGGGTACTAGACCTTTATCTGGTATGTCATTTGCAAATATCTTCTCCCATTCTGTCCATTGTCTTTGAGTTTTGTTGACTGTTTCTTTTGCTGTGCAAAAGCTTCTTATCTTGTTGAAGTCCCAATAGTTTATTTTTGCCCTTGCTTCCCTTGCCTTTGGCGATGTGTCTAGGAAGAAGCTCCTGCGGCTGAGGTCGAAGAGGTTGCTGCCTGTGTTCTCCTTTAGGATTTTGATGGACTCCTGTCTCACATTGAGGTCTTTCAACCATTTTGAGTCTATTTTTGTGTGTGGTGTAAGAAAATGGTCCAGGTTCATTCTTCTGCATGTGGCTGTCCAATTTTCCCAACATCATTTGTTGAAGAGACTATCTTTTTTCCCTTGGACATTCTTTCCTGCTATGTCGAAGATTAGTTGACCACAGAGTTGAGGGTCCATTTCTGGGCTCTCTATTGTGTTCCATTGATCTATGTGTCTGTTTTTGTGCCAGTCCCACACTATCTTGGTGATTACAACTTTGTAATAGAGCTTGAAGTCTGGAATTGTGATGCCACCAGCTTTGCTTTTCTTTTTCAACATTCCTCTGGCTATTCGGGGTCTTTCATGGTTCCATACAAATTTTAGGATTGTTTGTTCCATTTCTTTGAAAAAAGTGGATGGTATTTTGATAGGGATTGCATTGAATGTGTAGATTGCTCTAGGTAGCACTAACATCTTCACAATATTTGTTCTTCCAATCCATGAGCGTGGAACATTTTTCCGTTTCTTTGTGTCTTCCTCAATAACTTTCATGAGTATTTTATAGTTTTCTGAGTACAGATTCATTGCCTCTTTGGTTAGATTTATTTCTAGGTATCTTATGATTTTGGGTGCAATTGTAAATGGGGTCGACTCTGTAATTTCTCTTTCTTCTGTCTTGTTGTTGGTGTATAGAAATGCCACTGATTTCTGTGCATTGATTTTATATCCTGCTACTTTACTGAATTCCTGTATGAGTTCTAGCAGTGTTGGGGTGGAGTCTTTGGGTTTTCCACATAAAGTATCATATCATCTGCAGAGAGTGAGAGTTTGACTTCTTTGCCGATTTGGATGCCTTTTATTTCTTTTGTTGTCTGATTGCTGTGGCTAGGACTTCTAGTACTGTGTTGAATAGTAGTGGTGATAGTGGACATTCCTGCTGCTTTCCTGACCTTAGGGGGAAAGCTCTCAGTTTTTCCCCATTGAGAATGGTATTTGCTGTGGGTTTTTCATAGATGGCTTTTATGATATTGAGGTATGTACCCTCTATCCCTATATTGAAGAGTTTTGATCAAGAAAGAATGCTGTACTTTGTCAAATGCATTTTCTGCATCTATTGAGAGGATCATATGGTTCTTGTTCTTTCCTTTATTAATGTATTGTGTCACATTGATTGATTTGCAGATGTTGAACCAACCTTGCAGCCCAGGAATAAATCCCACTTGGTCGAGGTGAATAATCCTTTTAATGTACTGTTGGAGCCTATTGGCTAGCATTTTGGTGAGAATTTTGGCATCCATTTTCATCGGGGATATTGGTCTGTAATTCTCCTTTTTGATGAACTGTTTTGATGGGTTCTTTGTCTGATTTTGGGTTCAAAGTATTGCTGGCCTCATAATATGCATTTGGAAGTTTTCCTTCCATTCCTATTTTTTGGAAGAGTTTCAGAAGAATAGGTATTAATTCTTCTTTAAATGTTTGGTAGAATTCCCCTGATAAGCCTTGGACTCTTGTTTTTTGGAAGGTCTTTGATTACTGCTTCAATAGGTCTGTTCTGGTTTTCTATTTCTTCCTGGTTCAGTTTTGGTAGTTTATTCATCCCTAGGAATGCACCCATTTCTTCCAGATTATTTAATTTGCTGGCATATAGTTGCTCAAAATATGTTCTTATAATTGTTTGTATTTCTTTGGTGTTGGTTGTGATCTCTTCTCTTTCATTCATGATTTTATTTATTTGGGTCATTTCTTTCTTCTTTTTGATAAGTCTGGCCAGGGGTTTATCAATCTTATTAATTCTTTCAAAGAACCAGCTCCTAGTTTTGTTGATCTGTTCTACCGTTCTTTTGGTTTCTATTTCATTGATTTCTGCTCTGATCTTTATTATTTCTCTTCTCCTGCTGGCTTTAAGCTTTATTTGTTGTTCTTTCTCCAGCTCCTTTAGGTGTAGGGTTAGGTTTTGTATTTGAGACCTTTCTTGTTTCTTGAGAAAGGTTTGTATTGCTATATCCTTTCCTCTTAGGACTGCCTTTGCTGTATCCCAAAGATTTTGAACAGTTGTGTTTTTCTTTTCATTTGTTTCCATGAATATTTTAAATTCTTCTTTAATTTCCTGGTTGACCCATTCATTCTTTAGTAGGATGCTCTTTAGCCTCCATGTATTTGAGTTCTTTCCAACTTTCCTCTTGTGATTGAGTTCTAGTTTCAAAGCACTGTGGTCTGAAAATATGTAGAGAATGATCCCAATCTTTTAGTACCAGTTGAGAACTGATTTGTGACCCAGGATGTGATCTATTCTGGAGAATGTTCCCGGGCACTAGAGAAGAATGTGTATTCTGTTGCTTTGGGATGGAGTGTTCTGAATATATTTGTGAAGTCCATTTGGTCCAGTGTGTCATTTAAAGTCTTTATTTCCTTATTGATCTTTTGCTTAGATGATGTGTCCATTTCAGTGAGGGGGGTGTTAAAGTCCCCCACTATTATTGTATTGTTGTCAATGTGTTTCTTTGCTTTTGTTATTAATTGCTTTATATAATTGGCTGCTCCCATGTTAGGGGCATAGATATTTACAATTGTTAGATCTTCTTATTGGATAGACCCTTTAAGTAGGATATAGTGTCCTTCCTCATCTCTTATTATAGTTTTTGGTTTAAAATCTAATTTGTCTGATATAAGGATTGCCACCCCAGCTTTCTTTTGGTGTCCATTAGCATGGTAAATGTTTTTCACCCCCTCACTTTCAATCTGGCGGTGTCTTTGGGTCTAAAACGAGTCTCTTGTAGACAGCATATCGATGGGTCTTTTTTTTTATCCAATTTGAAACCTGTGTCTTTTGACTGGGGCATTTAGCCCATTTACATTCAGGGTAACTATTGAAAGATATGAATTTAGTGCCATTGTCTTGTCTGTAAGATGACTGTTACTGTATATTGTCTGTAATCCTTTCTGGTCTATGTTAATTTTAGGCTCTCTCTTTGCTTAGAGGATCCTTTTCAATATTTCCCTTGGGCTGGTTTCGTGTTTGCAAATTCCTCTAATTTTTGTTTGTCCTGGAAGCTTTTTATTTCTCCTTCTATTTTCAATGACAGCTTAGCTGGATATAGTATTCTTGGCTGCATATTTTTCTCGTTTTGTGCTCTGAATATATCATGCCAGTCCTTTCTGGCCTGCCAGGTCTCTGTGGAAGGGCTGTTGCCAATCTAATTTTCTACCATTGTAGGTTACAGACCTCTTGTCCTGAGCTGCTTTCAGGATTTTCTCTTTGTCTCTGAGACTCATAAGTTTTACTATTAGGTGTCGGGGTGTTGACCTATTTTTATTGATTTTGAGAAGGGTTCTCTGTGCCTCCTGGATTTTGATGCCTGTTTCCTTCCCCAAATTAGGGAAGTTCTCTGCTATAATTTGCTCCAATATACCTTCTGCCCACTCTTTTTCTTCTTCTTCTGGGATCCCAATTATTCTAATATTGTTTCATCTTCTAGTATCACTTCTCTCTCGAATTCTGTCCTTGAGATCCAGTAGTTGTTGATCTCTTTTTCTCAGCTTCTTTATTTTCCATCATTTGGTCTTCTATATCACTAATTCTCTCTTCTGACTCATTTATCCTAGCAGTTAGAGCCTCCATTTTTGATTGCACCTTATTAATAGCCTTTTTTATTTTGATTTGGTTATATTTTAGTTCTTTTATTTCTCCAGAATGGGTTTGTCTAGTATCCTCCATGCTTTTTTCAAGCCCAGCTAGTATCTTTAAAATAGTCATTCTGAATTCTAGTTCCGATATCCTACTAATGTCCCTACTGATCAGGTCCATGGCAGTTGGTATTGCCCCTGTTCTCTTTTTTGAGGTGATTTTTTTCCGTCTGTCATTTTGTCCAGAGGAGAATAGATGAAGGAGAGAACAAAATGCTAAGAGTTTAACAATGACCCCAGAAAAATATACACTAAACGAATCAGAAGAGATCTGAAACCAGCGGAAAAGAAAGGGAAAGAACGAAAAAAGACCAAAAAAAAAAAAAAAGAAAGAAAGAAAGAAAGAGAAAAAGAAAAAGATTAAAAAAAAGATAATATGAGGGCGCCTGGGTGGCTCAGTCGGTTAAGCGACTGCCTTCAGCTCAGGTCATGATCCTGGAGTCCCGGGATCGAGTCCTGCATCAGGCTCCCTGCTCAGCGGGGAGTCTGCTTCTCCCTCTGACCCTCTTCCCTCTCGTGCTCTCTATCTCTCATTCTCTCTCTCTCTCAAATAAATAAAATCTTTAAAAAAAAAGATAATATGATCCAATATGATCAGGCTGGTGCAGAGATCAGTGCTACACACTAGATTTTGGGCATATTTTGATGTGTTAGAAGAAAGTGCCTCCCAAAATTTTAAAGAAAGAAAAACTTATATATGTATGAAAATAAGGGTAAATACGATGAAGGGATGGAATATGACTATAAAAATGAAAATTATAAAAGATTTTATAAAAGGAATTCATATGAAGTTGGTTGAAAAAAGAAAGAAGAGGAATTAAAAAAAAAAAAAAAGGGAGGGCGCCTGGGTGGCTTAGTCGGTTAAGTGACTGCCTTTGTCTCAGGTCATGATCCTGGAGTCCCGGGATCGAGTCCCGCCTCGGGCTCCCTGCTCGGCAGGGAGTCTGCTTCTCCCTCTGACCCTCCCCCCCTCTCATGCGCTCTCTCTCTGTCTCTCATTCTCTCTCTCAAATAAATAAATAAAATCTTTAAAAAAAAAGGGAGAAAATGTGATCAGGCAGGAGTCTAGAACAAAGTCATACAGTAGAGATTTAGGGTATATTTTGGTCTGTTAGAAGAAACTGTATACCAAAATTTTAAAGAGAGAACAACTTATATATATATATGTGTATATATATACACATACATATATACACAAACCAAAAATAAGGTTAACTACTATGAAGGGATAGAATATGACTCTAAAAATGAAAAAATAAAAAACATCTTTTAAAAAAGGGATTGATAAGATGTTGGTTGAAAAAGGGAAAAAGAAAAATTCAAAAAAAGAAAAAAAGAAAATTAAAAAAAATTAACTTTGGAAAACTAAAGAATCATGGTAAAAAAGCCATGAATTCTATGTGCAGTATTCCCCTAGCACTGGAGTTCTGCCGTTCTCTTTGATCGGTAAACTTCGTCTTGGCTGGCTGTTCTTGCTGATCCTCTGGGGGAGGGGCCTGTTGCCATGGTTCCCAAATGTTTTTGCCGGAGGCGGAATTGCCCTGCCCTTGCCGGGTCCGGGCTAAGTCATCTGTTCGCGTTTGCTCTAGGGAGATTTGTTCCCTGCAAGCTTTCTGTACAGCTTTGGAGGAGGAGAGTGAAAATGGCGGCCTTCCAATCTCAGACCCTGAGGAGCCGGCCGAGAACTCGGGGCCTCACTCCTCAGTGCACCCCCAGAGAAAAGCAGTCAGTCACTCCCATCTCCCTGGTGTCCGGCCGCACTCTGTGCTCACCCGGCCTGTGACTGATAGTTTCTCTCTCTGGCACATGACCCCGTTCGGAGTTTCCAAACCCAGCTGATCCCTGCAGTATGTTCCCGTGCTGCTCCTCCTAGGGGAGGAAGGGGAGTCTCCCTGGCTCTGCCGCTTGTTGGGTCCCTGCTGGAGGAGCAGTGGCCCGATTGTGCTGCTGATCACGGTTTATGGCAACCCCGAGCTGAGAGCCCACTCCTCGGCTCCGTCTTTGCAGCCGGCTTCCCTGATCCGATACCTGGAAGCTCTGCCGCACTCAGGCACCCCCGGTCTTTCTGTGACCCCGAGGGTCCTGAGACCACACTGTCCCAGCAAGGGTTCCACCCCCCACTTAGCCACTGGAGCGACGTCCCTCAGCAGAGCTGACTTCTAAAAGTTCCGATTTTGTGCTCTGCTGCTCTATCACTTGCCAGTAGCCGCTGACAGAGGCCCGCTCCCCCGCCATCTATTTTCCCTTATATCACCTCAGATTCACTTCTCCGCACGTCCTACCTTTCAGAAAGTGGGCTTTTCTGTTCAGAGAGTTGCTGCTATTTTTTTCTTCGATCTGCTGTTGAGTTCGTAGGTTTTTGTAATGGTTTGATCCCTATCTAGCTGAATTCCTGGGACCAGACAAAATTTGGGTCTCCTACTCCTCCGCCATCTTGCTCCTCCCCCTCTGAGCTATTGATCTTTTAATCATCTTATAATGCCTTCATCAGTCCTTGATATGCCCTATATTTAATTAACTACTCCTTGTGTCTCCTTTAAAGAATCATCTTTATCTGGATAGCAAATGTTGGGACTTCACAATGCGAGGATTTTAGATTGGTTCTTCTCATTCCATACTTACTTCCTAAGCTCCTTTTTATACTCATGATTAACACAGATATCTATTAACAGATGACCGTCAAAATTCTATTGTGAGCCCAGCTATTTCCTCTGAGCTCTTGACCCTTTTGGCCAACTGCTTAATTAACATTTTCTCTTGTACATATCAAAAAAAAAAAAAAAACCTCATCACTGGGGCACCTGGGTGGCTCAATTGGTTAAATGCCCTGCTCTTGATTTCAGCTCAGATCATGATATCTGGGTTGTGAGATCAAGCCCCAGATGGGGCTCCATGCTGAGCATGGAGTTTGCTTAGGATTCTCTCTCCCTCTTCTTCTTTCTCTCTGCTCCTCTCCCCACTCATGAACTCACACTCTCTCTCTTTCAAAAATAAATAAATTCAATAAATAAACAAAATCTTAAAAAAAAATCATCACCTGAGATGCTAGATGTTTATTTACTATTGTCAATCTCCCTTGCAAAACTGTAGGCTCCTTGTGGGCAGAAATTTTTATCGTTTTGTTCACCTATGCATTCCCATGTCTGCAATAGTGCCTGGCACATAGATGATACTCAAAAGTATTTTTGAATGAATAAATGGCTGACTCTCTAGTCTAAGCTATTATCTATCATCTCCAGTGATATACCAACTGAGCAGACTATTTTAATCACCAACATTGTTTAGAATTACTGGCACACAGTGATAATAAAAAATGGTTGGACTTTGTATTGCCTACATTATTCTTTTTAAACGTTTATAGACAATGTATATTGTTATTACCCAGACCTAAGGGGAACAGCTTCTGCTACCACTCCCTTGGTAAATGATTGACAATCCTTCTCTTAGACTATTTCGATCATCACTTTTCCCTATTTCAAACTCCATACCATAGTCATACACATCTTCTTAAAACATACATCTGATCATGACATCACCCTGCTTAAAATTCCAAAAAGGCTTTCTATTACAGTTAAGATAAAAACAGCACATGATTAACATAGACAACAAAGCCCTGTGGAATCCAGCTCCTACTTACCTTTCCATCACCCCTTGTATAATACTCCTCTATTCATGCTCATCTCTGCTCTCTTTGCTCTCCCCACATGGACCTTCTTGCTTTAGGTTCTCATACTTGGCATGCTCCTGATCTACTCAAAAGACTTCCATTTCTCTCTTCACCTAGTTAACTGCATTGCCCCCTTTGGATCTAGGCTTGGAGATGCTCCTCCTCAGAAATGTCTTCCCTGATCTCCTTGACTCAGTCAAGTGTCCTCTATAGAAATTAGAGTTACAATTTGATATTTGTTTGTGTCTGCTTTTGTTCACATTTGCAAATATTTAATTACTTAATTACATAAGTTATTTAAATACTTAATACTTACTAGATGTCATCTATGAGTCATTCACTATACTGAACATTTGAGATACAGCAGTAAACAATTGCAATTATTGAGCTAACATTCAAGTGGGAAGGTAGATAATAACCAGTGTACTGCATTTTATAATGCTAAGCAGTAGTAAGAACTAAAAGATGAATAAAGAAGGATAACTGGTAAGGGAATGTAGAGATTATTACATCAGGTAAGGTGGTCAGGGAAATTATTTTCACAGAAAGTATATTTGAACAAATGACAGAGAAAAGTGAAAGAGAAAGAATTACAAATATCTGGGCAAAGATAACCCTAAGCAGAAGGAATAATAAGGGCAAAGGACTTGAGGTATTATTGTGTTCAGTAGGTCAAAATCCAGCCACAGCACCAGTGATGCTAGAAGTGAGTGAGCAAGTAGGAAATGAGATAAGAACACACAGAGGTGTTGAGATCATATCAATATCATAGGCCAAGAAAAACAGTTTAAAATTTGGATTTTATTTTGAGTGTGCTAGGAAGGTATTTAACAACAGGAATGTAATAATACAATTTTAGTTTTAAAAATTTTCCTCCAGGGGCGCCTGGGTGGCTCAGTCATTAAGCGTCTGCCTTCGGCTCAGGTCATGATCCCAGGGTCCTGGGATTGAGCCTCACATCGGGCTCCCTGCTCAGCAGGAAGCCTGCTTCTCCCTCTCCCACTCCCCCCTGCTTGTGTTCCCTCTCTCACTGTCTCTCTCTCTCTGTCAAATAAGTAAAAATTTAAAAATAAACAGTTTCCTCCAGCTGACATGTGGGGGGTAGGTTATAGTAGCAAAAGAGCAGAAGCAGAAACCAATTAGGATGTTATTGCAGTAGTATGGACAATGAAATAAAAGGATAATGACAGATCATGAATAGATGTCAGATTTGGAATAAATTTTGAGAGTAGAGCCAACAAAGATGGCTTGGATGTGGGATATGAAAAAAAAGAGAAGAATCAAGGAAGACTCCAAGATTTTTGGCCTGAGTAACTGAATGTATAGTGTTATCATGTACTGAAGTAAGAAAGATTGGGAAAGGGATGAATTGATAAATGGGCTTTGGACATGTTAATTTTGTTATGCTTACTAAAAATCCAAGTAGGGATGTCAAGTATACAGCTAGATATAAGTCAAACTTCAAGTTTTAGACATTATGTTGTTGATTTTAAAAACATCAAAATGAACAGAACTGAAGACTGGAATTCCTTCATAGTAATTTAAAAATTATTATTTTCTTTATAACATTCAAGATGGAGCCAAACTATTTGACTTGTATATGTGCTACCATTGGAGAAGACTATGGACATGAATTTACCTTATACAACTATCCTAGCTTAAAAACTGAAGGGCCCAAAGTAGGTGCTAAATAAGCACTGACTGCTTTATTTTTATTTTCTTTTGATAACCAGATAAGAAGAGAAAGAAAATAATAGCAACACAGCCTCTGGCATAATGGAGCCCTAAAGAGGATTTAGAGAACAAAATTGGATAAACCACCTAAAAGCAAAGAATTAGGAAAGAGGACAGAATACATGTAATAAAAAGAGCAGGGATGGGGAATTAGTCTTTAAGTTCTAGCTCTTTCTAGAACATATTTGTTAAACTTGGGCCAATATTCTCGTATCTCTGGTCTTCAATAAAATCTGCTCAAAAAACTACATTAAAATGTTAGTATTCTTCTGAATTCAAAGGAAATCAGCCTCATTTTCTTGATCACTTAGCTTTCGAAATGGCCTGATTTTTGTCTGCAGGTTTACTTTATTGTGGACTGCAATATTACTATCCATTTCAGAAACTCCTGAATCTGGGCCATATACCTTTAGTGCAATAGTGTTCTACCAACCAAAATTAACATAGCTTCTTTAGCTACAGAGTTAATAGGAACTGTCAGCTTATATAAGTTTTTACACCTTGCTTAGCCATTTTGTGGGGACATAAATTAACTCAACCACCAAGGAAAATGTTTAAACAATTGAAAAACCTAAGAAGAAGGGGGACACTGTTAGTGTTCAAAGGACACTTTCACTATTACTCTCATCCACATGGACTTAACAACAACAGGGAAAATAAACTTTGAAAATATAGTATGGGCACCACTATCTAATTAATAATGAAAGGATAATCAAGTTAAAAATTTAAAAATACATCCAATAGACTCTTCCTTTGACTTGCTACCCTGGAAATATTTGAAGACACTCACCCAAGTAGAAGAGGCTCAAAATAATATGAGGACTACAGGACTTCTTGAATATTGCTTTTCAGTAAAATGAATTGTTGAAATTTTTAAAAAGACTTCATTTATCTGAGAGAGAGAGAGAGAGAGTGCATGTGTGTGGGGGGGGGTGAAGGGGCTGAGGGAGGGAGAGGGAGAAGCAGACTCTATGCTGAGCAAGGAGACCAACACAGGGTTCAATCCTAGGACTCTGGGATCATGACCTGAGCTGAAGGCAGATGTTTAATGGACTGAGGCACCCAGGTGCCCCACTATATAATGCTTGGATTTTGACAGTAGAAACTAGATGCACTACTACAGTAAAGAGATTTTTTTCTCATCTGAGAAGCAGCCCTAATATAAAGAAAATATTCTACAGGGACCAGTCTAATTTCTATTTAACAGATATAATATATGATATAATTAAATAATATGGAACTTATGAATAAATTAAGACTACCTACTTCCATTAAAATGCATATTTATAACTTAATTTATCTATCATTAACTCTTTTTTTAGTTTTCCATGAACTCTTTTCTTACTCCAGAAAAAGGATGATTGACTCCTTTACTGTGTTGTCCAGCACAGTTTTCTAAACTGTGGTCAGCAGAACATTAGCACTCAAGAAGATATTAATAGGTGCTCTACAAAATAAATATTAAATAATAATATTAAATAATAATAATATAAATAAATACATAAAGAGATCATGGAGAAATGCTGCATGACATATTAATGGCTCTGGAAAGTTCCACAGCAAAAAAAAAACTGATGTTATTTAAACCAGCAATTCCCATACTTATTGACCAAAAAGCTTTTTTCCCCTAACACCTATGAACAAGTCCTGAGACTCCCATGTTACATAGAATACAGTTTGGGAAACAGTCCCCTAGCAGTTGACAGATAACTTCTACATAGCACTTCCTACACTGTATTGTACTTACTAGACAATGACCTGTATATACACAGTACCTTGTTTTATTCCTACTTTTCTACATTCTTTGATAAGTTTTGATTTACAGTGTTTACTAATGTTAATTTTTTTAAAATATTATTTAAATATATTATATATAGAAACCCATTAGTTTATTATTACTATTCAAAAACATGTATTGGCTAAATCTGAATATCTTCCCTGTGTGGTCTCATAGTACTCTTTCGGCCTGGTGTGATTTTTCCATGCAATTTTAGCTTGTTAAAATCATATCCATTCTTCAAAGCCTAGTCCAGTATCATTTACTCTGTGAAATTTTCCCAAATGCCCCCACTAAAAATTCTCTCTCTTCTCCACTCGTGATTTCTCACAGTACTCCTATGCATCTTGATTCTCAACAGACTTTCAAATTTGTAGTGCACTTTACTTGTGGACATGCCTCATCTACCATATGTCTGCTCCGTATTTGCATCCACCCATGCACCTTGCTCTGTGCCTTGTACAAACAAGTATTCAAAAAATTACTTGTTAAAAATATGAAAAGACTATCCTAATAAGACAAGGTACAACTGCATAAGATTTACTGTTTATTTCTTGAGCAGGACTTGTGAACTTATTTAATCATATAACAGAGTAGAGAGGAAAGAAGTTGGAAAGTCTTTAGCTCAGTTGTTTTCAAACCTGCCTAATTATCAGAATCATTCTGAACCCTTTCAAAACTGCAAATACTAAAATAAAACCTTATTCCAGACCTGAATTCTAATCTCCAAGAACGGTTTTAGAACCCAGATTATGTAGATTGCTCTTAACTTGTCTGTTTCACCAAAGAAGCTACATCCTACAACCCCTTCTCTGCCACTACATCATCATCTGAGAGGCTGACCCTGGAGACCAAGAGCTTGAAAGCACAGCATAGAGAAACAATGATCCCCTTCCTTACCATCTCTGTTGCAAACACAGAGGATTGCCAACAGAAGTCGTTTGCAGATACTTCATCAGGGATGAAGACTAAGCAGCAGTTGGAAATAGCATGGTATTACTTAAAGTACCCACTGGCCAACAGCATCAGACCCAGTGGAAAAGATGATATGAGGCAGGTAACTCAGGCCCAGCAAACTATAAACTCGGGGGCAAGGTCAGAAAAATCTGCATTTCTGATATGTTTTAATGTCCACTAAAATTTAAAACTAAATGGAATAGTGGTAAGGATATATAAGCTTTGAAGTCAAGAAACTCTGTTTTCAAATCCTAGATCTGCCACTTTCACTGGTTGCACAATACTGGACAATTGTACAATGGGAATTTTGTAACAATTAGATGGACTGTGCCACACTGAATCGAACAAATAGTCAGGACTTAGTGAATAAAAGCTACCCTTGTGTTGATGATGTTGCTGGTAGTGGTGGGGTGGTGGTGGATACACAAGAGGAATATCTGTCACAGTCCTGAGTGCACTTGGGCCAATATGTACAATGTGACACACTTACCCTACTGTCTACTCTTAGACCATTCCCTATGAGTCTGTAAAGATTCTACTTTTGGTATGAATTTAGCAGCTCACATAGTATAACTCCTTTGTACTCCTTGTTCACACAGCAACAACGAGTAACTTCTATTATTATCAATATCTATGCTTTGAAACAAACTTTCCACAATTTTGATATGCAAAAATTTTGTAAATATTTTTGATTTATAAAAAGTGGTTTTAACTATTATTTTAATTTTGCAGGTGAGAAAATAGATGTTTAGAGGTACTCACTTTCTGAAGACCACACGGGAAGTACATATGTAGCAGAGCTTAGACTCTGAAATCCTTATTTCTGCCACTGTACCAAAGCAGGCTGCTTGAAACATTTTCTAGAAAGTTAAAGAAATATTTATTAAATTAATTTTATTTTAGGCCATTAAATATTTGTAATGTCAATAAGATACCTCTATACATCAGAATATTTTATTAACTATGCTATGAAAGTATAATCTCATATGAATAGAGAAAAATCACCTGGCCCACAGTGACCATGAAAAAACTGCCTGTTTTATACAGGAAATATTTATGCATAGGTAAAAAAATGTATGTGCTTCAAATATCAAAACATATTAGAACATATGTAATACATGGGGCACCTGGGTGGCTCAGTCAGTTGATGTATTTTTTTATTTAAATTCAATTAGTGGCTCAGTCGTTAAGTGTCTGTCTTCGGCTCAGGTCATGATCCCAGGGTCCTGGGATCGAGCCCCGCATCAGGCTCCCTGCTCAGCGGGAAGCCTGCTTCTCCCTCTCCCGCTCCCCCTGCTTGTGTTCCCGCTCTCACTGTGTCCCTCTCTGTCAAATAAATAAGTAAAATCTTTAAAAAAAATAAAATAAATAAATTCAATTAGCCAACATATAGTACATCATTAGTTTCAGATGTACAACGATGGGCATTAAGGAGGGCATGTGATGTGATGAGCACTGGGTGTTATATGTAATGGATGAATCATTGAACATAACTCTTGATTTCAGCTCAGGTCATGATCTCGGGGTCATGAGATCAAGCCCTGCATCTAGCTCTGGGCTCAGCAGGAAGTCTGCTTGAGATTCTCTCTCTCACTCCCCTTCTGTCCCTCCACCTACCCACACATGCGCATTCTCTCTCTAAAATAAATAAATAAATCCTAAAAAATATGTGTAATGCAAATTCCCTCCCACATCCACTTCTGGGCCCTGTCCGCACAGGTGCCCTACCCCCTACGAGGGTCATGTATTTCCCAATTCCATGTGAGTCTCACCTCCAAATGTTACATCCATATGCAGAAGCTCTGACCCACTTCCTCCCAAAAGTTAACCACTAGGATAATTTTTAAGGTTTTTTGTATGCTTACACACCTAAAACATACATGTACTTTTAATTTCCCTCATTTGTATACAAAATACACTATATAGTACAAACTGTTAAAAATCTTGTTTGTTTTTCTCAACAACATGTATTGGCAATTTTTACATAGGACTATGAACAAATCATCCTAATTATTTTCATGTTACTTTGCCTTAGTACAACATAATGTATTGAACCATATCCTATTAATGAACATTTTCTTCAATTATTTGCCATTATAGGCCAAACCATATGAAACTGCTAATATTCAACCATTTTTAATCCATATAAAATGTAGAGTTCATATAGTTCAAACTAACATAAACACTACTGGAATAAACTGCCTTGCATATTTGCAATTTTGGACAGAGGTAAGTAGAACTCTAGTACAAATTTCCAGAAGTGGAAGTATTAGGTTAAAGGGTACATAATTTTAATATATTTTTCTATAATCTTAGTATGTTTTTCAATTTACCCACCATAAGAATTATACAAACTTATACTTTCAACAGCTGTTTATAAGGGCCTATTCTCCTATAGTTCTTTCATCAGAGTATTATTAAACTTTGGGAAATGTGTCAATGTAATGATTGCAATTTACTTTCCTCTTACTCTATCTCACTCTCTGTCTCTGTCTTTTGCTGTTTTGCTGTCTATCTCTTCCATTTAACAATCATTTTCTTCATGCCTTTTGGAATTTGAGTCAAAGTCCCAAAGTTCTTTGCACTCCAAATTCATAAATGAATCACTTCATGTTTTCTCCTAGCAATTTTTAGCATTTATTCTTTATATTTAAATATTCTACCTATTTGAAATATATCCTATTGCATGTTGAGATATTGGCCAAAATTCATGTTCTTCAGATGTCTTCCCAATTGTCCTAATACCACTTACTAAGTAGTCTATCCCCCTCCAGTTAACTTTAGGCACCACCTTTAGCATATATTTTATCCTCAAATGTATTTTTGTCTATTTCTGAAATATCTAGTCTTTTTCTTTACTATGTCTCTCTTTTGTACTGTTGTCATAACATTTAAATTTTCAATGCATTATTTTAATATTTACTAGACTAATGTTTTCTCATACTCTTTTTCAGAATTTTCCTAGTTATTTTTTATTTGTATTTTTATTTAAAAAATCAATATACAGTTTATGACTAGGAATACATATACATGCTTCAAATCTAAAAATCAAACAAGGGGTGCCTGGATGACTCAGTTCATATGTCCAACTCTTGATTTCAGCTCGGGTTATGATCTCAGGGTTGTGAGTGTTGGGCGCTGGGCTGGGTGTGGAGATTCTCTCTCCCTTTCCCTCTGCCAATCTCTCTCTCTCCCTCGTTCTCTCTCTTTCTCTTAAAATCAATCAATAAAATGGTTGACCATGTCGTTCATTTAAATAAATAAATAAACAAACAAATAAGTGAATGAATGAATGGGTGACCATGTTGTTAAATAAATAAATAAATAAATAAATAAATAAATAAATAAATAGAACAAAATTCATTCACTGTGGCCTCCACTCTGCCCAGTTACTCCCCTTACCTTCACAATAACTATTGCTGACAGGTTTTTTTGTATCATTTCAGAAATTACTTATCCATATACAGTAAAATGAACATAATTTCTTCCATCTATTTCATACACCGCAGTATACTATACACCCTGCTCTATGCCCTTTGCAAGCACTCTTTATCCAAAGAGAATATCATGGAAGTCAAAAGTATATATCAATTTGACCCTCATAACAAACCTCTGAATTATATAATAACGAAAAAACTTAGGCAAGAGGAGGTTAAGTAAAATGACCCAAGGTCACACAATTTTAAGTGAGAAAACTGGGATTCGAATCCAGTCAGCCTGACAATTTTCATCATTGATTATCTTAAATGTTTCCAACCATTGTTTCTTTTGTGTTTCCCCCATTTCCTTGTGGAATTGTTCTCCCATTTAGGTCATACTTAAAACAGTATAATTCTCTTTTGTACTAAAATTCTAGTCAATAACCTCTTGTTTCTGAGCATTAACTTAACTCTTTAAAGAAAGACAAGTACTCCATCTGTCAAGCATTTGCAACCTGAAAAATGTTTGAGTCATGTTGGTGGTGGTGGTTGGAGAGTGGGATGAGGAGAGAGAAGTAGGGATTGATGGCTAGCTGGATAATCACTGTGCAATGTGGAGAAGTGCAAATGAGCTGGTAAAGAAAGACTCAATTTATTCGGTGTTAGCTACAGACACAGAAACTGGGACTGATGCATGACAACATCTTGTATACATAAACCTTCCAAATCCATCTCCAGGGGATACTTGAAGTAGATTCTTTTCCCCCTTTCTTTTTGGCTGTTCCTATTCTAAATCTTTCTATATTTGGGTAATCTTCCATTTTAGGATTCCTGGTGGGAGGTATAACCCACCTCTTACCCAAAAATCTGAAAGTGGTAGATTTTTATATTCACAGTCTATCTTATGCCTAGGGAGTGTGTCCTCCAATCAGATGAGTCTGCACCAGACTTTAGATGTGAGCTAGGGAATCTGCTCTGCCCCCATGCTCTTTGAACATGTCTCTGGGCAATAGGAACAGATGGTGGTAAAAGTGGCATCCAATTCTTTTATCAGCTGTGTTGAGGGGTAAGCTGCAATGAATAATGTTCACCACTGGTGGCATAATGTTCTCCTAGGGCCAGGCCTACTTTGTTATTTTTGCCTTTGTTCCTAATCCTGTCATCTCAGAATTGGTTTTCTCGTCTTACAAACACCACTTGGAGTAACTCAAAGGAAATGTAATAAATTCTTTTTCTGCCTAAATCAAATAGCATGTAATTCTGTTGTTTGCAATAAGCATCTGACTGACACAGCACTGTCTACATAGGAAAGAGAATTAACGTTCCCACTCATTCATTTCCTAAACTAAGTGCCCACCTTGAGCCAGATGACAAACTAGTTTCCAAGGCTACAAAGATAGCAAACCATAATCTCTGCCCTATCACAGAAACTTATATCACATCTGGCATCATGTATGAGATACCATAAATCCACCTTACCAGTTTTTCATGATATCTGAAATTCTCACCACTCTAACAGAGATTCTTGATTAAGGTGTTATACATCTAAGTGACTTTAGTCGCTAGTATTGCTCTGGAAATTATACCAATTATTTATTGCATTTTAACCCTATTTATAGTGATTAGTTTGGTGGATCCATCATTACCCTGGAAACTAAAACTGAGAAAAACTGAGTATATTTTAATTGGAGAGAAACTATCCACAACACCTATCTGCCCAAACTGCTCATATTTCTCCCTAGTGTTTTTCTTGTCTACATTCATCCCAGCCAGGGGGGATCCTGTTACTGCATATTTTCATAAACTCCATGGAACAACCTGGGCAGCAGTGTATTTTATGCTTTTCCTTTCCTCAATTTTGTAAATTTTTCTTTGGTTGAGTAGTTACACTTTTGCTGAGCAAGTTGGAGCCACTGTGATTTTATTGAGATCCTATTCCTAACGTTTTCTAAAAGTGCTGACTGCATTCTTCTGTACAATCACTTAGCCTACCATTCACCTTGAAAAGTGTTATAGCTTAGAAGTTATAGTACTTTGGTGAAAGTATATTCAAATAACAAAAGTGTAGGAAAGAGCTTTAAAGAAGATATATCACATTATCACAAAACATGTTGTTGTTGTTGCTGTTGTCGTCCCTTCCGGCAGCCCAATCAGCAACTGCCAAAGAAACCTTCCTGTGTTATATCTGTGTTATATAGAACTCTTTCCTGTGGGAGTAATAGAAAATGTATTGAGCTATTTTGTATTCTAAGAATATTGTATTCTAAGAATATTTAGTGTCTTATGGAACCTAAGGGCAGGGATGCAGCTAAACCTTAAAAATGGACTGAAATCAGGCATGGGAGTGCTCTAGAGAACACAGGAAGGACCCTCACCCGATTGTTTATCTTTGCTTCTCTCCACAGATGTGTTGTATTCTCCCACTGGCTTTGGGCAGGTTTTTCTAATTCCTAAGCTACCTGGGATAAAATGTTCATTGATAATAGCTTCCAAGTCTCTACGTCTTGCTCAAAGAGATTCAGAAAGAGATGGAATATATTATTCTGTATTATATTTTCTCAAAGAAGAAATCTATTATGCACAATATGAAGATATTGACTACCACTGGAAAATCATTTAATTCTGTCTGGGTGTAGGTTCATGCTGATCACTGTCACCTCTACAGCTCTTCATTACAAGATATTCTCCCACACTGACCATCACTGTTTGGATATTACAGTGTCTCTTCTGAGAAACTTTCCTAAGCTTGACACCCCCTAGGGTGAATGATGTACCCCTCCAACTGTTTCCCCCAGTACCCTGTGAATCTTTGCTTTATTGTGTGATATGGATGAAGAAGGTCAGAGAAAGTTCCCAGAGCAGGATTGTGGAAGGAGCAGAGAAAGAGTGGCCAGATAGGCGAATAAATCTGGTGAGCATCATACTGTACAATGATATATTTGAACAATGTTTCTGTTTTTATTTTGTTTTGCCTTATTTTTTCTCTCCAAAGGGGACTAAGCACAAAATACAAATGAATCAAAATGCTCCAACACTAGAATAAGCATTTTAATATATTTTAAAAATATATTCTGAAGGTAAATTTTATATGTACACAAACACACACACATACACACACACACTTACTCATAAACGCACAGATCCCCAAATTATAAATTTAGCAATTGCCCTTAGAATGTAACCTTAGATAAAATAAGGATTGGATAATGTAATGTAGTGTAAGTGCTGTAAACATAAATGCTGTAAACGTAAATGCTGCTGCTGAAACAAAGAAACCTCACTTAATGGTTAGACTTTTTACCAACTGCTAAGAGTCTTATCTGCTACCATATAGCCTTAGGGCTTTGATACTAAAACAAAAAATTATCTTATATTCTCTCCTACCCATCTGCATTCACATTTGTAGAAACAGATACAGTGAGGTTACTCAATTAGTAAATTTCATTATGTTTTACCATTAAAATCTCTTAGTTCTTTGTACCCCTGAAAAAATATTGGTAATATACTTATGAGAATACAGATAGTAAACATATAAGAAACAAGTAATTACAATTGATCGAGTATGTTAGGTGTTATTTTAGAGCTAAGTACAAAGTATCAGATATCTTTTTTTTAAAGTATTTTATCTTTATTTTTTTTCTAAAGATTCTATTTATTCACTTGAGAGAGAGAGAGAGAAACAGCATGAGAGGGGAGAAGGTCAGAGGGAGAAGCAGCCTCCCCACTAAGCCGGGAGCCCGACGTGGGACCTGATCCCAGGACTCCGGAATCACGACCCGAGCCAAAGGCAGCTGCCCAACCAACTGAGCCACCCAGGTGCCCCAAAGTATCAGATATCTTGATGACTAATGTTCTCTCTCTGCCTTAACCCCACACTCAATATTTACCATATCTCCCTAAACCTTTCTACTTATCTTACAAATTGTACTATCCTTTCTTTTTAAAAGATTTTATTTATTTGAGAGAGAGAGAGCAACAGAGAGAGCATGAGCAATGGGGTGGGGCAGAGGGAGAGGGAGAAGCAGCCCAATGTGGGGCTTAATTCCCAGGATCCTGAGATCATGATCTGAGCCGAAGGCAGACACTTAACCGACTGAGCCACCCAGGTGCCCCTGTATCATCTTAATATTTCTCGAAAATGCTCCCTCCCCACTTTCATATGTTCTTATCTAGATTTCCATAAACTTTTATTTTATTTTTTTTAAGATTTTATTTATTTACTTGTCAGAGAGAAAGCGTGCACAAGTAGGGGCAGCGGCAGGGAGAGGGAGAAGCAGACTCGATCTCAGAACCCTGGGATCATGACCCGAGCCGAAGGCAGCCGCTAAACCAACTGAGCCACCCAGGCGTCCCTTCCATAAACTTTTAAAGCTCCTCCTGCTCCCTAACCCGATCCTACAACCTGTTTCCCACATACATACCAAGAGATCTCAGGGATGACCATGTTACTCCCCTCATTAAGTCTAGCAAAGACTCCGCACTCCATTTTCAACAAAATATGAACTTCTTAACATAACACTTTTGTGAATTGGCTCCTACCTGCCTCTCCAATTTCCTTCTTATCACGTTCCAACACTGAACTCTATGTTGAGTTCTTTTTCTGAACAGTCTGTACTGTTAGATGTCTTTGCATATCAAATCTTCCCTGGGCCCAAAATGCTATAAACACCCTTCCCTGAGAAACCATCATGACCACTGCAAATCTTCATTATCTGGTGATCTTCTATGATGACAAGTCAGGTATAATAGTTCCTCTTCCGGGAACACTTACCAAGATTTCCATCCCCCTAAGCTGAGTGAGGGTCTGTCCAGTATTCCTCATGGTATCCTATGCTTGTTTCATTGTATTTACTTACTGTATTTAATATGTTCCATTGTCATGGGTTCTTTAAGAAGTCTGTCTTTCCCAATAGGCTTTATCATTTTTAGACAATTTTAGAATTTAGAAATATATAAATATGTAAAGGAAACTGACCTACCATTTGCCTATGTCCTTACTTCAGCCTGTAAAATAGGAGTTCCTAAAAAATACTGGGAGACAGCTTCTGGTCTTCCCTTCCACTCTCCAACCTTCCAGATCCATCACTTACTCAGTCCTCCCTGATCACCTCAAATGGAGGAGCAATGAGATGATCTAATGTGAAGTTTTAGGAAGAGGGTCTGTAAGCGTGCACAGCTTAGCCTCTCTTGGACCTGCCTACCTAGAATTAATGTGCCATCTCATCTGCCCCCAGTTTATGACCACTGAGACAGACCCTGCCCCTTGAAGAGATGAGGTTGAGTTGCTGGGTTCCTGTGCACTGAAGAGGTAAGTGAAGTCAATTCAGAGCTAAACCTGATCTAGCTTTAAATCTAAGCCATATGCCACATTCTGACTTCACTGGTCATAATGAGAGTATTTCAGTCTCTGACTCAGTTATTTCTCACTTGGTTTAGAATCTGTAGGGAATAGAGATGTGAATAATTTAGCCCTTTCAGAGACCCTCAAAGTAATATGATGGTTAACACTTAAAATTTCACTGAAACCAACCTTTAAGGGAACCTTTTCAGTAGGAAAATATAACTAGAAAAACACTGATAATAACAAAATTATTTAAAAATTTGTCTTCAATAGCTAGTTATAGATTTGTAATTTGTGTTTAAAAATAACTGAACTCCCTACTAATAGAACCATAGATTTGGAAATTTACAACTCTTGAGATGCTGTTGGAAGAAATTAAAGAGACCTTATTATTCACTATGGTCAATTCTTCACTTCTACAGCTTTGATTTAAAGAGTTAATTTATCTTTGCCGAGGAAAATTATCAATACAAAATCTAAAATTAATTGAATGTTGAGTTAGAGGAGACTTGAGTAAAGTATTTTAAAATAGCCATTCCCTTGAAGAGTGAACTCTATGTGACCTTTACTAGAGCCATATGATGTTAAAAAAATTAAGTGAGTAGAAAATTAAAAGGAAAACGTTCTACCATTTTTCTTCGGTCTCACTGACACCATTGCCCTCTATTTATCTACAACCAAGAGGCACTTAGTACTTCCAATAAATATGAAGTAAAATCATCTTAGGGCTGACTGTAGAGTAGCAAAATCAAAGGGATTCTAACTGCTAGATAAATATGAGGCAGCTCTCTGCAGTGGAAAGAGAATTTGTGAGAGAGGGGACCTGAATTCTAGATAACCTAGGCTAAGGTACTTATGTCTCTAAGCCTCCATTTCTTCACATATAAAATGGGGTGATGATAATACAATGATTTCATAGGGTTATATAAGGATTTGAATGAGAATTACATAAGATTCATATATGTAAAATGTTTACAACAGCATCTAGCATATAATTAGTAAATAGTAATAATAGCAAACCCTTACAAAGTACTTGATACTTCCAGGCACTGTCCAAGTGTTCTGCATACATTAGTTCATTTAATCCTCATAACTCTATGAGGTATGTATTAAATATTAGTTGATATTATTGCTTACATTACTAGAATTTCTGAAATGTTTATACATCTCTTGTGCCCCATTTACACATTATTCTTTTGCACTGCCATCCCCATTTATTTTGAAGGCACCTCAAGGGCCAGAGTCATGTTTTTCATTATATTCCATAGCTCCCAGGATCTCACTGTTTAATAACACAGCAGTTGAAACAGCCAACAAAGGAAAGAAATGGTAGGGCAAAGGCATACCTCAGAAATCTAAAGACAAACAATGGTGTTGTCCTGCATAAGCCTAAGTTATTTGTGGCTCCAATGCTGGTCGCTGTTTCTGGTATCTAGTAGTTATGACAGAGAGGGTGACTACGTGAATGAATGAGGGGCACTAACAAGTGTCATATAGAGATTCTTTGAGCCATAGACTTGAAGCAGAAACAAAACAATAGAGAACTCCATATATAACACAGAGCATACTTATTACCCAGGGCTAGATTGTGGCTAGCAGAAACAAAGCCACTGGGATCTTGAATACACATGCTCTTCAATATGCAGAGAGAAAGAATAGATTTGCACATGCACACTTTATTCTTTGATAGGTTCATAGAGAGCCCAAAGAGAACTATCTGTAAGGCCACCTACATAACAACACATCTGAAAATATTGTTTTCAAAGGCACAAGCAAACTAATTTCCTCCCCTCATTCCTGTCCTCAAGGAGCTCACAGCTGTGGAAACAAATGGAACATAATTATAAACATAGCATTGCAGCTCACAGACAAAGGGAACTGCTTTAGAACAGGGTCAAGGATGGCTTAATGGGGAGAACAAGCCTGAGTTAAGTCTGGAAGGTAGAGAGGACAACAGTCAAGTGAAAATAGAAGGAAAGACATTCCAAGCAGAAAGGGGAGCTTGTTACTTCAGCTGGTTCAGTATGAATGGAGAAGTTGTGGGTTAGACAAGGTTGGAATAAGAAACGGGAAGGTGAGGCAGGGGTAGATGATGAAGGACCTGTTGTGTCACACTTAGGATTTCAGCTTTAGTTCCAGAAGTAATAGGACTGGTTGAGGTGTTTTAAGCAGAGACATAACCTAATCAGGTTATATAAAATTAAATCTGTGTTAGCTATTTCAGAGTTTAGGATATAATACATAAAATAAAATGATAGGAGCTTTTAAAATTTTATCTTCTCCATTCATGAATATGAGGCTCATTAGTTTTTAAATAATACGTCTAAGAAATGCAACTCTATATTTGTGAACATGGGTAAATAATGCTCCAGCAGTGGTCATTACATTCTCAGTGTAAGCTATTCTAAATAGTAATGAGATGCATGGAGATTAATCACACGAATGAATGAAGGACACCCAGTATGGAAGCCTCCAAACCTGCAAGACGAGAGGATGAGTAGAAGGGAGTGACTGGTGGACAGAGGAAGAGCTGCTTTCAACACTTGTTTAAAAATAATATGAATTGGGACGCCTGGGTGGCTTAGTCGGTTAAGCGTCTGCCTTCGGCTCAGGTCATGATCTCAGAGTCCTGAGATCAAGTCCCGCAACGGGATCCCTGCTCAGTGGGGAGCCTGCTTCTCCCTCTACCTTCTGCTCCCCCTGCTTGTACCCTCTGACAAGTAAATAAAATCTTTAAAAATAAATAAATAAAAATAATATGAATTTATTTAATTGCTTTGTTCAGAATGATGATGCATGTTCCTTTAGAGATCATCTCTAACTAAAGGTAATACATAAGAGAGGATCCAAGAAAGTTGCTTTCAAAAAGTTGATAATTAGAAATGATACAGTGCATAGAATGTTAGAGAAAACGCTTAGATGACATAGAAAAATATTTAGTAATATTATTTAGTGGAAAGAAATGTATGTGATACTCTGTACAAATAAAGTATGATAATGAAAGAAAAAATGTGGATGGACTAGTAATAGTACTATAGATGATTAGGATTATAGGTGCTTTTTGTTCCTTTTGCTTACTTGTATTTTTTACAATACTTTGCAGTAGATATATATTTCCTGGGTAGACAAAAATTAAACATTCATTTAGATTAAGAAATTTGTAACAAAGTGCTAGCCTATGAAATCAAAGAGCTACAAAGAGAGAGGGTATGTTTCTATCAACAAAAAATTAAAAGCATAATGCCCATATGCTTCAATAAATTTTGAAAATTTTAAAAATACTTCCCTTTTTAAAAATGCACCCATGTCTTATATTCAATGACAATTTATTCTTAGGCCAATATTGTTTTTTATTATTTTTACTGCTTACTGCTTTACTGTTTTGGAGTAAATGCCCTCATACTCCTTGTTATAATATCTTTCAATGATCTCCAACTCACAGTGTTGAATAATTCTAAAAAATGTAATAACTTCAAAGAAAAAACAAGAAGATAGCCACAAAAATACAAATTAAGTCAAAGAATGAACAATTAGCAAATCTAAAAATATTTTTAATTTAAATTTAAAAAAAACTCATTGATAATTTGGTTTTATTTGAGTTCTTTAAATGCACAGAGAAAAGCTGCAAAATGTGTTTTAACTACATCTTTTGATATGAGAACTATATAAGCATGAGCTAAGTGTACTTTGCATATATTCAGGTAATGTTTCTGAGCATATTACACCTACATATGCTATGCAAAATGTTGCAGAAGATTAAATTATCCTAGCCACATTTGGGAAGTGGCAGTATGTCTGTCATTGCATGTAAACATATGCAGATTTATGCAAAAGATTCTCAAATATGTGTACCTAAAGTCCCAAACTCCCCACAGACATGCAAAGCCAGAAGGTTTTGTTTATTTTCAAATTATTGGAAAACCTATAAATGGGACTAAAGAAATAGATACGCTTATGTTGTATGTTCAAATTTGGGGCATCTGTGTGTGTGTGTGTGTGTGTGTGTGTGTGTTCGTGTGTTTTCCCCTTCATTTCTTTGTTAAGTCATTTGGCCAAGATTTTAAATTCATCTGCAGTAATCTTTATGGTAGACTTAATGCAAGCACAAAATTTCCATTTGCTTCAAAATGTCCTCCCAGAGTTAGGGGAGAGCGTTCATGCACCATTTTGCATAATGAATCTGATTTTTTAGCACCTAAGACCCTTCCTGATAGTACTTGTTTGTTAGCCTTTCAAAGGGGTGCATTAACTCTTTCAGATCATTGCAATATATTATGAAATATTGCTAAAGTGGTTTGCCAGGGTGAAGTCAGTTTCCAGAATGGGTCATTTATCACAGCACAATGAATTGAACTTTGATTTGGTAAATCAGGTAGAAATCACAACAGTGGTTCTGATGGTGTTAGGAATAATATAGTACCAGTAAGGAGAAATAATAATAGGAATATTTTCTAAAGGAGTCATACTAGATTTTAAACAGTAAACAGTTTCTGTAAAGCTTCTGACACTGAATTCTCTTTTACATCATGTAGTAGATTTCACCAAGGGAGTTTTTCAAAGATTTATGTAGTATTTTGAATATGGACCCCAAATTCTTAACGCCTTTCCTTTCCAATTAAGATTTAGATTCTATGTTTCTTCTTTTTGAACCTGGGCTCTGTGATTGCTTGAGACTAGTAAACTAAGAAGGAAGTAATACTGTTTCTGATTCTGAACTCATGCCTCACTAAACTGGCAACCTCCACTTCCTGAATCTGGTTGGGATACTTACTTTTGGGACCCAGTCACCGGATGCCCAGAGTAAACCAGGCAGCCTACAGAGAGAACCAGTGAAGATGAACTGAAGTCCTTGACCCTTAGCCCCAGCTGAGCTCTTCGCCAACAGACAGTGCCACTTTACCAGACGTTTGAGTCAGCCCTATTGGAAGTGGATTGGTCAGCCTCGTGGAACAGAGAGGAAGAGGAGCATTGCCTCACTAAACCTTGACAAAATTGCAGATTCATAAATTAAACAAATTATTATAGATTTAAGTCATGATGTTTTGAGGTTCTTTGTCAGGCCACAATAGTAAACGAGAACAGGATATTTTTGTTGTACCTTCCCTTTGTGTGTATGTGTATGTGTACCTTCCCTTTGTATGTGTGTGTGCATGCACATACATGTGCATGTTAAATACATTTACATTTGCTCACATTGTGGCTTTTTGGGGTAATGCATGCCTCCCAAGATTTAGCTCCTGCTTAAGAAACCTGAGACTTATTCTTGTCGTGTCCAGTAAGGGTTCTGAACTACACAGACCCACATAAGCAGGCTCTAGTGTAAAAGATACAAAGACCAAGGAAGCAAGTGTGTTCAAGAATCTATACTTTAGAGTTACTGTAATGTTTACCTGAGTTGAAGGCACTTCTCTTGATTAATCAAATCACATTAACTTTATCAAGAGCTTTCCTATTTTCTCCCTTTCCAATTAAATGATAAAATAAGAAACTGTGATTCTGGTCACAATATTTAACCAACTTTTGTTTGATTATATAGGTTTAGAAAATGTATTACTGGCACACACTGGAGGAGGGGTACCTCAGGGTTGTTTTTCACTGTGTTGAAGTTTCCTTTCCTTTAAGGACATGCGGTCAAATTCAAATTAGAATTCTCCTCCTGTAAAGTACCTCCCGACCAGTCTCAATAAGATGTTGCAAGTCAACAGCGAGTTTGCAACCACCTGACAAGATTCTAGGTGAATGTTTGTGCAGAGTGATTCAGGGCTACCTTCAAAAATATTTTCCTAGGAGTCTAGCCCAGATGCCTGCAATTTCCCTCTTGAAAAGGACAAATTAAACAGTTGTATCCTTAAATCCTTTATGTGAATTGGTTTCTTTTATCAGTTCCCATTATACGTAACAACTAGCTCAAAGTTTGTTTGGATAACAAGGAAGGAAGCAATGTAGAGCTACTGTCCTCAGAAAATCAGGTGTTCAGCTGAGAATGAGAGAGTTACTGAAGTTGAATTTCACAGTTTGTCTGTCTGACCTTGTCGCTGTAAAGTTGAGTCAAAAAAAAAAACATATACACGTGTGCAATGAGATTTTTTTTTCTTCTAGTCTTTGTTGGTGGCATTTTACACATTTTACACTCAGGGAAGCATATTCAGATTTTTATCCCACTGGAGGTCACTTAGCACCATACTGCTTCAGTGTCCTCCTAGTATCCAAGAATGAGTAAGCATCTCCATACTGACTTACTACCAGAGAGGGACTTAAGCAAGGGAAACCAGGTTATGACTCTTAAGGCTCCTCAAAATTCTCATTACTATTTAAAAGTCAAGTTTGCATGGTTATACAATCAGACTCTTAAGACGAAGACCATTTTCTGTTCCAACAGTTGTTTTATCAGCCACTGGCCTGTGCTGTTTTAAAAATACACACCATTGGTGGCCATTGTCCTGCCCCAATTTGAGTCAGTGTCAGCGTAATTCTGCAATCCCTTATGATCAGTGTTCTACAGTTTTTATAGGCATCTCTCCTCTGCATAAATATTTCCTGATCTGCCTCCCTGCTCTGCCCTGGAGGTCTATAACCATTTGCTAAAATGGCTTTAAAAAAGAAAAGTATTTCTTTCACCTCTATTAAGATGTCTCTGTGGCAGTACATAGGAGGCAGGAACTGTTTCTGTCATCATTATTTCCTTCAATCTGCTATGCACATATACATGTCCCTATTCCATAGAGTCCTTCCTGTTTATTAGCAGCCTCTTGACAATCCAGAGTGAAATGGACTTATATTTGCCAAAGTAAAGAGGTATAAAAACTGTGTTTTCTAATTAAATGATGATGTATCAAATACTCACCACTGTGTCCTTTCATTGGGGTTGTGTTCTCTAACTTTGCAGTGTATGTACATATATTTATATAATTTCATTAATTTTATCTTGATATAATAATAATCTCCTAGTATTCATTTCCCTTGTAGCTGCTTTCTTCTACTAGTTGATGCTACTGCTGGGTAAACGTCAATTCAAGACTTTTGAAGGAACTACAAAAAAGATGCCCCCAAATGAGCAGACCAATTGAAAGTAGAAGTCCTCCTTTATAAGTAAACTTATTTTACACAGAATTTTAAATGTTTTAGATTATGTAACATATTGACAACAACAAAAAATCAGACTGCATAGCCATATTCTATTGCATGTTTTCAGTTGAGGAAGGGAACCCAATGAAGAAAGGAGAAGGAGAATAGCACTTATAGCCTTGATATTACCAATAGTATCCTTAGTTCTTTCTACACATTCTTTCACTTGTTACCTATAACCATATAGTTATTGATTTTTCCATTTTACAGATGAGGAAAATGAAAATCAGCAAGGTTAAGAAACTTGCCCAAGTACAAACAGCTGATATATTTCAGATCTGCAATTTTAATCCTGATTTCTCATCACCACTTGAGGTTTTTTCAGTAATGCCATATAAATGGCTAACCTAAAACAATAAAGAATAAACAAACATTGCAGAATTTAAAGTTAGGAATTAAAAGTTTTTTTTTAAAGTTTTCTGTCCATTTATTAAAGTGTCATTGTGACTTTTTGACTTTTTTTTTAAGATTTTATTTATTTGACAGAGAGAGAGACACAGCGAGAGAGGGAACACAGCAGGGGGAGTGGGAGAGGGAGAGAGAAACAGGCTTCCCGCTGAGTGGGGAGCCCGATGCGGGGCTCGATCCCAGGACCCTGGGATCATGACCTCAGCCGAAGGCAGACGCTTAACGACTGAGCCACCCAGGCGCCCCAGGAATTAAAAGTTTTAAACATATGACCAAAACATTCTCAGGTTTAGTAGAATGGCAAGTGATTGAGATAAGATCCTAGGACTGGGAAAATGTAGTGACTTTTGCTAAAAAAGATATGCTAGGAAAAGGAACGATCAAACAAGGAAACAAGTAGCATCAAAATCTGAAAGGTCAGATTGTGGACTGCTTTGTGGGATAAGGCTAAAATTGTTGCAGACTAGACGGTGATCTCATACTGCCTTCTTCCAAATATTTTCAAATCTGTGAATTTTGGCATCTTTCTCCCAGAGTGTATCACACCTTTAAAAAAAAAGTTGTAATTGAATTGGAAAATAGGTTTTTCTTGAAATTGGAAATGCGGACTCCATCAAACAGAATCTCATATTTTTCAAAAAGAAGAATTTTTAAGATATATTTTGGGGGGTTTCAATATTTCATATTTTAGTCTTAAAATAGGATCAATAAAGATAACTTCAAAATCAATTAAATTCCTAGGCTGATAATTCCTTTTCCTTTTTTTAAATAGTTTATTTAGTTTTTTTTTTTTGAGGGGTGGGATA
Organism: Callorhinus ursinus; assembly: GCF_003265705.2. NCBI lineage: Eukaryota > Metazoa > Chordata > Mammalia > Carnivora > Otariidae > Callorhinus > Callorhinus ursinus. Next base: position 5,002,314 of record NW_027397070.1, on the reverse strand, counting down.
AAAGGTAAATAAGAAGATCACATTAAAAACAAACCAAGAACAAAATGAAACACTGTGTACTTAAAAGTGAGAAAAGCATCATATCTAAATAGGTAATATTCAACTGGTTTTCTAAGGAATATTGCATCTAATACTGGCCTTCAATTTGAAGAGGTTTGAAAAAGCTCAGAGAGTTTTTAAGAGTTTTGGGAACTAGATGGGCCTTTAAAGAGGCTAGAAGATACAATTTTATTGTCATTTTTCTAAAGAATGAGTTAATAATGGTTGTCAAGAAGAAAAGAACTCATGACTTATGGTTTACAGTTGTTTCCCTAGTCCAGTGAATAATAATAAAACAAAGGATGAGTTTGCAGAGGAGCAGGAAGAATTCCTGGATATGAATACAAACTTCCAGACCATTAGAGTATAAGACACTGTAGTTCCTTTAGAAACCCAGCAGTCTCTGGCATGCTGCATAATAAACATGAAGAAGCATTAAATATTTAAACAATTCTCCCGAGAGACAAGTGGTTAATAAAATGAATGAATAAGAATAAAATTATGCTGTGTCAGAATAAATTCTTTTTCCAGATGTGTAGGCCAGTGGCCCCATGAAAAGATGGAACTTATATCACTTCCTAAGTAAATAGTTCCATTTGAAACAACTTTAACCTCAAAGTGATAATTTTTCTTTTTCAAAGTGTCTAAGTATTTTTTTGCTGCTTCAATTCTATTTAATGAGTTAGACTTATCCCTTGATTGATTTTCTACTTATAACTTCCTTATAGTTCTTCATGCCTGTCAGATGTTTGTCATTGGAACTTTCAATCTTCCCTTCATATAATTTCTCAATCCTACACATCACTTTGAATTCTCTTTGTAATAAAATTTTCCAGAATGGAACATCCTTGAACATAGGCTGCCCCCACATCAAAATGGCATCAGCATTACTATAGATTTAACAATGAAATTTCATTATCAAAAATGGTCCTTGAGCCTCTTACTGTGTTTCAGGTCCTGGTGATAATCAAAACAGAATGATGACATCACCTTTTCTGCGACCCCTTCAGTTCAATTTCGGGACTCCTTCATATATTTTGTCTAGGTAACTGCTTTATTGTCCTCATGACATTTGCTCTACAGAAGCCCTATAGATCACATCACAAATGTACACTTCTCAGAGAGCTAATGCACTGAGAACTGAAATGACCTTCACAAGGTCACATAGCTTCTTGCTGGACAAATGCATAATGTGATACCTTTCTGATTTCATTCAACATATCTTTCAGATAGTAGCTCTCTTCTACTTGTTTTAAAACACTTCCTTACACAGGGCCTACTATCCATGGTGGCAGCAGGGAGCTACAAAAACAGCAAGCTGCTAAAACTGCTTTTACGCCGAACTATTTCACAAAACCATCAGAAGAATGAGTCAAATGAGTTGTACTGTCCTCGAGCCAAGAGATTTTCTTCCATGAAAAAAGAAAATGGTGGAATCAAGAAGAAGTGAAGTATTGTGGTTTCCTTATACTAATTACAAGAGCAACTACAGGAGTCAAGGCACATCTAAGAAACTGGGAAGCACCCTGGATTACAAGCTCAAAGCAATTTATTTTATTTATAAGCAAGAACATTTCTTATGTTTGCAAAACCTCTCATAATTTCTTCCCAAAAGGTTATTTCAAGGTGAAGTGAACATGATCTCTTGGCACTCGACACTTTACTACAATTTACTTCATTTGAAGGAAGCATTTTCCTCCTAATAATCATGGTCATAAGGTTGGGGTCTTAGAGCCAGGCCGACTCTGAATTGGACCTGCATAGGTCCCTCCAGTTTTGCCTCAGTTGAGCCCTCAGCCTCACTTGATCAAATACCAGTTGTGTTCTTGTTTCATATTGTTCTTGAGTTCTAAGAATCTAATCACCCTGGCTTTCTTATTTTTTTTTTTTACAATTTCTGAATCTTTATAATAGCTTACTGACCAGCATAGGTTTTCCTACGTCCACTAATATAATACGTCTAATTTCTACTAATATAACATTCATGAGGGCACCTGGGTGTCTCAGTCGGTTAAGCATCTGCCTTCAGCTCGAGTCCTGGTCCCAGGGTCCAAGGATCAAGCCCCATGTGAAGCTCCCTGCTCAGTGAAGAGTCTGCTTCTCCCTCTGTCCCTCCCCCTTGCTTGTGCTCTCTCTCTCTCAAATAAATAAAATCTTAAAAAAATAACATTCATTTTATATGGTTATGACTTCCCCTAATACATACTCTCCTACTCTTCCTTCTTATCAGCACTAATAGTTGATACATGGACAAGGATATTCAGGACTAAAAAAGGATAGTTTTACCATCAAAAACATTCTAGAAAAGATAGAGATGTAATAAACATTAAAAAATGTATAAGTAATTATAAAATTCAAATTTGAATTGTTATAAAGGGAACTGAGGAGGTGCGTTTTAAAATAAGATTTGAAGTATGAAAGGAAGAAGCTACACAATAAGCTGATGCCAGTTTATGCAGAATCTTGTTGGGCTATAGTAAGAGAAAAGAAAAAATAAATATTATGTTCATAAAATAATAATACTAAAATTAAGTATAATTAGCATGAAGTACATTGAAAATTAAAAAATATAACACTGAGATTTAAAAAAAGAAAGGCATGAAAGATAAGTCAAGGATAAATCCCAGAAATCAGAACAAAAAAGATATTAAAATCAAAGAGAATAGATTTTAAAAAAAAATTAAAGGCTATTCAAGATTTCCATTATGTTAGTAATAGGAGTTAAATAAAACAAGATTGATAAAAACAGGTGGAAGAAAATTATCAAAGAAATAATAATAATTCCTATAAATGACAGACATGCACCTCTACATATAAAGAGCTGACAGAGTCTTGTACAATAAAATAAAACAAATTCTACATCAAAGAATAGCATCCGGAATTTTCTTCATGTCAAGGATAAAGAAAAGTTTTAATATCATCCGAGAGTAAAAAAGCCTCCATACAAGGATAAGAATCACATATCAGAGAAATTCTCTACAGCAATAGCCAGAAAATCATGGACTTAATGCCGTCACAATCCTGCAAGTACATGCCTTTCAATTTAGAATTCTGCATTCAACTCATTTATCAATTAATTGGGGAGGGGGGTAAAATAAATTCTTGTTTGGACATGTAAAGATTCAATAAATATATAGCCCATTTTTCTTTTTCATGGAACTACTAGAAGATGTGTTCCAGATAAACAAAGGAACAAACCAAGAAACAGGGAATAAATTTTAACAGAAGAGGGGAAGAAAAGGCAATCTCCAAAAGACAGGAAATCCACAAAGACAAGAGCTCTAGAAAGCAAATGGCCTAGGCTGGCACAACAGGATGAAAGATGGTCTTCAAGAATGGAAACGATAAAATCTCTATTGGATTAGAAGTTTTGGAAAATAATACTGTTGATAGATTGATAATGAATAAAATAGGTACATAGAGAACTAAGTAAATGGAAAATGAGGCAAATATTAATCAAGGAAAATAAATGATGTGAGTGATAAAATATACATTTTATACAACTTTGCTTAGCAGTGGGTAATATTTATATTGTCATATCATATAAAGACTCACAATTTAACCAGAAAATTTGACTGAAATAAAAATATTAAAGGATGTGTGTGGGATTTCAAAAGGGTGGTATGAAAGTGAAATCCTGATCTTTCATAAGAGGAAATCAATAAATAATGATTAAAATGGATGCATCAAGAAATAGCATTATATGCCTATGACTTTGTACAGTAGAGATAAATAACCAAAGACAAGGCTAAAAGAGTAAAGTCAGAACCCCTGGGGAACTTAAGGGTGAGGCAGAGAATAATAGAGAAGTGCTATTTGTTTTAATTAGTACAATCTGACTTTCTAAAAAGTGACCATTTCATTTATTAAAATAAAAACTGATAAAGTGTTAATGTGACAAAAATAAACAAATGATGTGAAATATAACATAAGCCTTTAAAACTCAGAAAGATGTAAAGAGGAAAGAGTCCTATAAATCCCACAATGTAAAAATAATGACTATTTCTTCCCACACATTTTTTTCATATGTGTTTGAACATAATTAGTACTATGCTTAATATGGAAAAAAATTTATCCATATCAATTACTTCCCACCCAATTTACTGTTTATAAAGAGGACAATAAATAGTGCTGTGATATTTAATACAGGTATATAATGTCTCTACTCCAGTTTTAATACTATGAACTCAAGCTACTTAAATTTTTTTGAGAATGTAAATGTGTATGTATATAAACACATATATTCAAAGTATATAGGTATGGCAAGTGAAGGAGAGATGCCCCTGTTCTAAGATTTATTTATTTATTGGGGGGGGGTGGGGAAAGGGGCGGGGGAAGAGAATCTTCAAGCAGATTCCCCACTGAGCGAGCCTGATGGCACTACCCTCCAAATCATGACCTGAGCTGAAACCAAGAGTTGGACACTTAAGTGACTGAGCCACCCAGGCGCCCCGAGATGTCCCTGTTCTAAATTGAGTAAGAGTCCGTTCTACTGCAGTTGTCTGAGAGAAATGTGTTTTTGGCAGAGTGACAAGCAAGGTCGAAAATCTGTGAGGTGGGAGCAAACAGAAACATTTGAGAAACAATCAAAAGGCTGATGTAGGTGGAGCAAAGACTGAGGGGAAGAAGAGTTGATAGTGAAGTCAGAAGAGTCATGTTGACTTCACACTGAAAAGACTGGCATTTTTTCTGATTGACTTGGGACATCATCACAGTTTTGAGGAGGCAAATGCCAGGGTCAGATTTATACTTCACCAGGTTCAATCTGGTTGTTTGACTGGGTTCAGTACTCCACGTCACAGGTAGGAAGAGCTTCATCCAGAGTATTAAAGTTAGAACGGTAAGAAGTGGTCAGATTCTGGATATATTAATGAAAGGGAGGGTTGTCAAGACTTCCTGTGCATTGAAAGTCAGTTATCTTTTACCTTCCTCTTATCTCCAGATCATCAGATTTTTAAAAATGATCAAAGACAGTTTAAAGCCAAAATTCAGGGTTCCAGATATTTTTCACACTTTTCCCTGCAGTCACTGAGGTTTTATGTGAGGAGTCTTACGTCTTAGTGGTTGGTTCTACCATTCCCCTCAAAACACATACACAGCACAACAAGGAAAAAAGTTGTTTGACAGCATAAAACTGTGAAGGCATTAACTCACACCTAACAGCCATGGAAGCCTAATGACAGAGAAGATCTGGCAGGGATCCTCAGAGGATTGCAAATTGGTATCAACACAAGTTTCTGATTAGGAACATCATGTTACCTGGTTTTATACACAATTACCTGCATTTCCCAGTGTTAAAGACTTTGAAAACATAACTTATGGTTAAAACCTATAGGCCTGTATTTGATTCTCAGAAGTTATATGAAAAACTTGGCCTTTAAAAATGGGAGGATATTTCCCTCTATCTATGCCTGCCCACCCTGCCACCCCTTGAACTGCAGTAAGCAATTAGATCTTCCAGGGATAAGTAATAAAAGCATCTGTTTTTGAAGGGTCCTGGGTAGGTTGTGTTGAGTCACGTAACACAAACAAGGCACGGGCAGGTTTCCAGTTATTCTTTTCTGTGGCTTCCCCTAACACATGCGGGGCAGTGAACAACTAAGATGGGAAACAGTGTTCTTGAACTTGGTTGGATTAGAATAAAGACAAAGCTCTTCAGATTTCAAAACAATTCTATGTACATGTTCTATGTACCCCAATTTTTAGATGAAGAGAGGTGGACACTGAATAATCTAACCAGGATCACACAGTACGTGAATATACATCACTACATGAATAATATTGGTCTAGTTATTTCAACTTTATACATTTTCTTCTATAAAAGAGAGAAACTCACGGTATCTACCTCAGAGTTGAGCTGTAAGGATGAAATGAGTAAAAATGTGTAAAACACTTAATAGAGTTCCTGGGCATGAAGTCACTGAGTAACTGTTAATATTCTGATTAAGAAGTTCATGTACTGAACTGACAATAAGAAGCCCTCTTTGTTATATTCATTGCAGTGTGATTCTGCACACAGTTTCCTGCTGTTGAAGAAAAGCAATGTTTTAAAGTCAGAAAATAAGGCAATACACGGCAAAGTGCTTGGTGGCTGATGTGCGCCCTGGAGGTGCTGAGGTTTGTTGTATTATAAATAATACTGTTCACGTCACCCCTCCTGAGTTCCTACAGCATGGTAAAGGTAATAATGTGTAACTGATGGAATTTCAAATAAAGCATTATTAAAATATTTGTTCAGTGACCTTTTTGCTCTTTACCTTTTGTCTTCTTGTGGCTGTTAACATTTTGGTACAATCTCCATCCATCTTATACATTTCTTTCAGTTTTACTCACAATATCCCCTTAATTGGTTTGAGACATGTATTCTATTTTCTTTTTGGAACTGAGAAAAGATATGTGATGGTACTTGTTAAGAAGTTTATATCCAAAGTTAGGAGATCCAGGTCTGAAGAAAGACACAGTTATGAGTAGATCTTTTATTAAAAAAGGAATAAAACATCAGTCAGATGCTCATGATGTATGAATTATAATAAGTACTTTGGAGGACCTTTTGCGTGCCACAACCTAGCGGGGTGCCAGATGGTAAAATCCTTCCTTGGTACTAAAGGATGCTTTTGCCTGTGTGGGGTGCTAAATCTGTCAGTGGTATTTTATTCCTGACAATCGAGAATGCTGAGATAGTCTATAAACCTATTTACATATTTACGATATTCTCAGGATATAATTCACAGATTGGAAAATTTTAGATGAAAACAGCAGAGGAGGGCAGAAACAAGAAAGCATAATTTTTCAGGAAAAAAATGCTTAAAAGAACAAGAAAAAATATCTTCTCATGATCCATGGATTAGGGATGACTCAGAACATCCTCACAAGAACAGTTTGTTTCCACAAGGCATAAAATTCAAGGTAGCTCAGAGAACTGGAAATCTTGCTTTGTCAGGATCTATGTCAGGAAACATTGGTAAGGATAAGTGGGTACCTGTTAAGTTTACAAAGCACATGGATATTCCAGAGTCTAGGTTTGTGATACAAAGAATCAGATTCATTAACAGCCTTCTAGGCAAACACTTCTTTTAAAATATCATTAGATTTATAAAATTAAGAATAACAGTTCTAGAGGTTTCAGTTTCCTACAGAAGACAGATATACAAAAATAATGAAATATACCTTAATTCCAAGTTGATATCATCTGTGAATTTATCTTTTTCTGAACAAAGGGGTAAACAGCACATAAAGTTTAGTACTTCAGGACCAGAGGAGGGCAATGGAAAAGAAAACATATTTCAAAAGAAACAGACCTAAAGGAAGGTGGGAGACTCATAAAGTTGTATGTTTAAAAAATGTGTAACTGGATGAAAATCCGCAAAACCTGAGATTCAGTAAAGAGTTTGTATGGAGTGCCTGGGTGGCTCAGTCGTTAAGCGTCTGCCTTCGGCTCAGGTCGTGATCCCAAAGTCCTGGGATGGAGCCCCACATCGGGCTCCCTGCTCAGCGGGAAGCCTGCTTCTCCCTCTCCCACTCCCCCTGCTTGTGTGCCTGCTCTCGCTCTCTCTCTCTCTCTGTCAAATAAAAAAAAAAAAGAATCTGTATGTGTTATAAAAAGAGGAAAGCTCTTCCAGATCCAACAATATGGCAGATTAAGTTAATATTGCAGCCCCTTCCCTTACAAATACTTGGAAATTCAGCATAAAACAAAGTAACAATGATAAATGAATACTGAATATTAAACCAAGTTTAAAAGGAAAAAAATCAAAGCAGCAAGTGCTGGAATGAAGAGGGATCACAAATCCGAAATAAGGGTACAAGTTGATATTATGGCTTATATGAATGCCTATATTTACCTCTTAAAAGAGTTAAAAATTTTTATTTGAATTGCCCAATTTTGAAAACTTGAAACAACAATAAATGTGACTCAGTTCCTTTCTGTGTTGATCAACAAACAACTGTAGTCAGAGAACAGTAAAACAATGTAGGTGACTGGGTCATTTGACTTCATCACTTACTGAATGAATTACTAGTAGATACAGAGTTGCCTGATACTCAGTTCAACACATTCAATAACATGTGACCTGATGGTGGGTCTAAAGAAACCACACTTTTGTCTAATGATGGATGTAAACAAGATTTTGAGATACTTGCAAAAGTTGTAATGAGGTATACAAATACTTGGGATATTGGGGTGCCTAGGTGGCTCAATTAGACATCCGACTCTTGATTTCAGCACAGGTCATGATCTCAGGGTCCTGAAATTGAGCCCTGTGACATATCAAGCTCTGTGCTCAGTGGGGAGTCTGCTTCTCTTCCTCTCTCTCCCTCTGGTTCTCCCCCATTTTGCTGCTGGCTCACACGCACATGCTCCCTCTCTCTTAAATAAATAAATCTTTAAAAATTTTTTTTTAAAAATCCGTGATACGTAATGATGATGCCACAGCTCCCTTTTTAATACTACTGTAATTTATTGCCTAGATTCATGATCAGAAGGAACACTACATTTTAGTTACAGCTTGAACAAAATGAAAATGTAATTTTTCCATCAAATTCCAGGCCCCTAAAATCTATCCATGGACCTGATGGTTAAGAATCTCTGCTTTATGTCTATTGCTTCATCTAATCTTTATAGGACCCTGATAAAGTAAGCATTATTATTATTTAACTGATGATGAAACTGAAGGATAATTTGAATCTTTCTATTGATTCATATCATACAATGGGGAAATTGTGAAGCTAGGATTCTAACAGAGGCAAACTGACTTGGCATATTTTTTTTCTTTTTGAACTAAATTCCTATGCATTATGTATTTATGTATTAGGTAGTTCTATATCTATCTAACCAATTGTTCTTTTCATCGATTCATGGGCCACATCCATAATACTTTCATTGCAAGTTTATAATATGTTTAGTATTTGGTAGGGTAATTTCTTTCTCAATATCCCACACATATTTTTTAATATCCAAATTAATTATCTGAATTTAAGACACATTTTTAGAATTCAGGCCTATGGAGGTATAATCCTGCATACACTAAAATTCATCCCTTTTTGAGGTACAGTTAATGAGTTTTACAAATGCATGATGCCACCCACAATGGAACATTTCCATGCCCCCAAAAGTTCCCTCATTCTCCTTTATAATCAATCCCTTCCCCTCTAAATTTTAAAAAAGTTTAGGAATAAACATTAAGCTATAGAAGGTAAGAAGGGTTTTGTTTTGTTTACCAGATCAAAGAATAAATAAAAGGATAGGACATAAAGTGAAAGGTTGACAATATTCGTCACATTTTAGTCTATATATTAAACAGCCTCTTTTAAACAAAAAAATAAGTTTAGATAAAGAAAAGCAATATTATGTAACAATAATAATAGACCACTCCAACTACAGCAGATTGAATAATGGTAAAATTAAATTTAAGGTTTGGAAGGGATTATGTTGGGTAAGGTTTAGGAATAGAATTATGCAAGAAGAAAAGCCAAGTGGGGATGATGAGACCCACTGTAGGTAGAGGTATCATACATACAGTACCTGATAAATTGTAGACTTGGTGAGCTGCAAGTTTCATCTTCTAAAAGCCAGAGAGAGTAAAAAGGAAGCCTATTACTCTGGGCTTAATTCTGCCTACCAGGAACATACCAGTTTAAGTGAAAATAACGAGAAATTTACAAGAAATCAAGCGCATTGTCTTTGTGTTAAACAACAGAGATATCTGAAATAGCCAGCTATAGCTCTTGGATTGTAAGCACATAATTTAATAAAAACCCAGCAAAAGGATGTTTGGTCCCATAGCCTGAGATTTTAAAAAATAATAAAATAAAATAAGATCATTGAAAGTGTTTCAAAGTGCAAAAACACAAAGCCAAGATTCTGTAAAATCCTTTTCAATACCTTCTATAAGAAATATTAAAATCAACTTTCACAAAAGGATAAAATAAAATACATATTATGGCACTACAACCTATACAACTCATTGTATTTCCCACTCTTGGTGGAAGAGGGTTTGGCTTTATGGAAAAACTCTGTGCCAAATAATAGTACTCTAATTATAAAATTTTGGATATTAGGTAGCAGAAAAATGAGGTAATTTACAAATGGATTACATTTCCTTTGTATCAGTGATAAAATATCACATATTCTTTTTACGCTAAATATTTGATAATATGTTTTGCCTTTACAGTTCCTCTTCCATGCCATTCCTCCTCAGTCCACTGCAATCTCACTTGTGTCTCCACTAGAACTATTCCTAATCCAGACATTACTGACTCCTAAATACAACAGCAATTTTCAGTTTTAATTTCTGTTAGTTGATTTCTCTGCTGTTTTAAATATTGTGGGATCCCTTCCTATTGCTTAAAACTTTCTACTCCCCTCATTTTATAACACTATACTCCTGTAATTTTCTTCTAAATAATCTTCTTCCCTCTTTCATCGCATAAATTCTTGCGCACTCAATTCTTTCCTCTCCACAAAATGAATTTTCTTATACTAAGATTCTCTTTGAATTATCTCCACCACTTTTGTGATTTTTAACTACTATCTATGCTCTTATGATATCAAAAGTAACATGAGTAACCATGATCTCTCCTAACACTAAATATGTATTGTATATATACCTAACTTTTGGATCTTTCCACTTTGATATCTCAGGGATCTTTTAAAGTCCTGATGCCTAAAATGGAACTCATATTCCTTCCAAATCTGGTTTCTCTCCTAAATTCCACATGTCAATTTACAGTTCTGCAACAATCCAGACACCTAGTCAGAAACTCTGGGTTTTACTATTATTGTTATTTTTAGTAGTCCTCAGCCTTACTCCTAAGTCTATACCCTAATCTATGTTCTGCTGGACAAATTTACCTAGTAATTATTTACTGAATCTGGAAAACCACTTTTATTTCTGGGTCTACTCTGCCCACTTAGCCCTTCATCCTCTTTGGCCTAAAATAATCAAATATACTAGCTATTTTATATTCCAGGCCCCTCAAACCCATCCTCCACACTACCAATAGACTGATTTATCTAAGGCATATAGCTGATGCCACCCATCTCCCTAAAATCCTCTGAAGTCTCCTGTTTATCTAAAAATCTGAAGTTTTACACATATTTATAATTTACACAGCCTTGCCCCACATGCTTCTCTAGTTTCATTTCCTCCCAAGTGCCTTACACTTTAGATTACCCAAAAAGCACTGAACAGATTATGCTAATCCATGATTACATCATTTGCCCAAACTCTTCCCTCAAGTCATCTTTTCTTCTTCAGGTAATCAACACCTTGCCTTTTAAGACTCAACTCACTTGTCACCTACTGTAGAAATTCTTCTACTATTTCTCCTTTATTAGTTTAACTAGAACTGATCTATTTTTCACAATATTCTAACACAACACATTGACATTTTGATTATTACAATAAAATATCACTTTATATTCCTTTCTCTTTTTACTCCTTTCTTCACAATAATTAAGATTTCATAAAAACAATTTCATTCTTCTTTGTATCAACATAGCCTGATAATTACCTGATATGTAATAGGGCTCAATTAATGATGGTTGAAATGAAATGGAAAAAAAAAAAGCAGCTGACATGGGTTGTCTTAAGATGATAGAGATATGCCTTCAGGAATTATTAAAAGATATTTAGATATTCCAATGCCTGTTCTATTTCTTGAACATCCTCCTACATGGCTGTTACTGAAGGATTCATATATCAGACAGAGGTTCCTGTTAAAGGAGTTTCCTTAACTCTAATCATCCATGTTTCCAATTATACTGTGACTCCCTTAGAGCTTAATTTCCAGCTTCTAATATTTAGGCACTAATAGAATCCCAGTTAGTAAATAATAATCTGTGTGTAGAGATACGGAACATGATGTATTACTAATTTGTGTCTGGCATTTTATTTCTTGGAATCTGACAGTTGATCTCCAAAACTATTACCCATTTCATGTTCCTCATACAACTTTTACTATCACTAAAGATGGTGTACAATTTATTTATTTATTTATTTTTAAAGATTTTATTTATTTATTTATTTGAGAGAGAATGAGAGATAGACAGCACAAGAGGGAAGAGCGTCAGAGGGAGAAGCAGACTCCCTGCTGGGCAGGGAGCCCGATGTGGGACTCGATCCCGGGACTCCAGGATCATGACCTGAGCCGAAGGCAGTCGCTTAACCAACTGAGCCACCCAGGCGCCCTGGTGTACAATTTATACAAAAGGGGACAGAATACAATATAGAATTAATTTATTTACACTATTCACTATATACAGCAGAGGATATAATAGATTTTTGAAATATACAGATATTTGAAAATATAATTATGAAACATATAGTTTGATTGTTAATTTTATATTATCTAGACTGCAAAACTCAGCTATCATCCTTCTTGACCTTTTATCGGATTTTTTACTGGAAAGTGCCATGTATTTTCTCTTTAGTGCTCTTCTTCTCCGATTAGACTTTTTAAACACCTACCAAAGAAACTTGTGATTAATGACAGTTAGAACTTATTGGACTTGAAGGACAAATACTTGCTTCACCAGTTAAGAGAAAGAGCTAATCAAAAGGAAGAAGTGCAGGGCAAGGGAGAACAGGGAGAGAAAGGAATGCAGTATGGATTCACTTGAAGTGATGAGCTGAACTGTTAACTTTTCATTTACTGCATCACAAACTTGACTCAACCTTTGTCTGTATTAAGAATAATGGAGCAGTTCTTATAAAAAAAGTATAAAACTTCCCAAAATAAGCCTACCCCCCTTTTATTTTTATAACTACTGGTTGGTATTATTCTAGCTTCTTCACAGTAAATATTTCACAGTATCTTTCACAGAGTGGAAAAACTTTTCCACCTCCACAGTTACAAATCCTACTATAACAAACCAAACTGGCTTTCTCTTCAGAGACTATACTTCATACTTCAGCACGAAATTGAGACTGAACTTTTTATTTGCTGAGAAGATGCCACAATTTTCTTTTATATGGTGTGATCTCATTCTTTGCCTTCCCAGTGACCTCAAAGGAGTAGGTGCCTTAAATATTTCAATGCCAGATTGTTTGTGAACTAGAGATGAATCAGTCTTGAGAAGGAGGCAGAAATCCTGTTTGGTGGAAGGGTGCCAGGTAACAATTCAGAGTTCGCTGTGTTGATACTTGCTATGTGTTTCATCAAAAAAGTGCACTACTGATAGACACTCCGGCATCTAGCAATATAACGTATGTGTTCTCCCTTTAAAATTAATCTCTACAAAATAAAAGAGAAAAGGGTTAGAAAAACAGGGATGAAATTTAGCGTTGTCTGAACATTTTTGTTCATGTACAGTGTTACTAAAGGAGGGGAAAAACAGTGTGTTTCCTACATGACATGGAAAAAAATACCAATCAAAAAATTATACCTATGCTGATTTTCATAATTTGTGTGAAGATGTGATATATTACGACAGAAAACAAAAAGGGTTTACTGTACTTGAAAAATTAAAGAACCTAGGAGCTTACTTTCCTTTTGTTATTTTTGGTTCTCCAGAGAATATTCATTTGCCTCTTTCTTTAAAATATTCTGCTCTAGGGGCACCTGGGTGGCTCAGTCAGTTAAGCATCTGCCTTTGACTTGGGTCATGATCCCCAGGTCCTGGGATCAAGCCCTGCATCGGGCTCCCTGTTCAGTGGGGAGCCTGCTTCTGCCTCTCCTACTCGCCCTGCTTGTGCTCTCTCTCTCTCTCTCCCTCTCTGTCAAATAAAATCTTTAAAAATAAAATATTCTGCTCTAGATGTGCTAGTCTAGTACACCACATGGACCAAGTAGAATGACATTATGGAAAATATGAAGTAATTTAGGCATTTTTATTTTTTATTGTCCCTTTTTACTTTTAAGTTTTTATTTTAATTCAAATTAGTTACCATACAGTGTTATATTAGTTTCAGGTATACAAAAAGTGATTCAAGATTTACCTCCATCACCCTGTGCTCATCATGACAAGTGCACTCCTTAATCCTAATCACCTATTTAACCCATCCCCCTGTCCACCTCTCCTCTGAAAACCATCAGTTTATTCTCTGTAATTAAGTCTATTTCCTGATTTGTCTCTCTTATTTTTCCCCTTTGCTTGTTTCTTAAATTGCACACATAAGTGAAATCATATGGTATTTCTCTTTCACTGACTGACTTATTTCACTTAGTATTATACTCTCTAGCTCCATCCATTCATTGCAAATGGCAAGATTTCATTGTTTTTTTTATGGCTGAGTAATATTCCATTGGTGTGTTGCATTTTTATACACCTTCTTCTTTATACATTCATCTGTGGTTGGAAACTTGGCCTGCTTCCTTATCTTGGTTATGGTAAATAATGTTGCAAAAAACATTGGGTTGCCTGTCTCCCCTTGAATTAGTGCTCTTATATTCTTTTTTTAAACAGATTTTATTTATTTATTTGACAGAAAGAGAGAGAGCACAAGCAGGGGGAGCAGCAGGCAGAGGGAAAATCAGGCTCCCTGCCAAGCAATGAGCCAGATATGGGTCTCGATCCCAGGACCCTGGGATCATGAAATGAGCCAAAGGCAGACGATTAACCAACTGAGCCACCCAGGTGCCCCAGTGTTCTTGTATTCTTTGGGTAAATACCCAGTAGTGTGATTACTGGATTATTATTACTGGTAGTTCTATTTTTAATTTTTTGAGGAACCTCCATACTGTTTTCCAGAATGGCTGCACTAGTTTGCATTCTTACCAACAGTGCATGAATGCTCCTTTTTTTCAACATCCTTGCCAACACCTGTTGTTTCTTGTGTTGTTGGTTTTAGTCATTTCAGGTGACAGCTCATTGTAGTTTTGATTTGTATTTCCCTGATGATGAGTGATGTTGAGCATCTTTTCATGTATCTGTTGGCCATCCCTATGTCTTCTTTGGAGCAATGTCTATTCATGTCCTCTACCCATTTTAATTGGATTATTCATTTTGGGGGGTTATATTGTTTGGATTCTAACCCTTTATCAGATATGTCATTTACAAATATCTTCTCCCATTCCATAAGTTGCCTTTTAGTTTTGTTGATTGTTTCCCCCACTGTGCAGAAGCTTTTTATTTTGATGTCCCAATACTTTATTTTTGCTTTTGTTTCCCTTGCCTCAAAAGATATATCAGAAAGAAGTTATTATGACCAATATCAAAGAAGTTACTGCCTATGTTCTCTTCTAGAATTTTTATGGTTTCAGGTCTCACATTTAGGTCTTTAATGCATTTTGAATTTATTTTTGTGTATAGTGTAAGAAAGTCCAATTTCATTCTTTTGCATGTTGCTGTCCGTTTTTCCAACACCATTTGTTGAAGAGACTGTTTTTTTCCCTTTCTAGCTTTGTCAAAAATTAATTAACCATATAATTCTGGGTTTGTTTCTGGATTTTCTAATCTGTTCTAATGGTCTATGAATCTATTTTTGCACCATTACCATACTGCTTTGTTTACTACAGCTTTGCAACATAACTTAAAGTCCAGAATTGTGATGTTTCCAACTTTGCTTCTCTTTTTCAAGATTATTTTGGTTATTCGGGGTCTTTTGTGATTGCATACAAATTTTAGGATTGTTATGTTCTAGCTCTGTGAAAAATGCTGTTGGTATTTTGATAGAGATCACATTAGATCTTAGATTGATTTCAGCAGCATAGACATTTTAACAATATTTGTTCTTCCAATCCATGAACGTGGAATGTCTTTCCATTTCTTTGTGTCATCTTCAATTTCTTTCATCAGTGTTTTATAGATTTCAGAGTTTTCAGATCTTTCACCACTTTGCTTAGGTTTAGTTCTGGTAACTTATTTTTGGTTCAATTGTAAATGGAATTGTTTTCTTAATTTCTCTTTCTGCTTCTTCATTATTGGTGTATAAAAATGCAACAGATTTCTGTACGTTGATACTGTATCCTGTGATTTTACTGAATTGTTTACCAGTTCTAGTATTTTTTTTGGTGGTGTCTTTCAGGTTTTCTATATATATAGTATCATGTTATCTGCAAATAGTGAAAGTTTTACTTCTTCCATACCAATTTGAATGCCTTTTATTGTTGTTGTTGTTGTTGTTGTTGTCTGATTCCTGTGGCCAGGACTTCCAGTACTATGTTGAATAAAAGTGGTGAGAGTGCACATCCTTGTCTTGTTCCTGACGTTTGGGGTAAAGTTGTCAGTTTTTCACCAATAAGGATGATATTACCCAGAGGGTTTTCATATATGGCCTTTATTATCTTGAGGTATGTTCCCTCTAAACTTAATTTGTTGAGGGTTTTTATTAGGAATGAATGTACTTTGTCAAATGCTTTTTCACATATATGGCAGGATCATATGGTTTATATGCTTTCTCTTATTTATGTGATGTATCACATTGATTGCTTTGCAAATATTGAACCACCCTTACAATCCAGGAATAAATCCCACCTTCATCATGGTGAATAATTTTGTATTGTTGGCTTTAATTTGCTAATATTTTGTTGAGGATTTTTAAATCTATGTCATCGGGGATATTGGTCTGTGGTTCTTTTTTTAATGGTGTCTTTATCTGGTTTTGTTATCAGGGGAATGCTGGCTTCATGGAATGAACTTGGAAGTTTTCCTTCCTTTTCTATTTTTGAAATAAGGTGATAGAATAGGTAGAAATTCTTCTTTAAATGTTTGGTAGAATTCACCTGTGAAGCCTTTTGGTCCAAGACTTTTGTTTGTTGGGAGTTTTTTGTTTACTGATTCAATTTTATTGCTGGTAATCAGTCTGTTCAAATTTTCTATATCTTCTTGTTTCAGTTTTGGCAGTTTATATGTTTGTTTGTTTTTTTTTTGGTAGTTTATATGTTTCTAGAAATTTATCCATTTCTTCTAGGTTGCCCAATTTGTTGGCATACAGTTTTTCATAGTATTCGCTTATAATTGTCTTTATTTCTGTGGTGTTGGTGGTTATTTCTCCTCTCTCATTTGTGATTTTATTTGAGTCTTTTCTCTCTTTTTCTTGATAAGTCTGTCTAGAGGCTTATCAATTTTATTGATTTTTTTCAAAGAACCAGCTCCTTGTTTCCCTGATCTGTTCTATTGGCTCTTTTGATTGTCTGCTTGTTTTAGTTACCATATCATTTATTTCCACTCTAATCTTTATCATTTCCTTCCTTCTCCTTGTTTTAGGTTTTGTTTGTTGTTCTTTTCCTAGCTCCTATAGGTATGAGGTTAGGTTATTTGAGATTTTTCTTCCTTCTTGAGGTAGGCCTGTATGGCTATAAACTTCCCCTTTAGAATTGCCTTTGTTACATCACAAAGGTTTTGGACTCTTGTGATTTCATTTTCATTTTGTTTCCACGTACTATTTATTTATTTATTTATTTATTTATTTATTTATTTATTTATAAAGATTTTATTTTATTTATTTGACAGAGAGAGAGAGAGAAAGAGAGCACAAGCAGGGGAAGCAGAAGAGGGAGAAACAGACTCCCTGGTGAGCAGGGAGCCCGATGAGGGGCTTGATCCCAGGGCCTGAGCCAAAGGCAGTTGCTTAACCAACTGAGCCACCCAGGCACCCCTCCATGTACTTTTTAAATTTCTTTTAATTCCTGGTTGACCCATTCATTGTTTAGTAGCATGTTATTTAACTTCCATTTACTTGTGGTCTTTCCATATTTTTTTTTCCTTGTGATTCACTTCTACTTTCATAGCATGGTTAGAAAATATGCATGGTATGATTTCAATCTTCCTGAATTTGGTAAGGTTTGTTTTGTGGGCTAATATATGATCTATTCTGGAGAATGTTCCAACTGCACTTGAAAAGAATGTGTATTCTGCTGTTTTAGGATGGAATTTTCTGAATATATCCATTACATCCATCTGGTCCACTGTGTCACACAAAGCCACTGTTTCCTTGTTTATTTTCTGTTAGATGATCTGTCCACTGATGTAAGTGGGGTGTTAAAGTCCCCTACAATTATTGTATTATTGATTAGGTTCCCTTATGCTTGTTATTATTTTATGTATTTGGGTGGTCCTATATTGGGTGCATAAATATTTACAATTGTTAAAACTTCTTGTTGTATTGTCCCCTTAATGATTATATAGTGTCTTTCTTTAACTCTTGTTACACTCTTTGTTTTAAAATCTATTTTGTCTGATATGAGTATTGCTACTCTGGACTTCTTTTGACATCTATGTGCATGATAGATGTTTCTCCATTCTCTCTCTTTTTTTTTAAATGGGTTCCAAACTCAGGACCATGAGATCAAAACCTACGCTGAGATCAAGAGTTGGATGCTTAACTGACTGAGCCACCAGGTGCCCTGCCCCCATCCTCTCTCTTTCAATCTGCAGGTGACTTTAGGTCTAAAATGAGTGTCTTATAGGCAGCATACAGATGGATTTTTTGTTGTTGTTGTTGTTTGTTTTTTTATCCATTCTGTCACCCTATGTTTTTAATTGGAGCATTTAGTCTATTTATATTCAGAGTAATTATTGTTAGGTATGTATTTATTGCCATTTTATTACTTATTTTGTGGTTATTTCTAATGATTTTCTCTGACCCTTTCTTGTCTTTCACGTTTTGCTGATTATATAATTGGATTTTTTTCTCTATTTTTTCCATATTTATTAGTGTTTTTTTGATACATGGTTACATTAGGTCTATATATAACCTCTTCTGCATAAAGAAGTCTATATTAATTTGAAGGTCATTTAAGTTTGAACCCATTCTTTTGTCCTCTCCTCCCCACAATTAAAATATATGCAATTACATTTTATATCTCTTTTTTGTTAGTCCCTTGACTGATTTTTTTTACAGAAATATTAATTTTTACTGCTTTTGTGTTTCCTACCTCTATACTGTCACTTTTGGCCCTCTTTTCCACTCAAAGAGTCCCCTTTAATATTTCTTGTAGGGCTAGGTTAATGATCATGAACTCCCTTAGTTTTTGTGTGTCTGGGAAACTCTTTATTTCTTCTTCTATTCTGAATGATGGTCTTGCTGGATAGAATATTCTTGGCTACATATTTTTCCCATTCAGCACTTTGAATATATCATGCCACTCTCTTCTGGCTTGCAAAGTTTCTGTTGAAAAACTCCTGTTAAGCTTGTGGATTTTCCATCATAAGTTACTGACTTCTTTTGTCTTGCTGCTTTTAAATTTTTTTCTTTATCACTATATTTTGCCAATCTAACTACAATATGTGTGGGTGTGGGTCTGCTTTTGTTGATTTTAATGGTATTTCTCTGTGACTCCTGGATCTGAATATGTTTCCTTCTCTAGATTAGCGAAATTTTCAGGGAAGTTCTCAGCTATTATTTCTTCAAATAAATTTTCTGCCCCGAAATTTTCAGGGAGGTTCTCAGCTATTATTGCTTCAAATAAATTTTCTGCCCCCTTTTCTCTCTCTTCTTCTTCTGGGACTCCTATAATATGAATGTTACTACCTTTGATGCAGTCACTGAGTTCCCTAAGTCTATGCTCATTTTGAATAATTCTTTTTTCTCTCTTTTGTTCAGTTTGATTACTTTCCATTACTCTGTCTTTTAAGTCACTAATTCAATCCTCTGTTTCCTCCTCTGTTTCTTCCATTCGTCCTGCTGTTCATTCCATCAAGCATGTTTTGCATTTTGTTTACTGAGCTCTTTGTCTATGATATGTTATTCCTTATCTCTGTGTTAAGAGTCTCACTCATGTCTTCCACTCTTCTCAAGTCCAGTGAGTATCCTATGATGATTGATTTAAATTCTCTATCAGTCATGTTACTTATATTTGTTTTGCTTAGATCTCTCACTGTGCCCTTATCTTGTTCATTCATTTGGGATAAATTTCTCTGTCTCTTCATTTTGTCTGCCTATTTTTGTGTCTGTTTCTGTGAGTTAAGAAAGCAGCTGTGTCTTTTGTTTTTGAAAGTAGTGACTTTATGAAGAAGAGATCCTGAAGTGACCGAGTGCAGTATCCCCTGTTTACCAGAACCTGACATTTCAGGAGAGTGTCCTATGTGTACTGCTTATGCACTGCTGTTGTGTCTGAAATACATCTCCTTTCAGTGCAGTTGTCCAGTTCTATGCTGGATTCCCTGAAGTGCTGTAATAGCTGCGGGCTGTGTGCTGGGGTGGCCAGGGGTGTGAGGCTGGATGCAGCACCTCTGGATGGCTGGGCAAGGCTGGGCCCAGGGCACAATGTTGCCAGGGGATGAGGCTTGGTCCGCAGCAACAGCTGGGCACAGCACTGGCCAGCAGCTGGGGGCACATGGCTGGGTGCAGCAGATGGGTATGGCATGGGACAGCAACTATGTTCTTTGTAGCTGGACAGGGCATGCACAGCTTTAACAAAATTGCCCTTTGCCCAGGGCCAAGGCCAGCAGGCTTGGAGTGGGTGAGTCCTCAGAAGAACTCATAGGCATGGTGCACTGCTAGCAGGTTAGGTAGCAGGTGTCTATGCAGCCTTGCCTCCTGTGGGTGGCTCTGTGTTTATGTTGGCAGTGGGGGCAGGGGAGGAAAATGGTACCTGCCAGTTTGGGGGGAAGTCCACCAACATGCTCTGAAATCAGTATGAACAGATCTGTCTCCCATTTGCCCTGGCATTGTATAAACTGCCATTTTTATGTTGCCTCCCTATGCAGGCTGCTGTCTCTTTAAGGGCAGCAACCCCAGCTACCACTCTCCCTCTGAGCTCTCCCAGTGCTTACTCAGCTGACTTTTAAAATTCCAGGCTCCAAGTCCCACTTGTTTTATAAACTCACAGAATTCAGCCCCTTTGTTTTTTAAAACCAAAAGCTATGAGGATTGTTCTTCCCAGTGTGAACTCCCCAGTGAGAGGGCCTATTTCTCTGCACTCTCCACATGCAATAGCTCCCTCCTTCCTGCAGGTAGCCCCTCTCTTGGCCTTCCTGACTCCTAAACTTTCAGATACAGCTTCTTGTGTATATGTAGTTGTGGAGTTTGTTCTGTCAGATCACTCTCTGGTTTACTGACTTGGATGCGGATACCTAGTTGTAAAAGTGGGACAGGATAAGCTGAGGGTTCTCCTCCTCTGTCATCTTCTTAAGCTCCTAAGAGACCTTCTTTTTTTGTTGTCTTAAATATCCTTTTCTTCCTTTAATAATCTTTCTGAGAAAAAAGCACTTGTTCTTCCATTTAAAAGTCTCCAAGGGGCGTTAATGAGAAACATCATATCCTTCTGCTAGTTACTCAAGGGCTCCAATGGAGTAATGGGAACAATGTTTCCAAAACTGTTCTTGGACATCAGATGTCTGTTTGATTTGACAGATTCAATGGCTAGTACTCTTTCTTCAGGCCATTTTCTGGAATCCCCTCCCTTTCTTACTCCCTCCTCTCTTCTCATACACATAAGCTCCCTATGGAATCACAGTACTTTTAAACATTTTTAGAATGTTCATTCTGTTCTGTTACTAGAGTTTTTTTTTTCCTAATGTACAAACATTTCATAATTTTCCTTTTTTTAAATAAATCTTTCATTTTTTTGGAAACTACTCTGTAGTGCCTCTTAGAGGATAAATTCTAATACTTAAATGCAGTTCTTAAAAATCACTTTGACATATTATTATTAGGTTTATTAATATGACTTAACTTTCTTCTCATTAGTAAGAATTCAAGTTTCCTGTCTCTTCATTTAAATTGTTAATGTGTTTTTAACCCATTTGTTTCTGTAGTCAATTCATCTATTGTACAACCCTCAAATCGAGAAGTTTAATAAAAGGTACAACAGAAACTCAAGGAAATTCATCTGTGAAGCTAATCCTAAAGCTTCTTTGAAAATATACAAGAAATAGAATAACAAAACATTTTTGGAAAAGAAGAATGAGGTAAGAAGAACGCCACTATCTGATTTTAGGACTCAAAATAATGCCACAGTAATTAAGACACTTGTCAAAGAATAGACACACAGATCTATGGAACAAAAAGAGTTAAGAAATAGAACAAACAAATATGGTCAGTTGATTTCTGACAAAGGTGCAAAAGCAATTCAATGGAGAATGGAGAATTTTGTCAATAAATGGTATTGGAAAACTGAACAACCATATGCAAAAAAATGAACCTCAGTCTAACACTCTCTCCGTTTACAAAGAGCAGTTCAAATGGGATTGTAAATCTAAAAATAAAATGAATATTATGAACCTTTTAGAAGACAACATAGGAGAAAATCATCATAACCTGTGACTAGGTAAAAAGCTCTTAGACATGACACACAAAAACATTCCCTAAAAGAAAAAAAATTGATAAATTGGAATTCATCAAAATTAAAAACTTTTGTTTCTTTTAAGGCACTATCATGAAAACTAAAAGACAAACTACTGACCAGGATAATATATTTGCAAAGCACATATCTGACCAAAAATATATCTACAATATATTATATACAGACTATATTAAGAACTCTCTACAATGTAATAAAACAAATAAAACTCTCTACAACATAAAAAACAACCCAGTTTTAAAATGGTCAAAGACTTGAACAAACATATCACTAAAGAGGATGAACGTATGGAAAATAAACACATGAAAAGATCTTCAACATCGGAACATTCACTCAAAATTATTGTGAAAATGCAAATTAAATCTACATATTGATAATAATAGCTAAAATTAAAAATATTGACAGTATCAAATGTTGATGATGATAAGGAGAATGGGGAGGATTGGAACTCTCATAAATTGCTCCTGGAAATGCAAAATGGTGTGGGTTCTTTGAGAAATAGTTCACCAGTTTCTCATAAAGTTCTACATATATCATATGACCCAGCAATCTTACACTTAAGTATTTACTCCAGATTAATGAAATCATGTTCACACAAAAAGTCCATTTACTGTATGTTAACTTAATAATAAATTTTTAAATGAATCTGTGTAAAAATAAGAATAAATATATGTTTATTTTTTTCTTTTATCAATACAAAGAGGAGGGGAAGAGAAAGAGGTTACCTCAATAAAGCTCCTTAAAAATATATTTTGAGGATAACAACTTTTTCTACTTTTTCCTGGAGTTAAAATGAAGAGTAACTGTGGTTAAATTTCAGCAAAAAATATTTTCAACACTTTTTGAGAAAGAACTGGAGTTAATGAGGACATGGTTGAAAGTTCTTTCTACATATCTAAAATATATGATTTATTTTCATTAGCCTCAGCATATTCAGTTGGTCAAGAACTATGAAAATATTCATTATTTCACATGGTTAGCAAGAAACAACACTAGGGTTGAGATAAAGGACAAATCAGGCAACAACAGTGGTTCTTCAAAAAAAAAATAGTGCTTTCCTCATGTGAATTTTATTTATATTTTTTTTGGAAATGTATAGTTTGGTAAAACTTTGACCTTTTTTATAAAGATAGTTAATTCATTGTTCAATACTGAAGGAAAAAGGTGCAGACATAATTATACTTAGGGTAAAGATGTCATAAAAATTTCATAAAATAGGTATTGTATTTGATGGCTATGTTATGCTAAAATCTACTTTAAAGCATGCCTGGATGACCTTTCAAACCCTGGTATTTTTTTTTAAATTTTTTTTATTATGTTATGTTAATCACCATACATTACAATCATTAGTTTTTGATGTAGTGTCCCATGATTCATTGTTTGCGTATAACACCCAGTGCTCCATTCAGTACATGCCCTCTTTAATACCCATCACCAGGCTAACCCATCCCCCCACCGCCCCCAGAACCTTCAGTTTGTTTCTCAGAGTCCATAGTCTCTCATGGTTTGTCTCCCACTCCGATTTCCCCCCTTCATTTTTCCCTTCCTGCTATCTTCATCTTTTTTTTAACATATATTTTTAAAACCACCAATGAAATATGGCCAGCACTCAAGCTGAGCAAACCTTGTCTGCAAATTCCCTTGTTCATTTTGTCAAAATTAGAGCAAAATATTAAAATTGACAGCCAAAATACTGCAAATTCATTTAACCTCCCATTTACACTGGTATATTGTATTCACTTACTGTGGAAGAGACAAGATGTCCTCATTAACAAAAAATATAATAAACTGAACAATAAACTACTCAATAAAGCAGTGTAAAGAGAAATAGATATTCATGAATGACTTCTGAAATCATCCTGGTTTTATATATGTTACCAGTTTTCAAAAACTTAGGTATTAAAAAATAGATTAAAAATATATTGAATTTGATTTTATTTATCTCTGACAATTTCTTAGCATCATTCATGAAGTAACTGATCAGCACAGTCTTATGCTTTGTTTTTCCTACAAGCTAGGAGAGCACCAACTGTTGTCTTGACCTTTATATGACCTTTAGGACCTATTATTAAGTATAATTATTTAACTCACTTAGTGTTTTATTTTATTTTATTTTTATTTCATGTGATTAGTAACAACCAATAATTTTAATGTGTTAGAGCTATTACTGTGAACACAGTTTTTTATTGCATAAAAATACAAAACTTTTCTGTGTACTTTGTTTGTAGTTATTGGATTCTGAAAAAAAGGAGTTTGGCTTTTTTTATTGATTTTGTAGTTCACCGTAACAAGAGCATTACAAGACAAAATTAATTGGCTTATAACATAGAAGAATAAGTTTTAAATTAACAATTGTGAGATATACATAATTTTTAACTTTATGGGTAACTCTGTATGACCATACCGTCCCAAAAGTCTGAAAACAAAAAACACAGGTTCCATGGGTCACACTGCTGCAACTATTTACTATGTAAAAGTTGGTACATCCTTTCATCTCCCTGTAGTAATATTTCTTGTTCATACTGTAAAGGAGAGAATGCCATCGACCTTATGAGGGTTAATATGAAAGTTATTGCCTAGAGGTATTCTCTCTTAAATGTCACCCAGTACAATATTGTCCCTTTAATTCATCAGACTCTAGGCTCAGGGTCATAAAATAAGCACAATAAAGTGGCTTTTGTGCCCTCCAATTGTCAACAGCCTCCCTCACAACCATCCATTCCCACAGGTGATAGATTTCTTGTCTTTTTCCTGTTTCTTTTGGCTCTTGACTCTAGAAATAATTTCCCGTTAACAGCTTTGTCTCACACTTTGGAAATGATGTTTCCTATGTCTTCTGTGGCCTTGACTTCTGGCTTCCCTCCTTGACCACAAGAATGATATATACCCCCTTAATCATGTTACCCCTAGATTCTCTGAATAGTCATCTCAAATGCTGTAGCCTGGACCAGGAAGTCTATAGTCTTAGCAAAACTGTGCCATCAGCTTTCATCATTTGGCATACTCTGAATACATTGTAGTACTTTTAGAATGTAAAAAAATGTTTTCATTTATATTACCGTTATTCATAATAAGTGGTTTAGTTACTCAGAGTAGATATAGTCGTTCCCTACATAAAGGTGAAGAAAACTGAGGCTTAGAAAAGTAAAGTACATTGACTAAGGACTTAGCTGTAATTTGCTGAAGGGTTTAGAGCTTCTAGCTAGGCCTGCTGATTCCTGTTTCAATCCTCTTTTCACAAATCCACATTACATCTAATTTATCTCCTGGGAGAATGAAACCATAAACAATAACTGTTGCTTCTTAAAGTTTCTAGCTTTTTTTAAACTTCCAAATCCTAAAATTTCTAACAGTGGTCATATGAACTTACTTCTCGTTTTTGAATATAAGTATTTTATAGCTATTTAACACGCTCTCTTATGCCCTGCTCTCTACCAAAGAGATATATGATCAGGCCTACACAAAAAAATCAGGTAATATTTTCTAACAGGGAAATTTAATACACTCAGCCTGTTATTTCTCTACCATTCCAATTAATTTTGCATGAAATCTTCTAATAAATTAACTCTTAGGATCCACTGGTTATAGGATATGCTGATGCATATGGTTTTTTAGTTTTATGGCAAATAATAGTTTAGTACAGAAAAAGTCAAGGAAAGAAGAAAGTAAAATGGGAAACAAAGTTAAGATCAATGCCTATTTTGCAAGAGAATTTATATGTAAACCCCTTTATATATAAATATACTTGACAAATATTTTGGTATTATTCATTTTTGTTTATTTGAATATGTGCTTATTAGTCAACTATGAGGATATAAGATACAATATATCATCCATTAATGTCACAAAGGTTCTGATCTTCAGTTAAGAAACATAAATTTAACCAGATAATTGCCAAAGTGGCTTTGCTATTTATGCTGTTCATAAAAAGAACAAACACATTTAAGTACTGCATAAATGCCTGCTATTGTAATGATTGTTAACATTGTGGAATGAGGTCAATAACAATGAGAGAAGAATAATTTAACTTACATCATGCATAGTGGTTATAACAATGTGTACATGCTGCTCATTAAATAGCCCAAAGTTTTCTAATTTCTCTATGCAATTTCAACAATTAAAATCCTTTTAAAAGCATTCTTGAACGTTATTTTTTTCTTGAATATTATTTTTTTTTAGTTCTTGCCCACCAATTAATTTTTATTTTATTTTTTTTTTAACTAAGAGAGAAATAGTCATCTCATAAAATGTGAGTCAACCTTTTGGTTTCTTAACTGAGTGAATGCAATGAGTATTATAACCTTTCTTATTTTTTTTCTTTGCTTATTTTTTAAAAATTTTGATAAACTTCCTAAACGAGTTCAAATCTTTTTAAAATTTAAAATTTAAATTTGACTCCGAATTTACATTCAATGTCATAAGAAATTTGTGTTCTAAAGTGAACTCTATTGTTTTTGTAGTTATTATAGAGAGACATAAAGAATTATACATGAGGCATGTTCATTTTCTTTTTCTTGTCTTTTCTCTGATAGAGATGTTATGGAATCTTTGGATATTAATCTTAGAATATTGCCAAAATAACAGACAACTCCCTATTCTTAGACAGGCCTAGTTTGGATTTTTTTCTGTTAAGCTTGAAGTTTTGAAACACCACAAGACAGGGAGAAACTCTTTTTTAAAGGAACTATCTCCTTTATTCTCTACACTAAAATAAATATCAATCTATATTCAGATAGTATCCATACACTTTCCAGCTTCCTGCCGGTGAGATTTCTTTCTCCTTTCAAACATCTTATTCAGCATCTTTTTTTCTTGGGGAAACCTCTCCTGTCCTATCCCTTAAGTTACCATTTTATTCTTTTATATAGAAAAAGATTGATCTAAGTATTTTGCAAAATAGTTCATGGTATTCCCTTTGTTGCAAAATTATCTTTTAAGAACAGATATTCAGAGCCTTGTCAAAAGTGTCACATCAAGAGTATAAGTAAATGACAGGAGTGTTGGCACATATTTCCAAAGATGCGAGTTGCAAGTAAATGTCTCAAAGAAGGAATAAGAACCCAAAACGGGGCCAGTTACACCACAGATATCTCATAAATACTTCTGAATAAATGAAAGGATAAAGGGATGAGGAAATAAATAACTGTTTAAGATGGACTTTCAGGCCATATACTAATATTAGTGTAGGATGTTCTTGATTACCTGTTGGCTCATTTAGATCTTAGAAAATATTTAAAAAAAACGTAAAATGCCTCAGTTTCCATATTCAGCTAAGTGATAATAATTGTGTTAACAACCCCTTGCTCTAACTCCTATACCTAGGCAACCTCATCCTTGGCAAAAAGAAATAGTGAAAATAGTGGGAGTAGTACATTTACAACAATTTTTCAAGATCACTATAATCCCTATTTATTAACCAGGACTTCCAGAGAATAAACTGTCAGGTCTCCCATCTAGGAACCAGTCTTTTCAGTGATATTGATAAGCTGAGGAGTCAAAACAACACCAATCTGCTCTCTAATTTTTTCAGAATTAAACTGATAGAGATAGGTCATTGAGAAAAAAATGTTCATGTATAGAATACCATATGTTCTCAAACAAGCAAGCTTAGATTTGCATATTTATACAAAACTCAAAACTAACATTTCCTAGTCTCCTTTTTAATATAGTAAGTAAATAAATAAATAAATGAGAAAGTCCTGTTTGGATGATCCCACACTGTCACCTAATCTTATGCCTAAACCAGGGATATACAACCCATTTCTGACAATATTTCATTTTAATGGGGGAGTTGACTGGTATCCTAAACTCTATTGTCTTGAATATATGCAGTCCTTTGTTGGTGACAATCCCGAGGCTAGTTGCTTTTCTTCCAAGTATGTGCAAATTATATAATTCTGTTCTTGCCCAAATTATGCAAAAACTATACTCTTTTCTTTCATCTTATAGATGGTTTAACTTTTTTAAAATTTTTTAAAGATTTATTTTTTTGAGAGAGAGAGAGAGAGCACGCGTGCACCCACACAAGTGAGGGGGAGGTTTAGAGGGAGAGGGAGAGAGAATCTCCAACAGACACCCTGCTGAGCAGGGAGCTTGACCTGGAGCTCCATCTCACCACCCTGAGATCATGACCTAAGCAGAAATCAAGACTGACACTTAACCCCACTGAGCCACCCAGGCACTCCTTATAGATGGTTTTAAATTGAACTGTTTTTGCCTTACTGATCTTGAACTTTTAGTTCAAACTCTTATTATAGTTTATATTTTTGTCTATCTTTTCCTAATGCACTATCTAAATATTTTAGTCAAGTTTATCCCTTATCACTTTACTTTCCAATTAATATTAATCATATATGGATATTTATTAAATATGTACTGCTTTGGGGACACATCCACTTGTCATTTCAATTGTGATCAATTTTATTTCATGACTCAGTCATTTCATTAAAAAGTTTGTCTATCCAGCCTTGAAGTTCCAAGACTGACTTTGTTCCCATTCAGTCATTCAACATATATGTATATATATGTTGAATATACATATATACACACATGATCCTTTATGCCAAATGTCATTCTAAGTCCTTGGTTCACAGTTGTGAATGAGATAGGAGAGGTCCTTGCTGTTATTGAGCTTACATTCTAATACAGGTAATACAGATAATAAAAAATAATTTTAAAAATAAGTAAATGAGAAAATATTAGACTAGAAATAAGTGCAAGGCAGAGAATTAAATTAAGAAACTGTGATAAAGAATAACAGGTAGGGGAGTGCCTGGGTGGCTCAGATGGTTAAATGTCGGCTCAGGTCATGATCTTGTGGTCATGAGATGGAGCCCCCCATTCAGGCTCTGTGCTCAGCATGGAGTCTATTTGCCCTCTCCCTCTGCTCCTCCCCTACACTCGTGCACACTCTCTTTCTCTCAAATAAATAAAATCTGTATCCAACAAGTAGATACTTTACACTCAATAGTTAGGGAAGTCGTTTTGAGGAGAGAACACTGAAGCTGAGATTTGACCTTCTAATAGATCACTTGAAATTAGGCCATAAGTAACTTCCTTTTTTTTTTTTTTAAAAAAAAAAAGGTGTATTTATTTATTACTTCAGAGCAAGAGCAAGAGAGAGCATGCAAGTGGGGAAAGGGACAGAGGGAGAGTGAGAAATCTCCAGCAGGCTCCTCACTGAGTGAGAAGCCTGACGTGGGGCTCAATCTCAGGACTCTGAGATCATGACCTTGGCCAAAATCAAGAGTCGGATGCTCAACCAACTGAGCCACCCAGGCACCCCAAGTTACTTCCTTTCTTTGTGTCACTCAGTTTTTTGCATCATTTCTCATCTAGACTTTTATTATTGTTGTAATTGTTATTTTAGTCACTTTTTAAATTTACATGAAATCAATTTCACTCTTTTTGATGTACAGTCCTATACATTTTGATAAATGCTTACAGTCATATAACCATGACCACAATTAAGATACAAAACAATTTCACCATCCTAAAAAATTCCTCTTGCTGCCATTTATAGTCAACTCCTCCTACGACCTTAGCTCGTGGCAAACTTTTGCAGAATGCCATATAGATAAAATCATACTGTATGTTACTTTCTCTATCTGGTTTCTGCCACTTAGCATATGCATTTGAGACTCATCCATGTTGTTGTGTGTATCATTAGTTTGTTCCTTTTTTGTTGCTGAGTAATATTCCATCGTGCAGATATACCACTATCTATTCATCAGCTGAGGTACACTCAGGTTTTCCCTATTTTTGACAGTAATAAGACTGTTAGAAACATTTGCAAATAGGTTTTTATATGCAATCAGAAGTTTTCATTTCTTTCAGGTAAATATCTAGGAGTAAAATTACTAAGTCATATGATAAGCTTATGTTTAACTTTGTAAGAACTATTTTTCTAAAATGGTTGTATCATTTTTATTCCCACCAGCAATGTATGAGAGTTCCAGTTGCTCTGTGTCCTTGCAAGCCTTGGTATTGTTTTAGCCATCCTAATAGGTATATAGTGGTATCTCTTGGTTTCAACTTGTATTTCCCCAATGACTGCTGATTTTGAGTATCTTATTAATGTGCTTATTTGACATCCATGTAGTGTCATGAGAAAGTCCAAGTGGCTTCCTGAGAGAAAAATTTTCATCTTTTTAGATGACTTTAAGAAAAATGTTCTATGTGTATTTTTATGTCTCAATTCAAGCCAATGGAGACAACCACTTGTCAGAAACAAGATTTAGTGTAGAGAAAAAAGAATTGTAAACTGGGTATATTCTTTGAAAAGTAAAGTATAAATCTGCTCATTCAAATGCAATAAATGTGTTGAAGCAGCCATTATTTAATGCTTTTTAATACATAAATATATGTATCAGTACACATATAAATGCTATTTTAATGAGTTAACCCCCCAAAATTTAAGCTTAAAGCACTACAATTATTATTCTTCAGAATTTGTTTTCTGCAAAAATAGTATTTTTGTCATTCATTCAAATATAATAATAGATTGTAGGTATAAAGAGAATGTTGATTCATTTTTTTCCAAGAAACTTAAAATTTTAGAGCTGTTAAAGAATTGAGTCATCTAATCAATTGCACTTATTTTAAAGATAAGCTCTCAGGCATCTGGAAATGTAAGTGATTTATTGAAGTGTGAAAAACCAAATACTTAGTGCCAAATCCAAGAGGAGAACAAGATCCCTTCCCTCCTTTCCCACCAATCCTTAATATTCCTACCCCAATGTAGTGGGGTAAAAGAGAGTGAGGGTACAGCATGGTAAAAACGCTGTAGCTCAGAGTAAATGTTTTCTCAGCACCAGATATTTTAAAAGGCCACTGTGGAACCAGAGGACTCCAGGCTGGGAGAGAAGACAAGAGGAAGAATCACTATAATTAGGAAAATGTGTGTAAGAAGGGAAAGAGAGAATTAATCTCCTTGTCATTTGCTTAGGAACTCTCTATTTTCTCAGAAATATATTCATTTATTTGTATATTCACATCTATTCTAGTTTTAACTCACTAAAGTCATGATATATGTTCATGTAAAGAAAAACCTTAAACAGAACAGAAAAATTGAACATCAAGGAAATATACTCCTCTCTTTTCTGTCCTCTTTGCAGAAGCAAAATGAGAAAGTTTATATCTTAGTAAGTCTTTATCTTTATTATCATTTTAAATGATATAACTCTATTTCTTAATTTATCATAATTGGGCAGCTATATAAGGATTTTGTGTTATAATGAATGATAATGGAGTTATAATACTTTCTGCCTCTCATCATTCCCTTTTTGGGTTGATAGACATATTTATATTATAAAACACAGTGGTTCTAAACAAGGGCAATTTTGACCCCCAGGGAACATTTGGCAAGTCCGGAGCAATTTTTGGTTGCAACAATTGGGGGCTGCTACTGGCATCTAATGCACTGAGATGGGGTGCTGTTAAACATCCTACATAGGACAAGCCCCTCATGATAAAAAATCATCCTATCTAAAAGAATCAGTAGTGCTGCTGTTGAGAAATCTTGCTTTACAATTTGCCTATATGACTTTAAATAATGCCTTAAAATAATCTTGGAAGCAATCTTTGATTTAAATGACTCCTTGATATGAAAAATAAGGTAATCAGAACTGTATCATATTTCCAGTTACCTAAATCAAATGTTTGTTATTTATATTATTAATTTTACATTGTTATGATTTATAAAATTTTCATTCTTGATTATTATGATTATAACTGTGTTAAGTGTGCCTATTTGTCAAATAATTTTAAGAATTCTGAACCATTAAATAAGATTTAATACCATTTGTATCAGTATTCACAATAATAATATTGATTTAGACAAAACCAGTAATAGATGTTAAAAGTACTGGGTTAAAAGTTATGGAAACAGGTTTAGACAACCTCAAAATATTCTTCCACATATTATTTATTAATTTAAGGGAAAATTCACCTTTACAAAGGATAGCATTGTGTTTAGCACCTTAACTAAGCAATTAAACTTAACATATGGTAGGACAAACTCATAATACATGCCTCTTGATATGATGCAATGTGAAACAGACCGTATCACCTTAACATGAGAAAACAACCAATCAAATTTAGATACTGGGAAATTCAACATGACAACTAGCCTAGGCTCTTTAAAAAGGTCAATATTATAAAAGACCAAAGACAGAAACATAAAAAGGTAGGGTTCTGATCTAGATTAAAGGAGAAAAAAGAGACATTATTACGAGATGTAGTGGGTGACCTTTGATTCGTTCTATATCAGAGCTACAAAAGACATTTTGGACATCAGTTGAGAGTAGGTATAAGATGAATATGAGATAAGGTTATTATACCAGGGTTATATTTCTTGGCTATATAACAGGTCAAATTTCTTGATTTTGGTGGTTATGTAAAGCGAATGTCCATCATATGTCAGCAACTTATTTTTATATGGTTCAGCAGGGGGTGGGAGAGGGAGGATTTGAGAAATGCCTATGTAGAAAGAGCAAATTAGAGCAACTGGGACAAAATATTAACAGTTGGTGAGTTGAGATAAAGACAGCATATGGCTTATTTATTCTATCAAGCTACTGTAAACATGAAACTTGTCAAAATAAAAATATTTAGTAACAATTGTGTTTATCCTCTGATCAAAGCCTGAGAAACAAATTTTTTTTTAAAGTGGACTTTATATAGTGATATGATGGTAAATACTTAAAAATTAGGTCTCCCGGGGGGGAGGAATAAAAGCCCTTGTTTGAAGCATTTGTTGTATTCTGTGGTGTTAATATTCTTACTATAGTCAATTTCTAGCACTGAACACAGAATTGGGAAGAAGTGCCCAGTGCTACACCATTATATAGTTTTTCCAGCATGCAGATAGATGTAAATAACCTCAAAAGCATAAATAATAGTAAAAGGTAGCAAAATAATTAGGAAGTAATGAATTCTGAGTATTTATGGCCTCTGTTTTCAATATAACTTACTTAAGTGTAGTTTATATTACAGAATTAATAATTGGCTACATTTAAAAATCTTCTTACAAAATTCCTAAAAAATTAACAACTGGTTCTCAAGAGGCAATAGAGGCTAACTTCAGCACACCATTGGTCCTATGTCTTGGAAAGAATCCCAGAGGGAAAAATGGAACCTGAGAATGAAAAAAAAGTTGAGGTTATACAACTCTGCATCTTGAGTAGCTCTCATGAGAACGAAAGAGCTAAAAGAAATATGGCTTTCCCTACCCTCCCAGAAGTAAAATTCTGCATGAAGTATTAAATGATTTATGTGTCAAGCACAATTCTAGATGTTGGAGTTACAGCAATGAACAAGATAAATGAAACCCTCTCATGGACTCCATTTATGTGGCCTTATGACTCAGTTTTTTAATTTGTTTACTTAGAACTTGGAGCTTCTCCTTGGTTCCCTTGGACAAAACCATGTTTATTCTTGGGATATAGCTTATCTATCCTGATTTCTTAAAAAAACTGTATTCAGTGTCCTTTTTTTCTGGGAATTCTCAAATTTTCCAATCTTCTCACTACTCCCTTCCTTATTTATCATTACTAATTTGTTTTTGTAATTATGTTTTCATCATTCAAAATAGGTTTTGAGAGAAAAGAGCTGCAAATGGATTTTCAGCCCATCATCTTAAACCAGAAGGTATTACCTGATAATTTCCAAAGAGATTATCTAAGTAGATTATCCAAGTAGAATGATTTAAAAAAGTTCATCCCTTTCAGAAAGTACAGTGGCAGGCTACAAAATCTCTTTAGTGGCCTTACAAATCAACATATGTATTTTTTAAATCACCAAGGATAAAAGATATAGTAACATCAGATTGAAACGAAAATTGGGACCTGAATGAGTAAAATTATTCCAAAACTTCTAACTATCTAAAATACTCATGAATTTTTGTTATTACTTGGTTCTAAGGTATTAAAATTTCTAATCATGTAATGAAAACTCGAATAAATATAAAAGGAGAATTACAGACCAATATCCTTGATGAACATGGATGCAAAAATTCTCACCAAAATACTAGCCAATAGGATCCAACAGTACATTAAAAGGATTATTCACCACGACCAAGTGGGATTTATCCC
This sequence comes from Callorhinus ursinus, assembly GCF_003265705.2. NCBI lineage: Eukaryota > Metazoa > Chordata > Mammalia > Carnivora > Otariidae > Callorhinus > Callorhinus ursinus. Next base: position 4,967,998 of record NW_027397070.1, on the reverse strand, counting down.
TGGGCTGCAAGGCTGGTTCAACATCCGCAAATCAATCAACGTGATACAATACATTAACAAAAGAAAGAACAAGAATCATATGATCCTCTCAATAGATGCAGAAAAAGCATTTGACAAAGTACAGCATCCATTCTTGATCAAAACTCTTCAGAGTATAGGGATAGAGGGTACATACCTCAATATCATAAAAGCCATCTACGAAAAACCTACAGCGAATATCATTCTCAATGGGGAAAAGCTGAGAGCTTTTCCCCTAAGGTCAGGAACGCGGCAGGGATGTCCACTCTCACCACTGCTATTCAACATAGTATTAGAAGTCCTAGCCACAGCAATCAGACAAAAAAAGAAATCAAAGGCATCCAAATTGGCAAAGAGGAAGTCAAACTCTCACTCTTTGCAGATGATATGATACTGTATGTGGAAAACCCAAAAGACTCCACCCCAAAACTGCTAGAACTCATACAGGAATTCAGTCAAGTAGCAGGCTATAAAATCAATGCACAGAAATCAGTGGCATTCCTATACACCAACAACAAGACAGAAGAGAGACAAAACAAGGAGTCAATCCCATTCACAATTGCACCCAAAACCATAAGATAACTAGGAATAAATTTAACCAAAGAGGCAAAGGATCTGTACTCAGAAAACTATAAAATACTCAGGAAAGAAATTGAAGAAGACACAAAGAAATGGAAAAACGTTCCATGCTCATGGATTGGGAGAACCAACATTGTGAAGATGTCCATGCTACCTAGAGCAATCTAGACATTCAATGCAATCCCCATCAAAATACCATCCACTTTTTTCAAAAAAATGGAACAAATAATCCTAAAATTTGTATGGAACCAGAAGAGACCCCGAATAGCCAGAGGAATATTGGAAAAGAAAAGCAAAGCTGGCGGCATCACAATTCCGGACTTCCAGCTCTATTACAAAGCTGTCATCATCAAGACAGTATGGTACTGGCACAAAAACAGACACATAGATCAATGGAACAGAATCGAGAGCCCAGAAATGGACCCTCAACTCTATGGTCAACTTATCTTTGACAAAGCAGGAAAGAATGTCCAATGGAAAAAAGACAGTCTCTTCAACAAATGGTGTTGAGAAAATTGGACAGCCACATGCAGAAGAATGAAACTGGACCATTTCCTTACACCACACACAAAAATAGACTCCAAATGGTTTAAAGACCGAACCGTGAGACAGGAGTCCATCCAAATCCTAAAGGAGAACACAGGTAGCAACCTCTTGGACCTCAGCCGCAGCAACTTCTTCCTAGAAACATCGCCAAAGGCAAGGGAAGCCAGGGCAAAAATGAACTATTGGGATTTCATCAAGATAAAAAGCTTTTGCACAGCAAAAGAAACAGTCCACAAAACCAAAAGACAACAGACAGAATGGGAGAAGATATTTGCAAATGACATATCAGATAAAGGACTAGTATCCAAAATCTATAAAGAACTTATCAAACTCAACACCCAAAGAACAAATAATCCAATCAAGAAATGGGCAGCAGACATGAACAGACATTTTTCCAAAGAAGACATCCAAATGGCCAACAGGCACATGAAAAAGTGCTCAACATCGCTCGGCATCAGGGAAATCCAAATCAAAACCTCAATGAGATACCACCTCACACCCGTCAGAATGGCTAAAATTAACAAGTCAGGAAACGACAGATGTTGGCGGGGATGTGGAAAAAGGGGAACCCTCCTACACTGTTGGTGGGAATGCAAGTTGGTGCAACCCCTGTGGAAAACAGTATGGAGGTTCCTCAAACAGTTGAAATTAGAGCTACCATTCAATCCAGCAATTGCACTACTGGGTATTTACCCCAAAGATACAAATGTAGGGACCCAAAGGGGTACGTGCACCCCAATGTTTATAGCAGCAATGTCCACAAAAGCCAAACTGTGGAAAGAGCCAAGATGTCCATCGACAGATGAATGGATAAAGAAGAAGTGGTATATATATACAATGGAATATTATGCAGCCATCAAAAGGAATAAGATCTTGCCATTTGCAACGACATAGATGGAACTGGAGGGTGTTATGCTGAGTGAAATAAGTCAATCAGAGAAAGACATGTATCATATGACCTCACTGATATGAGGAATTCTTAATCTCAGGAACAAACTGAGGGTTGCTGGAGTGGTCGGGGGTGGGAGGGATGGGGTGGCTGGGTGATAGACACTGGAGAGGGTATGTGCTACAGTGAGCGCTGTGAATTATGTAAGACTCTTGAATCACAGATCTGTACTTCTGAAACAAATAACGCAACATATTTTAAGAAAAAAGAAAAAGAAGAAGATAGCAGGAGAGGAAGAATGAAGGGGAGTAAGTCAGAGGGGGAGACGAACCAGGAGAGATGATGGACTCTGAAAAACAAACTGAGGGTTCTAGAGGGGAGGAGGGTAGGGGGATGGGTTAGCCTGGTGATGGGTATTAAAGAGGGCACATTCTGCATGGCGCAGTGGGTGTTATGAACAAACAATGAATCATGGAACACTACACCAAAACAAATGATGTAATATATGGTGATTAACATAACAATAAAAAAATTTAAAAAAAGTATACTATCGCATAAAAGTATAACATATAAATATTGTCCCTGAATTAAAGCCAGTCAGGATTTTATTCATTTTTAACCTTTTTATAAAATTAATACATTTTTACATTCATGTTTTTAACACTACATGTTGTATATTTATAGCTTTCAAAGATTTTGAAACTAGGTAAATTTTTATTTCCTGGGAAAAAGAAACAATACAGGCTAAAACTTAATTTTAGGTTAAAAACTATTTCATTATCACTATTTAGAATTTTGAGTATTTATTGATTTCATTATTCATTTCAGAATTGTGGTGCATTAAATCTGCCATTACAATAAAAAGACAGGATAGCACCTAATTCCTTTTACAAAAGTTAAAATTCCTGATTATACCTAAAGTAGGGTAGAAATTCAACTGAGATCCATTAAGCATAAATTTGTGTGGTTAAAAAGCTTACACATTGACAATTAAGCACTAAAAATGTTCAATCTTTTACATCTCATTCTAAATAGAACAAAGGACTTTTGTAATCCACCAATCAAGAAAAACTGGAAAAATTATATCTTTTTATAATAATACTTTACATTTTCTACTTTTTATTTTTTAGCTTATGATATCTGTTTAATACTTAGAGCTATATACCATATCCATTCTTTTTTTAAATTTTATTTTATTGTTATGTTAATTACCATACATTACATCATTAGTTTTTGATGTACTGTTCCATGACTCATTGTTTGCGTATAACACCCAATGCTCCATTCAATACGTGCCCTCTTTATTACCCATACCCCACTCCCCTACCCTCTAGAATGCTCAGTTTGATTCTCAGAGTCCATACTAATGAAAGAAATTGAGGAAGACACAAAGAAATGGAAAAATGTTCCACACTCATGGATTGGAAGAATATTGTGAAGATGTCAATGTTACCTAGAGAAATCTCACATTTAATGCACTCCCTATCAAAATACCATCCACTTTTTTCAAAGAAATGGAAGAAATAATCCTAAAATTTGTATGGAACCAGAAAAGACCCCAAATAGCCAGAGGAATATTAAGGAACAAAAGCAAAGCTGGTGGCATCACAATTCCAGACTTCATGGTCTATTATAAAGCTGTCATCATCAAGACAGTATGGTACTGGCACAAAAACAGACACATAGATCAATGGAACACAATAGAGAGCTCAGAAATGGACCCTCAACTCTATGGTCAGCTAATCTTCAACAAAGCAGGAAAGAATATCCAGTGGAAAAAGGATAGTGTCTTCAACAAATGGTGCTGGGAAAATTGGACAGCCACATGCAGAAGAAGGAAACTGGACCATTTCCTTGCAACACATACAAATATAGACTCAAAATGGATGAAAGACCTAAATGTGAGACAAGAGTCCATCAAAATCCTAAAGGAGAACACAGGCAGCAACCTCTTCAAACTAAACCACAGCAACTTCTTCCTAGAAACATTACCAAAGTCAAGGGAAGCAAGGGCAAAAATGAACTATTGTGACTTCATCAAGATAAAAAACTTTTACACAGCAAAAAAAAAAAAAAACAGTCAACAAAATCAAAAGACAACTGACAGAATGGGAGAAGATATTTGCAAATGACATATCAGATAAAGGGCTAGTATCCAAAATCTATAAAGAACTTATCAAACTCAACACTCAAAGAACAAATAATCCAATCAAGACATGGGCAGAAGACATGAACAGACATTTTTCCAAAGACATCCAAATGGCCAACAGACACATGAAGAAGAGCTCAACATAGCTCCACATCAGGGAAATCCAAATCAAAACCTCAATGAGATACCAACTCACACCAGGCAGAATGGCTAAAATTAACAAGTCAGGAAATGACAGATGTTGGCGAGGATGCGGAGAAAGGGGAACCCTCCCACACTGTTGGTGGGAATGCAAGCTGGTGCAGCCACTCTGGAAAACAGTATGGAGGTTCCTCAGAAAGTTGAAAATAGAGCTACCATATGACCCAGCAATTGCACTATTGGAATATATACCCCAAAGATACAAAGGTAGTGATCTGAAGGGGTACATGCACCCCAAAGTTTATAGCAGCAATGTCCAGAATAGCTAAACTATGGAAAGAGCCAAGATGTCCATCGACAGATGAATGGATAAGGAAGTGGTATAAATATACAATGGAATATTATGCAGCCATCAAAAGGAATGAAATCTTGCCATTTGCAACGACGTGGATGGAACTAGAGGGTAATATGCTAAGCGAAATAAGTCAATCAGAGAAAGACATGTATCATATGATCTCACTGATATGAGGAATGCTTAATCTCAGGAAAAAAACTGAGGGTTGCTGAAGTGGTGGGGGATGGGAGGGATGGGGTAGCTGGGTGATGGACATTGGGGAGGGTATGTGCTATGGTGAGCGCTGTGAATTGTGTAAGACTGATGAATCACAGACCTGTACCTCTGAAACAAATAATACATTTTATGTTAAGAAAAAAAAAAGAAGATAGTAGGAAGGGAAAAATAAGAGGGGGACGTCAGAGGGGTAGATGAACCATGAGAGACTATGGACTTTCTTTCCATGTTTTAATCCTGCTACTGCCCACTACTAATTTTAAATCACTGTTTTAGGATCGTAGCAGAGATTTTAGCCTTATTTCTTGTATGTTTCATTTATAACGATGAGGAAGCTATCACATCAAGATCCCAAATGTAAATTAATACCCTGTTAGAAAAGGTCTGTGTTTGCATTTAAGTTGTAAATAGTATAAACGGCTTCAAAGTCTTTTTCTAGGTTTCTTTTGAAAAAGTTGCTTAAACAGATAAAATCAAGAAACAAACCAAACTATTCTAACTACTTATGGATAGCACATATCTTTAAAGTACTTTGACTCCATACTAAGTCCATAAAGAGTTCATTTCTGTAGTTGCTTCATTATTATTATTATTATTATTTTTGTACAATTAGTTCTTGTCATCTTGTTCTTTCTGACTAAAGCTGCTATATAGAGACACCTGCTGGGAAATAAATGAATAGAAGAAAATTCAAACCTGAGCTATGGAAACAAAAAAAGCTTCCCTCTTACATAACTTATGTATGCTTTCTTCAAATAATGTATTTCACTTCAAAGCACATTTGCATCTAAAATATATTCAAAGTCCAACATCTGGAGTTTTGCTATACATCTAAAAATATATACTTGAGTGTGAAGTTTCCAGAGCCCACAAATAAGTATATCTGCTATGTACACTAGTTATATGATACAGGAAAGTTGTAATATATATATATATATATTTCAATCAAGTCATTTATTAGGTGTTCACATGTAATTCTACAGAAATTTTAAAGGGGATTATTTTACTGAGTGACTAGGACTTCTCTCATTTGTAATACTTTTACATCTTATTTTTTTTAAAAAACATATGCTAAATGAAGGCAAACTTTTACCCTTTAAAGGTTTATTATAAATGCTCTGAATTAATGAAAATGGTCTCCAAAAGTCTGTTTACATAAACTTTTGTTGTCAATATCAATCTGAGTTTCCCAATTATAACCTAGAAGATTAAAATATCAGAAATTATATGTAAAAAGTACAGTGTTTAATAGCAAACCATCAAATAGGTATTTCAACTGTGTTCCAATCTCAAGGTCAAGCTTAACTCCTTTGCAACTACACTGATATAGCTACCAAAAGATGGTAAGACTTAAAGATGATACAGGCATATCGGATTTCTGATAAGTCTGATAAGACTTAAAGATGATATAAGCACATCTGAGTGGTTTTAACAATTTCATCTAGGTGTTCTGCTGAATATCAAATTGTAGGCAAGATTATAGCCAGGTCTTGGAGGGCAGCCACTATGGCAGTTCTCAAGTGATATTCACCATAATTCAGTTGAACATGGACCAGTCATGTGTGGAGAATGGATGACAGCAAGATTTCCAAGCACCTGTTCTATGCCCCCAACCAGGTAGGGAGAATATATTATATGGTGACAAACTGATATCTGGCCTCCAACCATGTGGCAAAGATGCTGACAACTGCTGAGAAACCAACGAAAGATGTCATGACTCAAGATGGGGTAAGCATTTTATAATTTCAGAAGAGAAAAGAACACATCTTGAGAAATAACAGTTCAACTTGCTATTAAATGACCTTAAAATCCCACATTGTCCTATTCAGATCAAATACTCAAATATATTCCAAGATATTAAGCAGCTTCTTGAAAGACAAAATAGTATACAGCATAAGAACATAAATTCTGAAATGAGACAAAGTCAAATTCAGTCCCTAGCACTAAATGGCCAAAATAATATTTAAATAGTATTTTCCTTATTAGTATAAAGGAGATATTAATTGTACTATTGGGATGGTTCATATTAAATGAGATAATGCATACAAAGTGCTTTCTAGAATATTTGGCATTTGGTAAGCATTCAACTAACATTAACATTTTAATGTTGATCATCAGCTATAGGGGAGATTTCATTAAATCATTGTACACATAATTTCTACTAATTTTGCAGGACTATAATGACACTATTATTGATAATCTTTGGAGAGTCATAAATGTTGAGTTTTGAGAACATTAACAAATCAGTTGGAAAGTCAGATTGAAGTATGTATCTCAAAAGATACCAGTTTTAGGAAGAAGTTGTTGCAGTTGAGGTTGAAGAGGTTGCTGCCTATGTTCTCTTTCAGGATTTTGATGGACTCCTGTCTCACATTTAGGTCTTTCATCGATTTTGAGTCTATTTTTTGTGTGTGGTGCAAGGAAAGGGTCCAGTTTCTTTCTTCTGCATGTGGCTGTCCAATTTTCCCAACATCATTTGTTGAAGAGACTGTCTTTTTTCCATTGGACATTCTTTCCTGCTTTGTCGAAGATTAGCTGACCATAGAGTTGAGGGTCCATTTCTGGGCTCTCTATTGTGTTCCATTGATCTATGTGTCTGTGTTTGTGCCAGTACCATACTGTCTTGATGATGACAGCTTTGTAATATAGCTTGAAGCCTGGAACTCTGGTGCCACCAGCTTTGCTTTTCTTTTTCAACATTCCTCTGGCTATTCGGGGTCTTCGACCTCAGCCGCAGCAACCTTTTCCTAGAAACATCGCCAAAGGCAAGAGAAGCAAGGGCAAAAATGAACTGTTAGGACTTCATCAAGATAAAAAGCTTTTGCACAGCAAAAGAAACAGTCCACAAAACCAAAAGACAACTGACAGAATGGGAGAAGATATTTGCAAATGACATATCAGATAAAGGGCTAGTATCCAAAATCTATAAATAACTTATTAAACTCAACACCCAAAGAACAAATGATCCAATCAAGAAATGGGCAGAAGACATGAACAGATATTTTTCCACAAAGGATATCCAAATGGAAAACAGACACATGAAAAAGTGCTCAACATTGCTCTGCATCAGGGAAATCCAAATCAAAACCTCAGTGAGATACCAACTCACACCAGGCAGAATGGCTAAAATTAATAAGTCAGGAAATGACAGATGTTGGTGAGGATGTGGAGAAAGGGGAATCCTCCTACACTCTTGGTGGGAATGCAAGTTGGTGCAGCCACTCTGGAAAACAGTATGGAGGTTCCTCAAAAATTTGAAAATACAGCTACCATACAATCCAGCAATTGCCCTACTGGATATTTACCCCAAAGATACAAAGGTAGGGATCTGAAGGCGTATGTGCACCCCAACGTTTATAGCAGCAATGTCCACAATAGCCAAACTGTGGAAAGAGCCAAGATGTCCACTGACAGATGAATGGATAAAGAAGAAGTGGTATATATATATAATGGAATATTATGCAGCCATCAAAAGGAATGAAATCTTGCCATTTGCAACGACGTGGATGGAACTGGAGGGATTTTGCTGAGCGAAATATGTCAATCAGAGAAAGACATGTATCATATGACCTCACTGATATGAGAAATTCTTAATCTCAGGAAACAAACTGAGGTTTGCTGGAGTGGTGGGGGTGGGAGGGATGGAGTGGCTGGGTGATAGACATTAGGGAGGGTATGTGCTATGGTAAGCACTGTGAATTGTGTAAGACTGTTGAATCTCAGACCTGTACCTCTGAAACAATTAATACATAAGTTAAAACGAAGAAGAAGAAGAAGATGATGATAGCAGGAGGGGAAGAATGAAGGGGGGGAAATCAAAGGGGGAGACAAACCATGAGAGACTATGGACTCTGAAAAACAAACTGAGGGGAGGGGGGTGGGGGAATGGGTTAGCCTGGTGATGGGTATTAAAGAGGGCACGTTCTGCATGGAGCACTAGGTGTTATAAGCAAACAATGAATCATGGAACACTACATCAAAAACTAATGATGTAATGTATGGTGATTAACATAACATAATAAAAAAAGATACAGGTTTTAGGTAGATTGAATTTTAAAGACTGCAGATTCTATGTGCTGTTTCCAATCATCACAGATGAAATTCAAAATAGTTGAACCAAAACTTATAAACATACTAGCAAAAATGAAAAGTCTGTATTAACAATAAATTATTTACTTAGCTATAGCTTCTGTAATGCCATCGATATTTGTGTGGTTTCTCTCAGACCCATCCCTTGGCTCATCCATCAGATATTTAGAATAATATTACATAAGTAGTTATGGAAACCCAAGACAATATATTGAAAGAAATTTTAGTTGGGATTCAAAAATCAGTTGGAGACACATCACAGTATGAATCACAACATTAAGCTAATAATCACAAAGTTAAGCTAACAATCTAAGATGGTTGATCAAAAAAAAAAAAACGAGTTGAACAATTGCAAACTGGAGGCTCTATATAACACCAACAGTATTCATGGTCTCTATTTTTATAAGGAAACAAACCCAGGTTTGCGGGGCTTTTGTTTGCTGTTTTTGTTTTTGTTTTGTGATTGGAATATGTGCTATTAAGCACTGAGATAAAAAGAACTTGGAAATTTGGGTCTGTTTTACTTTGTAATATTGACCTTCTTGTTTTGCTTGATGTTCTTCCCAGAAATAAGTGGAAAATATGTAAAATATGTATCATCCATCCACCAAGAAACTAATTTAAATTCTTCACTATATAATGTCAATGAGCATGTTTGATATGCTCTTTTCTTTAAATAATGGTATTAACAATAAGTGCAGTCTTAAGGTAGATGGATGACAGATATAGAAAAAATAAAAATGAAATGAAGTTTACCATTAGGCTTTCTTTTGATTATGTGGAAAGATTAAAAAATGGGAATAAATAATTGTAATGAAAATCTAGAAGAAACAAAAAGAATTGAAGATTAAGAAAAATTAACGGGAAAATATCAGCTTGGGAAAAACAAAAATATTACATTTGGCTAACTATTTTTCTTTAGAAGTGGAGAGCAAATTATAAAATAATAATGTAGTGTTCTGCTTATCTTACTTTAACCAAGCAACTTTTCCTGCATGCACCATACAATCTGGACTCAGATACAAGCAAGACTGAACTCATTATTGTCCTCTGAAGACAGCATGAATGTAAATCAGCTAAAATATAAGGCTCAGGATAACTTTTGGGCTGGTAATAAAATTCATGGTGCTTAAATTGCTCACTTCTAATGCATATTTTACGAGTCTCGGAGGAAATCTCTGAAACTCATAGATTTTCCCCCTTTCCTCATTACTATATTTGATGTACTTTCAAACTCTGTAAGATGAATTTAATACTTTGTAAAGCACTGAAAGTACCTATCTGAGAGAATCAGAAGGTCTTACAGAACATTTTCTATTTATGATAGTCCATTTTGGATTGCTGAATGGGAAAACTGAGAATAAATGAATCCAAAGTTATATGGATTTAACATCAGAAGGGTTCAGTCTTCTAAAGTATATTGTGGTGCTGGTTTTTCTACATAGTCCCTTGACCTAATGATTTATGAATGATTCTTTACTGTCAGCAGGATAAGCCCTTTAAAGGAGATTTTTTTATGGTGGTTACATGTTCGTTCTGATTTATTTATACTCTGATTCTTGTTCTCAAACATGTTATGGGTTACTGAGTGATGGTCTATGACCATGAAAAACCATTTAGTTTACTGGCCTATCCTAGGGATGAGCATATGACCTTTATTCCATTGTCATAATTCCTAAAAGAGCTTATCAAACCAACCAGAAGAACCAGAGAAACATTCCATGGGAATACAGAGGTGTCAGGAAAAGTAGCAAATCTTGGATTCTGCTCTAGAATCTTAGTTTCCTTTAGAAGAATATTAAGGAATTCAACTTACAATGGCTATGATTATATCCCATTAATTTCTATGATGAAAGAGAGACATCCACATCTTTGAGTGATATCAGAACCTAAATCAGGTAGACTTTAAATCTTTTTATACTAAAAAATATGCACCTATCAAAAGTATAGATAAAATTAATTACACAAGAAAACAGCTATGCTTTTTGTTTTGTTTTTGGTTTTTTTTTTTGGAGTAGGAGGAGCTGATTATTTTCCCTTCTTTATTTTAAGATACTTTGGCTGAATATAGAAAGCTACATTTATAATTATTTTCTTTCAGAACATTGAAGAAATTACTTCACTGTCTTCTAGCTTTTATGATTGTTGAGAGATTAGCTGCTGCTCCTTTAAAGCTAATTTGTCATGCCCCCTGCCTTGTTGTTTTGTACCTGTAGTTTCACAACAATATATCTAAGTGTGAATTTCTTTTTAGTTCCCTTGCTTGAGATCCTATGGACTAGATCTATTCTTCAGTGACTTTCATCAGTTCTGAGACAATTTCAGGCAATATGTAATCAAATATTACTTAAAATTGCCACATTTTCCCTGCCCTCTTTCTGTATAACTGATTAAACTTTTCACTTTATCTTCCATGTTTCTTATGCTTTCTCATATTTCTTTCTGACCTTTACTTTTATGTACTTTTTAATTTCTTCTTATCTGTCTTCCAATTCACTAATCCTCTCTTTGTCTGTGTCCATATGCCCTTAAATGTATATACTGAGTTTTAAATTTCCACTGTTAAATTTTTAGGTCATATTTTACAGTTTTCTCTTTTTTTAAGATTTTATTTATTTATTTGACAGAGAGAGAGAGAGACAGTGAGAGAGGGAACACAAGTAGGGGAAGTGGAAGAGGAAGAAACAGGCTTCCCGTGGAGCAGGGAGCCCGATGTGGGGCTCGATCCTAGGACCCTGGGATCATGACCTGAGCTGAAGGCAGACGCTTATCGACTGAGCCACCCAGGTTCCCCTACAGTTTTATTTTTCTATAAATATTTTCAAACCTGAATTTTTATATCTTTAAATATACTATTGTTAGCTTATAATCTGTCTGATTATTTCAGACCTTGAAGATTTATGAGCCTTATTCTGTTGTTTTGTTTTTATTTTTTTCACTGATTTCTAACTCATTGTACCTTGTTGCCATGTATGTTTGTTTTTCTCCTATGATTTTATCATTTTCCCCAAGAATTTATTCATGCAAATTACTTAAGAACAAGGATGAACTGTATTCCTCTAGAGATGATTTGGGTTGTTTCTGCCACAGACCTGGGAGTACCAGGATCTGGTTTAAGAGTTTTGAGTATGTTCAGATAATACTAATTTTGATTGCATATTTGTAAGCCTGTGGTTACAATTCTATGACATATTATTTTACTTCTCTGTAAGGAGGAGGCAGGTTTATTTTGTTTCATCCATGTCCTGAGAGTATAGCCTTTTAGAGCTCCTGTTTCATAGGTAAAGTGTTGCCTAATAGACTTTTTCTGGCCCTAAGCTTTGACCCTTCTCATTTTTATCCTGAAAGGCTATCAAATGCTAACCTCAGTTTCATTAGATTCACCGAATCTCCACTGGCCCACTTACCTATCTTAGTTATAGCTCTCTTTTAGATTATTGTCTTGTAATTTCTGACATTCTCTCAGTACCTCAATGCTTTCAAAAAGTGTCTTAAATTATTTTACCCAACATTTTCACTTGTTTTGATAGGAGGGTTAGTCTAAATCACCTACCCTGTTATGTAAGGGTATGGAGCCCTTCTTTTCTTTCTGTTCTACTGCTGTTTAGGGTCAGAATATTTCAATTAAGTAAGTTCCCTTTGCAAACAAATTAAAATCACACTAAGTCAAGTTTCAGGAGAGATTCAGAAATAGAACAATAAAGTAAAAGTAGAGTAGCAAAAACTACCATGTAAGGGGTAGTGATAGTTTTCATTGAGAAAGATGAGAAAATAAGCATATATAATTTTTTGTTTTAATTTTGACATATGAAGGATACTGGCCTAAACTGTGTAGAAATAATTTAGATAGACTAGACAACACAAAGAATTTTAGTTTGAGGAAATAAAGAGTGGTGTTAGGGAATCTTACTAAGGCATTTACACAAGAGATGTTACCCCAACAAAAATAATAGCTATTATTTATTGAGTCGACTTTAGAAGGCAATTTAAATGGATTATTTTACATAATCTTCACAACTTCTCTACAAGATGGATCTAAAAACATTAATTATTCAGGCCCACAACTGAGTAACAGAACTGAGATTCAAATCTAGGATATTTCAATCTAGAGTCCCCTGAACTCTTATCCAAGACACTGTGTGATAGTTCAGATGTGGTCATGTTCTCTATAACAATATATCAGAAAACCTTTCAAAATCTTTCTGAGCCCTATGAAAATACATACAGATGCAGAAGTATACTTCAAAATGTTTTAATCAGTTGTGTTTGAAAAAACATAAACACATACACTCTACTTTGCCTTTATTATCTTCACAGTATCAGATTTACATATTCTTAATAGTGAGATATCAATATAGAGATTTTACTTATTATAACTCATCTATTATAACTCATTATTACTCATTTATTCTTAACTTAGTTGCCATTAGACTAGAGTCTTACTCGTTTAGTTGTTGGATGTTAGTTTGACAGAAGAAAACAAAACAAACAAACAAACAAACAAAAGGAAAAAAGAATCAAAGTCAAGACCTATATATAAGATTATTTAATCTGCCCACACAAATACTAAATGAATTATCTCTGATTAATGTTGTAACAAAGGAGATGAGATGAGGTATTAATCATTACCTTATTCCATTAAAAGGCCATTCCAGGGGTACCTGGGTGGCTCAGTCGGTTAAGTGTCTGCTTTTGGCTCAGATCATGATCCCAGGGTCCTGGGATCGAGTCCCACATCGGGGGGGGGGTCCTTCCTCAGCGGGGAGCCTGCTTCCCCCTCTCCCTCTGCCTGCCACTCCCCCTGCTTGTGCTCTCTATCACTCTGTCAAATAAATAAATAAAATCTTTAAAAAAAAAGCCATTCCAAATATATCTATAATCTTCGTAATAAAACAAAATTCCATCCACTTATTTTCTATTATAAGTTGTTTTTGTCTTTTTTTTTTCTTTTTTTGGAGCTCAACTCAATCCAATGAGATTATGGGCTAAGCAATATCTCAGCATTCCTGGTGAAAGCAGTTAACCCAGAAACTAATAACATTCTCAGGCAGCTAGACTTTTACCTCCAGCCTGAATTTAAAGACCAGCCTGAATATTTTCAAATAAAATTAGTTTGATTATTTGAATGCAAAATATAATAATAATACTGAATGTAGCCTCTGAAGTGATTGATGTATGACATTACCATTGCATGAAGCTTGATTGATATACTTAGGATTTCTCAGGCAGGTAACCTATATCATGAATAAGATTACTTCAAAAATGTGTAAAGAAATATGAAGAAAATGAAAGTAGGCTGAGATAGGGAGGGAGGAGATAGTCCATTTATTATGCAACAACCTAAAATCACTGGAAGATGGGTTAAGTAAATATAATTTTCAACTTCCAATCTGGGAGCAGTTTAGCAGAAATAATTCCTCAAAATAATAAAATATGAGAAACAAACAAAAACACCCCAAAAAGTTGAAAATAAATTTCTATTGGACCATGGTTCATAGATTGATAATTAAATCATATATTCTAAACACTAAACTGTTCAACCATTTGTAACCCAAACAAAATTTACCAGTCTTTGGCCTAGAGCTCAGTGGGGTTATGACCTGTTTTATTTAGAAATGGCTTGTTTTGTCTATTATAAACATGGAAAACATAAGCTTTTTTTTTTCATAAAACCATATATTGGCTTGCTACATGCCATAGAAAAAAGAAACCAGCTGTGTATATTAATCTTCCATATCAACTATAAATGAAACAACAATAAGGCCGAGAATTTTATCCCTACTGTACCCACAGTTTAAATGAACCAAATAAGCTGCTTTAAGACACTGTGGCTGGTTGATTTAAGATTCAAATTACTGAAGGAGTTCACCAAACGTATATTCTTTGTTTTCAGAATACTTGACACATAGTTCTTCAAACCTATCCAAGCCATTATTAAATGACATAAAAGGTGTTTATTGCTTCAAAAGGCAGCCTACCGGAATATTGCTTTTTTCCCCTCTGAGCTACAGTCCTTTAAATGGCACTTTCTATAAATGCTAGATCTTTTCTAATAAGAAGCAATGCTATGATCTCAGAGAAGCCTCACATATTGTGACAAATCTCTGAGCCCCTGGGCTGTTTACCTAATGCTCAACTTAAATTATGCTTTGCTATATCTGTATTTTCCTCTGTATAGTTCATCTTTGTTCACAAAGTAAGTGAAAAATATATATTTTCCTCATTTATATAAAAAAAGGCTAAATGAGAGATATAGTCAATTCTATCAACCCTATTAGAAAGCTACAGTGAAGGTTACTTTGACTAAATTCAGCCCATGAGGTCTTACTGAACACCCACAAATGGAGATAAATTTGTCCTGTGCCACAATATCCCATAGCTCTTCTAGAGAAGAACTTCTTTCCTGTTTTTTATTTTCCTAAGAACTCACAAAGTTTAAATGAAAAACAAGATAATTTAGCATGAACTACAGTATATTAATGCAATAAGCATTTATGACAACTCACTTAATAGAAGGGATTGTGTTATGTACTAAGAAGGAAAGCAAAGAAGTATAATAATCCCACCATGTCTGTTCTAAGGAAATTTCTAGTTTCTTCACCACTACTTATTTCCTCAGTCCATTAGTCAGCTTCTGGTCTCCTTCCTAATCTAGGCATGTACAGTTTTGCCTTTCACTTTAACTACATACTCACAGTAGCCCCCTTGTCCCTCTCTGTTCCTTTTCTTCTCTTTCCAATTCTCCACAACTGCTGTTCTAAATCTTTATCTTAATTTCCAAGTCCACACTCTCATGGCAAGTTCCTCTTAGAAACGTAGTATATCTCCAAATTTACCAAAACAAAACAAAAAACCCAGAGGCTAACCAAAGCAGTCTCTTCTTTACAATTCATTCATAATCTTTTACAGTGACCCATTTCCAACTTTCTCAGTTTCATGTGTTGCCACTTTGGTTGATGTGTTAGATCCATGCCCTTCAGTCTGCCCATATCAATTACCCCCATTTAATCTATTTTTCATCTCTTCTTCAGATATTTCCCTTTTTATGAAAAAAAACCCCACAAAAAGTACATAAATGTTAAGCACTGTTCCTTTGCCCCATGTTTACATTCATTTTCAGTTCTTTCTTTTCAAATGAAGAGCAGCATTTATTCCTTCCAACACTCTTCATCACAAAATCAACACCTGCCATCAGCTGGATATCCAGAGCTCTCTCAAGGTGCAGAGCTGTTTTTCACCTTTACCATACAGTTTCCTCTACATTGCCTCCTAAATAAATGCATATTGATCCTTTGAGTTCAGCCCAAATATCATCTGCTCAGAGAAATCATTTGGGCCTTTCTTCCCATTCCATCCTCAGAAGAATTAATTACTTTTTCATTTGTAATTCTACAACGTGTTTTTCATTATGTTGCACTTATGTTTTAGTATTACTTGTAAAAATACCTTCCTTTCACTAAATTATAATATCTTTGTGGGAAGAGACACAGTTTCTATCATCCTCATACTTCAATCATCTCTATCCTAATGCCTGACATATAATAAGTGCTCACGTATATTTGTTGCAATAAACTGATTCCATCCCTCAAGAAGCTTATTATCTAATATGTTTTTGGAAAATTCCATAGAATGATATTATAGGAATTTAGAGAAAGATCACTCCACTGTGATGTAAGAAAGCTGAAATGTGCTTGAGGAGAAGAGAATTCCAAACAGATAGATCAGGGAATATCTTATATCACGCAGAAAGAGTAGATTGAACAAAAGGTCAAACTTGAAAAGGCATAATGCTTACTAAAGGAATGCTGAATATCTAATCTGGCTGGACTTTAGTAATAGAAAATAATATAAGGTTTGAAAAATAGGATGAAGGGTGAAAAACTCTGCATCAGGCAGAAATATAGGTTTGAATGCAACTGACCAAAAAAAAAAAAAAAAAAAACCCCCCTGAAAAAAAAGAGATAGAAACTTATTTCTCTCACATATAAGTGAAATCCAAACATCGGCATTCAAGAGTTAACCAGTCATTCCCACTGTGTACTCCATGACCATCAATACATGCCTTCTACCTCCTGGTCCAGGTGGCATTTTGAACTATAACCATTACGCATTTCAGTAAGCACAAAGGAGCAAGAAATGAAAAGGGTACACTTTTTGTTTCTGAAGACATGTCTTGGAAATTTCAAATAACTGGTCAGAATTTACTGCCAGGACTATATATCCAGCTGCAAATGAGACAAAAAAAAATCTTATTTCTTATTGGTAAACATGTTTTTCCCCCTCTTCCCAAATAGGACTTTCTCTCCTTACCCAATATTTTATTATATATATATATATAAATATATATATGTATATATATGATTTTAAGATTCCATTTATTTATTTGAGAGAGAGAAAGTGCATGTGAACACAAGCAGGGGAGAGGCAGAGGGAGAGAGAAAGAGAGAAGCAGACCTTCTGCTAAGCAGGGAGCCTGATGTAGGGTTCTATCCCAGGTTCCCAGGATCATGACTTGAGCTGAAGGCAGACGCCCAACAGACTGAGCCACCCAGGCGCCCCTATTATATATTTTTTGAAAGATTTATTTATTTATTTGAGAGAAAGAGTCAGAGAAAGAGAGAGCACAGTGAGATGGGAGCAGAGGGAGAGAGAATCTAAAGCAGACTCCACCCTCAGTGCAGAGCCCAGCACGGGGTTGATCTCACAACCCTGAGATCATAACCTGAGTTGAAACTGAGAGTTGGACACCCAATGGACTGTGCCACCCAAGTGCCTCTCCTTACTAAGATTTGAAATGATAAGTTCAAGCACCTGCATTTTTAATGGTGAGAACAATACAGGTAAACTCAGAAAAATATAGATACTTTCATAAACTGACATTTTTAGGAACTGAATAAACCTGTTGGTTTTGTGTCCTTAAGGTTTCAGAGAGAACTTAAGCACAGTTTCTCTTTGCTTAGCAACTGTTCATCACAATTATTTTTCCCTTTAAATATAAAAGTGTTCATTATAATATTCAGCCAAAAGAAACAAAGGAAATTTGACAAATATAGTTCTTATCTCTGTGATTATGTAACTTTTTTTTTTTTTTGCCCAGTTCCATGTGAATGGTCATTTCAGCAAATGACACTGGAATATAGACATTTAAACACAAAGAAAGGCTGACTCCCTACCTCCATTCACAGATTGATTTGGCTTTGTTGAATGTAAATAAGCAAAATCATATCTTTCAAAATAGCTGCCAGGGATCATCCCTCATTAATTTCTGCAAGGCTTTTCTTGCCTACATCATAAACCCAGCAGCAGGATGTACTAACACAAAGCTCACATACCTCCTAAGTTTGCCTGGGAGTACGTGCCATCCCTCCTCATGCACAGATACTAAGTTAGGAAATATTCTGGTCATGATACTGTTTCTTTAATTTTTAAATACTACCTTTCAGTCCTAAATGTGAGAATAAGAAACAGTGCTTTAAATATTATGCATTTATACATTTTATAAAATTGAAGATAATCAAATAATTATAGAAAATGATAAGAGGAATTAATTACTACAGGACATAGAATTGTATTTTTGATAGGCATATTATCTTTACATACAATTCTAATCATGGGTAAATGCAGTTATATCATGCCCAAAAATGAAATAAGAAGCCATACTGACAACATAAAAACATTTTTTATTAAAAAAGGGGGGACTTAATTAGTTTCAGACACATTTCTGTAAATATTGTGGATGTGGACACATTAATTCTTATATACATTATTCCTAGATGTGAAGTACTTTAAGTAGAAGCAAGGAATAAGAAGATTCCTAGAAGTGCATTTTGGAGCTTATGCTTTTTCATGGACTCCAGTCCAGAATATTAATGAACAAATCAGTGTATGAGATTTCACAGAATAGGAGAAAAGTTGTCAAGTACAGCCTCTTGGGTACTAGAAACTGGGCAAGAAAGAGTGCCCATCACTATGCCCTAAAACTCTAGAGTAGAGAGGGAATTCTAGCATCTCTCAAGTGTTAGTGAACAGACCCAAGGAAATGGCCACATATCCTGCCTGTGGACAGATACTGAATTAGAAAGCTCTCTTCTCATTCAAGGATGAGTAAGGAGAAAGAAATAACAACTAGAAATGTATAGAAAAAAATCTACAGAATAGAAGAAAGAAAAGACTGGAAGAATCTGAGGAAGAACATAGTACACTACTTCTTCAACTACAGGAACCAAAGGAAAAAGATGTGCATGTTTATATATATAATCCAGCTATATCAATATCTGCAGGGACCAGTATAGTCTCGTCAAAATTTCAAAGGGCAATAGAGGGTAGGAAGGACTAGGAACATGGCAAAGATAGACTATGTCTAAAGAAACAGACACTAATCAGCACCATCTAAACTTAAAGCATAACTATGGGCTTATTGTTACTAGATTTCTAATTCTGGAAATCTGGGGATTTTTTTAAGATTTATTCATTTGAGAGAGAGAGAGAGAGAAAGATAGAGAATGTGAATGGGAGAAGGGACAGAGGGAGAGAGAGAATCCTCGAGCAGACTCCCTGCCAAAGCACAGAGCATGGCTGATGCAGGGCTCCATCCTAGCACCCTGAGATCATGTTCTGAGGAGAAATCAAGAGTCGGATACTTAACCACTGAGCCATTCTGGCGCCCCTAGCAATCTGGGGATTTTTAAAAGTGTTTCTTTCTTTCCTCCCTTCCTCCCTCCCTTCATTCCTTCTTTTCTTTCCTACCATGTTGATTACCAACAAAACAAATGAATGACAAGAAGAAGTTATATAGCCAAACAAAACAACTATAGTCTGCATAGAGAAGACAGACTGTCTTAATGGAATATAATAAAAAAGTTGCAGAAACAAGAGCAGACAGTCAAGAAGAGAACAAGAAATGAAAGAAACAACACACTATGGAAAGTGAGCTAAGGAAAAATTTTTCAATAATAAAATTAGAATTTGCAATGGAAGCATTAAAAGCCATAACATACATTTAAGGAAGGTAAATTAAATCACAGACGTCAATGATGATTTGAGAAACTCTTAGATACCAAAAGAAAGAGTAGAAATAAACAGAAATGGTAAGAGAGAAGAAAACAGAGGGGGAGAATACAGGGAACAGCACACACACAGCTGGCCAAAGAATATCAGTGTACTGTAACAGTGTACAATAAAATAAAGAAAAACAAAATTCCCTGATCTAAAAATACCCTGAGAGGGGCATCTGAGTGGAGCATTACAAAAGCATTAAAAACAGAAAATATACACTGGAAATAAGAAAAATTACAGCAGAAATGAAAAACTTAGAAGGACTGGATTAAGAGGTTGAAGGAATCTTGTAAAAAGGAAAGAAAAAAACCATAAAGATGAGAAATAAGAGACAATCAAAAAAAAAATAACAGCTCAATCCAGGAAGTCTAAGATAAAAAGCAATGAATTTCTAAAAGATAAAATAATTTAAAAAGGAGGAGAAAAAATAATCAAGGAAGCTATCTTTTAAACTCCTCAAAATAGAAGAACATAAATTTGTAGACAGAAAAGATTCACTAAATGAAAACCTCAAACCATGGATGAAAATAGACTCATGATAAGGATATCTCCATGATATTTCATAACTTAAGAACAAAGAGCTAATCCAAAAAGCTTTAAAGAGAAACAGAAAATAAAAATAAGCTTCCTGCAAAAGATTAAGAGAATGATGCTATCAGACTTTCAACAGTAGCTCTGCCTTCTAGCTTTGTAGAGAAATTAATTTCCAACCTAGAATTCTTGACCTAAACAAATTATCAGTGAGTAGTGAAATGCAGTATGAGAAATGCAAGATCTTAAATATATTACCTCCAAAGCATGGTTACCACTGGGGAATGGTCTCCACAAAAATTAAGGAATAAATAAAAAAAGAGAGAGAAAGAAATACAATGATGGAAATAGTGTTTATCAAAAGAGACCTTGAGGATCACACTGGTGCAGTGCATCTTAAAGTAGATCAACCAGATTGAAGCACATCAATATTCACAGGAAAATTTCCATATAGTTAAAACTGACAGAATTCCTGATATTTTTTAATGCATTAAGCAAATATTTACGCAACTTGAGGAGAGATTAGGGACAAATCCATGACAAATACATTGAAAAAACTAAACAAACAAGCATATAAGCAAAAAAAAAGACAATCTGTACTCCAGGAACATCAAAAAGTCCTGCAAGAAAAGAAAATTAATTATAGTACTTTACATAGTTCTAAATTGAGTTTATAAAGTCATAATAAATAATACTGAAATAACAAGAATTTGAATATTACAATATGGGGAAGGTAGGAAGATGGGAATTGTATGTGTTTTGGTTATACTGAGGGATAAAAAGAAGTATATCAACATCTCCCATAGTAAACATATAATCTCTAACCCTAAAATATCCAGAATATCATCAAATTAATTAGAGATGTAAGTGGTTTCTATCAAAGAAAGAGTTAAAAAAAATTAAAACTGGCCTATTGGGGCACCTGGCTGGCTTAGTCGGTGGAACACACAACTCTTGATCTTGGAATTGTGAGGTTGAGCCCCACATGTGGCAAAGAGTTTATTTAAAATAAAATAAAATTTAAAATTGGCCTATTAAAATGGGGCACATAAAGTATTGTTTCACAATAAAAATACGGAGACTACATCTAAAAAATGAAGGAGATTAGGCTCAAGATTTTCTTTGAAACACTCTGACAGAAGGCAATACAATACTACTTCAAGAAATGTTTAGTGCAAAAGGATGGGATCCAAGCATTTTTATGCCCAGTCAAGTAATTCTTTTTTTTTACGAGTTAAAAAACTTTTAGAGACATGCTTATGTAAGCAAGGATTCATAAAATAAATCACATATTTTCCCTTGCAAAAACTAAGAGTATTCTTGTCAGCCAACTAAGAGATAAATCAAAAGAAAAAACAATTCCTCTTCTTACTAAGTTGGACTAACACAGACTAGATTTACCCTCTTGCATAAAACCACAAAGAATTGGACAAAATAGATGAAACAATGGTTTTCAAGACACTGTATATTAGGTAACAAAAGACAGTAATCACTGAAAGACAGAAAACAAATGTGATGTGCCCTCTGACCGACAAAGCTTACTGCCTTGAAAGACTTTTCAGGGATTACTCAGGAAGGGGGAAACCAGGTACAGCCTACCTAGCACACTTCTTGAGTTGAAGAAATATGACTGAAGAGTCCAGGGAGACTTAGACAGATATAATTCACAGAGAAGAATACTAGAGAGAATCTTCTACATATAGAATGATGGAGATCTGCACTGTCTGGGCACCCTTCAATTATTTAGCAGACCACTGATCAGTGGATGCATGGGAGGAAACAATGTGAGGCTAGAGAATCACCCAAAAGGATGAGAAATAAAAGTGCCCAACAACCACTCAGGCACAGCAATTATGTCTGTCTCCACCACCCAGTTTTGAAACCTTATAAATCAAAGGTCATTGGATAAAATATCCAGAAGAATTTTAAAACGATAGAGGGGAATAATTAGCCTAAGACTAAACACTGGTCTGGTCATGCCTAACAAATCTTAAAAGGGTAAAATTATATATAAGTACCTTAAGTGCACTCAAGAATATTAATTATAAACTCAAGAATATTAATTAAACTAAAGAATATTAATTATAAAACAATATCCAGCATTCTAAACTTAAAAGCCAGAATATCTGGCAACCAGTCAAGAATAACCAGGCATGCTAAATAACAAGAAAATACATCACAAGAAGATAAAACAACCAATAAAAACAGACCTAAAACTGATACAAAAGTTAGAACTAGCAGAGGAGGACATTAACACAGCCTACTATAACTGCATTGTATGGTCTAAAAGTTAAGTTGAAGTAGGGGAGATGGAATAAAATATAAAAATAAAACATCTAGAGATGAACAATACAACACTTGGGATTAAAAATAAAGTGCAGTAGATAAATAGACATCATATAAGAAGAGATCGATAAACTTGAGGACATATTAACAGACCCTATTATACATAATTATATATGATAATAAATATATTATTAATTATTTCAATTATTTATAAATGTATTATTAAAATAAATATATTTAATAAATATAACAATATATACCAAACAATATGTCATAAATAAACATATTTGAACAAAAAATAATCAAAGACTTTTCAAATTAAAATGAAAACAACATATCAAAACTACTATTATTCAACCTTTAAGAGGAGGGAAATATTGACACATTGATGAACCTTGAAAACATTATGCTAGGGAGGAGCAAGATGGCGGAGGAGTAGGAGACCTAAATTTCGTATGGTCCCAGGAATTCAGCTAGATAGAGATCAAACCATTCTAAACACCTACGAACTCAACAGGAGATTGAAGAAAAGAATAGCAGCAACTCTCTGAACAGAAAAGCGACCACTTTCTGGAAGAGCCATATTCTATACCTTTATAGTAGTTAACCTTACTTTTGGTATATATATATATATATATAAGTTGTTCTCTCTTTAAAATTTTGGGATACAGTTTCTTCTAACAGACCAAAATATACCCTAAATCTCTAGTGTATGGCTTTGTTCTAGTCTCCTGCCTGATCACATTCTCAGCCTTTTTTTTTTTTTTAATTTCTCTTCTTTCTTTTTTCACCAATTTCTTATCAATTCCTTTAATAAAATCTTTTATAATTTTCATCTTTACAGTCATATTCCATCCCTTCATCGTATTTACCTTTATTTTTGTACATATATACGCTTTTATTTCTTTAAAAATTTTGGGAGGCACTTTCCTCTTAAGACTAAAATATGCCCAAAATCCAGTGTGTGGCACTGATCTATTCACCAGCCTGATTATATTTGATCATCTTTTATTTTTAACTTTTTCTTTTTTCTTTCTTTCCTTTTCCCCCACTTTCAGGTCTCTTCTGATCTCTTTAGTGTATATTTTTCTGGGGTTGTTGTTACCCTGTTAGCATTTTGTTCTCTCATTCACTTATTCTCCCCTGGACAAAATAACAAGACGGAAAAAAATCACCTCAAAAAAAAGAACAAGAGACAGTACAAACTGCCAGGGACCTAATCAATACAGACATTAATAACATGTCGGAACTAGAGTTCAGAATGATGATTTTAAAGATACTAGCTGTGCTTGAAAAAAGCATGGAAGATATTAGAGAAACCCTTTCTGGAGAAATAAAAGAACTAAAATCAACCAAGTCGAAATCAAAAAGGCTATTAATGAGGTGCGATCAAAAATGGAGGCTCTAACTGCTAGGATAAATGAGGCAGAAGAGAGAATTAGTGATATAGAAGACCAAATGATGGAAAATAAAGAGACTGAGAAAAAGAGAGATAAACAACTACTGGATCACGAGGGCAGAATTCGAGAGATAAGGGATACGATAAGACGAACCAACATTAGAATAATTGGTATCCCAGAAGACGAAGAAAGAGAGAGAGAGGGGCAGAAGGTATATAGGAGCAAATTATAGCAGAGAACTTCCCTAATTTGGGGAAGGAAATGGGCATCAAAATCCAGGAGGCACAGAGAACCCCCTCAAAATTAATAAAAATAGGTCAACACCCTGACATCTAATAGTAAAACTTACGAGTCTCAGAGACAAAGATAAAATCCTGAAAGCAGCACTGGACAAGAGGTCTATAACCTACAATGGTAGAAACATTAGATTGGCAATAGACCTATCCACAGAGACCTGGCAGGCCAGCAAAGACTGGCATGATATCTTCAGAGCACTAAATGAGAAAAATATGCAGCCAAGAATACAATATCCAGCTATGCTGTCATTGAAAATAGAAAGAGAGATAAAAAGCTTCCAGGACAAACAAGAACTAAAGGAATTTGCAAACATGAAACCAGCCCAAAAGAAATATTGAAAGGGGTCCTCTAAGCAAAGAGAGAGCCTAAAAGTACATAGACCAGAAAGGAACACAGAGAATATACAGTAACAGTCACTGTACAGGCGAGACAAGTGTAAGACTATTGAATCACAGACCTGTACCTCTGAAACAAATAATACATTATATGTTAAAAAAAAATGGTAGGAAGGGAATAATGAAGGGAGGGATATTAGAGGGGGAGACGAACCATGAGAGACTATGTACTCTGAGAAACAAACTGAGGGTTCTAGAGGGGAGGGGGGTGGGGGGATGGGTTAGCCTGGTGACGGGTATTAAGGAGGGCACATATTGAATGGAGCACTGTGTGCTATACACAAACAATGAATCACTGAACACTACCATCAAAAACTAATGATGTAATGTATGGTGATTAACATAACATAATAAAAATTTTTAAAAATTAAGATAGTTATGTTAAAGTGAAAACACAATAAATGTGACAGCTAAAGAAAAAAAACAAGCAACAAACAAAAAAATTATGCTAAGTGAAATAAGCTAACCACTAAAGGACATAGTGTATGAGGTTCCTAGGATAGCCAAGTACATAGAGACAAAAAAATTGAATGGTGGCTGCCAGGTGTTGGAAGAAGGGGGAAGGAAAATTACTACTTATTGGTTACAGAATTTTAGTTGGGGAAGATGAAAATATTGTAGAAATAAATTGTGGTGACAGTTGCACAACACTGTGAATGTACTTCATTAAAAAAAACTATACACTTAAAAATGGTTAAAAAGTTTAAATTTATATTATGTATATTTTACCACAATTAAAAAAAAGGAAACCTTAAAAGGAGCCAGAGAAACATAGAGAAGAACAAAGATAAGGATGGCAATGGTTTTCTTGCTAAAACAATGTAATCAAGAAGACAGAGTTATACCTCAAAATACCAAAACACTAAGTACTGAACAACAAAAAATTCAAAAATTAAGTTGAAAAAATACTTTTTTTCAGCCATATAAAACATGAAGGAATTTGTCTCAAATAGACCCACACTATAAGGAAGACCTTCAAGTGAAGGAAAATAACATTAAAAAAAAATGGATCTACACAAAGGAAAGAAGAGTGCTGAAAATGGCCACCACACAGATAAATGTATAAGAATATTATTATTACTTAAATATCTTTAAAACACCACTGATTATTTAAAAATTGACATGTGGTGTGGATCTCATAAAATATGTAAAGCAAAATGTATGACGGTATCATAGTGACCAGAAGGGGGAGAAATAGAAGTTTATTCTTGTAGGATTCTTATACTATCTGGGAAGTGATAGCACTTGAAGCTAGACTGTAATAAGTTAAAGATATGTGCTATAAACCCTAAAGCAATCACTAAAATAACAAAAGTCAAATTTAATAAGCCAACAGAGAAGACAAAATAAACTCATAAAAAGTTCTCAATCCAAATGAAGACAATCAGAGGAAAGAAGGAACAAAGTAAATAAGACAAGTATAAAATTAGCAAGACTTAATTCTAACTATGAATTATCAAATAAATATAAATGAACTAAATATCCAATAGAAGGCAGAATGTCAGATTGGCTAAAAAAAAGCATAAACCCAACTCTATATTGTCTATCAAAACCCATTAAACATATAAATAGACAAATAGGTTAAAAAGTTAAAGGTTATAAAATGACATAACTTGTATATTAGCTTTCTAGGGCTGTCATAATAAAGTACCACAGACTGGCTTAAACAAGAGAAATATATTTTCTCACAGTTCTGTAGGCTAGCAGTCCAATATTAAGGTGTTGGTGGAGCTGGTTTCTTTTGAGGTTTCTCTAGTTGGCTTGTAGATGGCCATTTTCTCCCTTGTCTTCACATGGTCTTACTTCTGTACCCATCTCTGTCCAAATTTCCTCTTCTTATATTAATATCAGTCATACTGGATTAGAGTCCACCTTAATGAACTTAATTTTTTTGATTTTTTCATTATTTCCTTTTTTTAATTTAAATTCAATTAGCCAACATATAGTACGTCATTAGTTTCAGATGTAGAGTTCAATAATTCATCAGCTGCATATAACACCCAGTGCTCATCACATCACATGCCCTCCTTAATCCCCATCACCAAATTACCCCATCCCCCACCCAACAACCCTCCAGCAACCCTGTTTGTTTCCTATAATTAAGAGTCTCTCATGGTTTTTCTCCCTCTCTGATGACTACCCATTCAGTTTTCCCTCCCTTCCCTTATGATCCTCTGTGCTGTTTCTTATATTCCACATCTGAGTGAAATCATATAATTGTCTTTATCTGACTGACTTCTTTCACGCAGCATAATATCCTCCAGTTCCATCCATGTGATGCAAATAGTAAGAATTCATCCTTTCTGATGGCTGAGTAATATTCCATTATATATATATATATATATATATATATATATATATATATATATATAT